>NC_140498.1:57531004-57839475 GCF_964271855.1 Acomys minous
TTTTAAAAGTCTATTTTTAAAAGGATTAAAGGCCAAGAGACTGCTCAGGGCTTGAGTGTGTGTGTAAATCCCTGGGTTTAAATGGGGCTGGGGGGGCTTAGAGATAAATAATAAAGCACTGTGTGGACATGAAAGGGTTGGTATTAGCTGTCCTATCCATCCATCCATCCATCCATCCATCCATCCATCTATCTATCTATCATCTATGTTTTTATGTGTGGTCAGGCACATTGGCTTCTTCTGCAGGACAGGCGCTCAGTGCCTGTTCCCTTCTACCTCTGGCCTCAGGCCTTCCTTTGTCAGTTCACCCCTGACAGGCCTTCACAGGGCACCTCAAGGGACACCTCCCCCTCCATGCAGCCTTCCCGAGGTCCCCGCTTGCACTCTTGTTGGCCGCCAGCTCGCCAGACTCGGACTGATGAGAGAGTCAATAATACTTAGTGACAGTACTTGGTGTGGAGGGCTCTGTGTTGCACAGCTTTGCAGGGGTCTGGGAACTCACGGGAGTCCTTCCATCCCCTCACAGTCTGTGTAGTACCGAGTCCTAAGTACTTACATATGTACTGAGCACTCACTACCTCAACACACGTGCATGGAGTGGGAACTGCTTTCACTGTGAGGGGGACAGGGTAGCCGTGTTTGCAAGCCATGGTCTGGGGGCTGCAGAGCGCGTGGCTCGCGGCAGGCATGGGACAGATGTGCGGGTCAGCCCAGCAGCCTCTGGGAGGTTAGGAAAGGAAGACAGTAGGCTTCCTTAAGGCTGTCTGAGTCTGTCTGCCCTCCAGACCTGCTAATCTAAACGCCTCTCGCTCCCCAGGAGTTATTTTGGGACCCGGAAACAGCACGCTGTTTATTGAAAGAGTCAAGGAAGAGGACGAAGGTGTCTACAGGTGCAGAGCGGCCAACCAGAAGGGGACCGTGGAAAGCTCCGCCTACCTCACCGTGCAAGGTAAACAGCTGGCAGCTGGGTCTGCTGGCCGCCTGTTTCCCTGTTCGCCTAGCTTCCCAGGTCTCCTCTGGCAACCCGGTGGGTCCTTTCCCTGTCCCCTTTCTCCTCGCCTGCTGGCGCTGTTGGCTCTGTCTGAAGGCTGAGGTTGGCTGTCCTTGAGAGCCCCAGCTGTCTCACCAGGGGAGGTACTTCCAGGAAGAAGGGAGCCTGGTGTGCCGCTAACGCTGCGGGTAAAGTGACTCAGAATGGCCCAACGGGTCCACATCTGCGAGAAATAAGGCCAGGAAGAAAGGAAATCAAGAAAGGGGGGGCGGGGACCTAGCCTGTAGTGGATGTACACATGCTTTTGTTTTGATGCCAAGTGTGGGATGGGGAACAGACTTGTGAGAGAACAGGTGATGTTTATCCACTAGAAGACAAACGCATCTTAGCACAGACTCTGAGAGGAGAGATATATATACGAGCCCAAAACAGGAGGCCGGGCTTTTTGGGTCTTAGTATTGTTTGGCTGTTCATCACTCCTCTTCAAGAACACTTCAGGGCTCCGGGTTCAGGCTGCTGTTCCAGGTCCCAGCAGCAACTTTGGTGGAATTGCTGGTCTGCTGAAATCCTGCCAACTACACCAGGGGAATTGCTCCCAGGAACTGAAGGTCTACTTCTGTTCCCATAAACCTTCTTTCTCTCCTATCTAGGGTAGGTGGGTTGGGAGGGAGCTATAAGCATTTAAAGAACCCCAAATAAAGTAGGTTTGGAAGAGGCGAAGCCTACACTAGCCACTCAAACTGTTCGTCCCCAACCCACCCCCCTTTTCTGAGTACTGGAATTTAGAGTTAAGATACTTTTTCACTCTGCCGGTTTTTTATCACAAGGAGGCACAAATATTCTCAGAAGCAATACGTCCAGAGCAGTCCGCACCTCACACACTGGGCTCCTCTTCCCGGGCCCCAGACAGTCTGTTGAAGAGCAAAGCACAAAGTTGCCTAGGGTCCTACCCTTGACCGTGGCCGTGAAACAGTTTTCAGCGCAGGTTTCAGTTTTCCCACGCTGAGCACCAACTCTAAAATTGGCAGCATCATAAAATTGCCCACAGGTGCCTCTCAGATACCAATACCAATGGTTTTTATGAAATAGAAGAAAATAAGATGCCAGGCGGCAGATACCATATTATATAAGGTTTATTATGTGAGCATGGAGCGAGAAGGAAAGAGGGAGAGTTGCCACAGAGAGACAGACACAGAGACGGGAAGATAGAGGGATGAGCGAGAGCCACGAGGAGGGTTTGTCCTTTTGTAATCTTAGGCAGGGCCACACCCAGCGGGAGGTAGGCAATGGCATCACAGGTAGGCAGACTGAAGCAGAATCCTAACAAATGGCATGCTGGGATTTGATGTGAAAAAATGGAATTTGTTTAGGAGCCATTCCATAGTCCTCAGCGTTGCATCTGAGAGCATGTGGGGGTGTTTTTTTTTGTTTTGTTTTGGTGGTCGTGGGGAACGTCAAGAAGGAAGAAAGGCTGAAACCGTTCCGCCACAAATCTGTACTTCCAAAATGAGGGCAGATATCCCTAGAAGAGCCCGGGGAATGGTCCTACCTGTCTCCCAAATCATCTTCCTTGTTGTAAACTCGGCTTCCAATTCCACCGCACATCAAGAGAGACTAAGCAAGCATCTCACTTGAGCAACCCCTGCCTCCAGGGTCTGCACTCTGTCTTTGGCACAGACATCAGGCCTGGCAGGAGACGCCCCTCGGCCTCACTCAGACTCACCGCAGCCCACCACATGGGCTGAGGAAGTGTTCCTGCATTCTCTGGTGGGACGTACGGTCGGCAGCGGCTGCGTAGCTGCGGGTTTGGGAGAAGCAGGAGTGTGTGTGTGCGCTTGTAAATCTCCCCTCCTCCGCCAGGATAATCAGGGTTTCTCAGAAGCCATGTCACAGCATCTGTGACCCCGGTATTCTCCCGTGGCTGTTCTCCAAAGCCTCGCTGACAGCGAGGTTTTGGGGGTGGAGGGTATCGGTTTCATATAGGGATGTAATTTGACATAGGAAGCAGTTTGCAAGTTGACGGTGAAGATGGAAAGCCCGGACATACAAGGTAGGGTGGGTCCCGGCTCCTGAAGGGCTCTGGGCTCACAAAATGGACGTGATCGAGTGATGCTGCCCAGGGCAGTTGAGTGCAGTTATCTTGTAATTGAAGTTGGATTCTCGCCCTTGAACTCATGACTCATGTCACTGAGGGGACACTGAAGCACACCCTCGCTTCAGACGTGGCTTCCTGGTAAGCGCCTATCTTGTCCGGTTGTGTGTAGGAAATCTAGGTACACGGGTGGTGTCTGTGGCTATGTTTAACAGATTTAAAGGGGTTCAGGAACCAGCCAGGAAGGAAACGGTCTGCTCATTTTATTTCCTCTGAAAACGGAGTCTTATGCGCATAGATAAAACAATGTGTTATTTTGGTATCTGAGAAGGATAAACGGACTGTGGAGTCAAAGTGGCTTCTTTAAATAATCACCGGTCTTGTTTGGTTTGGATGGGACCTTGGGCACACGTGGAACTCTGGGCGGAGGGGGAGGGGGGGGGGCTCCAGTGTCAAGACCACAGTAAAACTGTCAGCAATCAAGATCATTTCTGAAATTAACACATTTGGCCCCTTTGTGTCCAAAGACTTAAAAGTGAGCCCTGCCGCTTTTTGACGCTGATGGCTACGCTCCACTCGACTTAGGCCCTGCTGTGTTTCCACAGCACTCAGAATTCCACAAGATAAACACCTCAGAGAACGGTGACCCTTCGAAGTGTCTGCTACAGACACCACGAAAGGTCACGGCCTAAATGCTGGGCACCGCATCCCAGGTGCGGCTTGTAACCATGGGCCCCAGCACGAAGACCCACACAGTAAGGAGCCCGCAGCACACTCCCTAATTGGACCCCAAGGTTTAGGAATAAGAAACAGCTCCAAACAAACTCAGCATGCGCCCCAATGCTCTACACCGTGGTCCGTGTTCTGTGCCCAGGTCTGCTTTGCCCTCCGCCAGCCCCCACGGCCAGCACAGCACTGAGGGTAGGCGTGCTAAACCAACCGGGCTTCATGGCCTTCTTCACTCACCTCACAGATGCTAGCAACTTCCAGGGGTGTCCCAAGTAACAAGCCGTGCTCAAAACAGATGAGGTACCTGCTCCAATTGGCACACAGGAGGCCCTAAATATAAAAGCTTAATTTTTAAATTTATTTTTATTTATTTATTTATTTTTGGGTTTTCGAGACAGTTTCTCTGTGTACCCTTGACTGTCCTGGACTCATTTTGTAGACCAGGCTGGCCTCAAACTCACAGCGATCCGCCTGCCTCTTTTTTTTTTTTTTTAACTTTCAGCTCCAAACTATGCTGTAAAGCTCACCTTAGTAAAGAATTTTTAAAATAGCATGCCAGAGCTCGGTTAGGACGAATTAAGATGTCTATAGATAGTTCCTGAAGGAAAATAGTTAGACTTCAAACATACCCATCCGGTTTCCTTCTCACGGAAACTAGGCTAGCATGGACGATAGCTCGGTTAGGAAGGCCTGGGCCTGTTGACTATGCCTTGTGTTACTAAGCTTGTGGTACGCGTGGGAAGCAAGCACGTGTGAGTCTTCTTGATTCTTTTGTCGTTATTTTATGTATTACGAGGCTTTTGTCTACATGTACATGTGTGCGCGTCGTGTGCATGCGATGCCAGTGCAGAGGCCAGAGAGGGCATCAGGGACCCCGGAACGGCATTTGCAGGTGGTTGTGAGTTAACATGGAGGTGCTGGGAATCGAACCCAGGTCCTCTGGAAGAGCAGCCAGTGCTTTGAACCACTGAACCAGCTCTCTGTCCCCCCACCCCCCACTTGAATTTTGCAGCAATCCCGTGAGAAAGTTTAGTTGTTGAAAATAAGAATCCAGTAAGAGCCACAGAGGGGTCAAATGACATCACAGGGTCAGGAGGTGACAGAGCTGAGAGAGCTCCTCTCCTCTGCCGTGCTGTGTCACAGGGAGGGTGGGAGTCCTCTCCGCAGCAGGGTGTCCCTGTTTCAGGAGCCGAGCCGCCTTGGGAATCCTCACCTTTCCTATCTTTTGGTTTCTGCACTGCAAAATGGGAGTTGCCCGAGTTCATAAGCTTTCCCGGGCCGTTGTAGGATGGTGACAAAATCTGCAGTATTAGCTGTTATTAGTGTTGGTTAATGTGGTCCTCAGCGCCAGCAAACCTGTCAGTAGCACACACTTCCCTGGGCTTACCTAAGCCAGTCACCTGCATGGTACCCCCAAACATTCCCGTTTGGCTGGAGGATGAAAATGTGTTACAGGGCAAATGTCACACACTGCAATCTTAGTGGTTTTGTTTTTTTTTTTTCTTAACCTGAAATTACCCTTTAAGAGGTACTTTAAATTTAATCCAAATATAGTAGATCATGTACATGCCACAGGCCTGAAAAGAAGATCCAAACTGGCCTATAGAAAGCATAAATTTAAAAAAATGCTATGAAGATCTACAGGCCAATTGCACTATTCCGTATCAGTTAAAGGTCAGGGGGCACCGGCATCCCAGACTGTAGGTGGCTCTCCCTTAGCCTAGTAGAAGGGAGTCTAGTCCTTTCTCGTAGGTGTGATGTTTGTTGACTTTTCTCTGGGCCTGAGGTTTCTGCTACATTGTTACTTCAAACTAAAATCACAAGAGACCAGCCGGCTCACCTAAGCTACCTGTGGGGTCTGGTAGAGCTTGCCGAGAGGCTCTTTAGACGCCTCCAAGACTGGGTTGCTTCAGGGCTGAAAAGGCCAGCGATGATGCCTGTGACTGACTGAGAGAAGCCAAGTAAAGCAGAACCAAGCCAAAACGATGAGGGAGAAAGTAAAAGTGTTTGTGAGTGAGTGTGTGTGTGACTGTGTTGGGTGTATGTCTGACTGTATGTGTGAGACTGTGACTGTGTTTATATGTGTGTGTGTGTGTGTCTGTGTGTGAGTGAGTGAGACTGTGGTGTATGTATGTGTGAGACTATGTGACTCTGTGTGTGTACATGTGTGCATATGTGTGTGACTGTGACTGTGTGTGTACATGTGTGTATATATGTGAGACTGTGTGACTCTGTGTGTGTGACTGTGACTGTGTGTACATGTGTGTATATGTGTGAGACTGTGTGACTCTGTGTGTGACTGTGACTGTGTGTACATGTGTGAGACTGTATGACTCTGTCTGTGTGACTGTGACTGTGTGTACATGTGTGAGACTGTGTGACTCTGTGTGTGTGACTGTGACTGTGTGTACATGTGTGTATATGTGTGAGACTGTGTGACTCTGTGTACATGTGTGAGACTGTGTGACTCTTGTGTGTGTGACTTTGACTGTGTGTACATGTGTGTATATGTGTGAGACTGTGTGACACTGTGACTGTGTGTGTACATGTGTGTATATGTGTGAGATTCTGTGACTCTGTGTGACTGTGACTGTGTACATGTGTGTATATGTGTGTGACTGTATATGTGTGAGACTGTGTGTGTAACTCTGTGTGTGTGTGTGTGTGTGTGACTGTGAAGGGTGTGTTTTACCTGCGTGTACATCTGTGTAACATGTATACCTGGTGCCTGAGAAGGCCAGAAGAGGGCTCAGATCCCCTGGAATTGGAGTCACAGATGCTGGAATTGAACCTGGCTCCTCTGCATGGACAGGTGTTCTTAACTCCCGCCCATAAAACTGTATTTCACAGTTCAAAGGGTTTGAGAGAAGGAAGGAAAAGGTTCAAATCATACCTAATAGCGGTTACACACTCACCCCTCTTATCTCCAATTTTTAAAAGAAACTGAGGCCTTGGTCCACCACACAAGTGCTCACAGGCTCATACAAGGACGCCTTCCAAATTCCTGACAACAGTTGCTCTAGTCCCTGCGCCCCATCCCACCTCCACCCACCCCAACCCCCTTAGTAGGGTAGGCTCTGGGGCCAAAACTCCCTGGTGATTTGCTTCATATATATAATTTTTGGGTGGGGGGGATGGGGGGACAGGGTTTCTCTGAGTCACCCTGGTTGTCCTGGACTCACTTTGTAGACCAGTCCTGGGACTAAAGGCGTGTGCCACCGTGCTCTGCTTGCTTGCTTGCTTGTATACCTTATAACCCACTTGGTTATAGTCCGTGGGCTGAGCTTGTGGAGCTGCTGCCACACAACGCCACATGCCAGGCCAGTGTGTGGATGGGTAGCTACTGACCAAACACCTAAATGTTTGCTTAGGCTGGTCTACCCAGCTGTCCTTGGTAACGGTCCCCACAGAGGTGTATCCCATCTCGAGAGCCACTGTCGACACTGGACAGGCTCAAGACACCCCTCAAAATCCACACTCCTGCCGAGTGGCACCCGGAGGGATGGTGGAAGGCTGAGAAGGCAGCTGACATACATACAGAGTGAGAAGCACTGGACTGATTGATCACTTGTCACCAGTCAGCTGAAGCTGGGTTTCGTCAGGCCAGTGTGGAGAGTCACCTAGGTGTAAAAGGAACTTTTATTTGCTGGTTTCCGTTCTTGTCTGGGAGGCTTACTGCCTCCTTCTGCTAACCTAGGCCTAGTCCTGGAAGCTTCTAGCCTTCGTACAATCTAACCTCGGCCTAGATATTTTCAGCCTCTGAGACTTACTGCTTAATGAGCTCACCCTTACTTGTCCTTTCTGAGCTCTGGGCTACTTGGTTCAACTCAGCTGCTCTGGCTCAAATGCCTCTCCCTGATGACTGATTCAGTCTGGCTTCTGTCTTGGCCCCAGAATTGCTCTGCTTGGCCTCAAACCAACTTCAGCAATCTGTTTTAATCTTCTGACTCGTTTTCCTTTTCTGGCTTGTTCCATCTTCATCTGAGTTCTCTCTCTGCAACCCATCTCTCTATTATAGCCCTGGTAAAACTGCCTCTTAAGTAGCTTCCCTTTCCTCTCTCTTCTCATGAGAGTTGGGCGTGTCCTATTCTGTCAGATCTTCTCTGATTTGTCACCTTTTCTGCCACTCAATTAGACATCACTTTCAAGCATGGGTGCTTCCTTCTACAAACTAACTTTACCTTCATTGTTTTGGGTTTAAAGGCATGTACCACCACGCCTGGATCTAAGCTTTTCTTTACCTGATACTTGCTCTATACCAGGCTGGCCTTGAACTCAGATCTGTTTGCCTCTGTCTTCTGGATTAAAGGCGTGTCTGTACTCCAGCTGAATCACACAGACCTAGAAGGTCTTTGGATGTGACCTCCTGTCAGAGCAGCGTGTTCTGAGTTAAAATTCCTCTACCCCTAAGGTCTTCAGCGAAAGCCTGTCCTTGCAGGTCTTTAGCAAAGAGCCGTAGAGACAGAACTATCAAGTGAGAACATAGACTCATAGACTCCACAGTGTACCTGATAACGTGCTAAGATTTTTTTTTTTTTACTAAGCACTACTGAGTACTGATGTTAAGTTGAGCCCATGAAAGGAATCTTGCTGGAGTTAGGGCAACTTTGGAGGCCTCAATTCCTGTGCCACTGGATGCAACTGGAAAGCTCCACAGTCAGAGAGGCCACACACGTCACAGTCCATGCGGGAGGCTACAGGACAGATGAAGGCCACTGCAAGGTACCTTCGGGTTTCAGTCATGACACAAAACTTATTTGCCACAAAACCAAGCTTGTGTGTGTGTGTGTGCGCACGTGCACATGTGCATGCATGTGTGTGTGCACACATTTTTGCGTGCACTAGTGCACACACTCATGAAATCCCATATTCACATGAACACTGGCTTACAGTTTTCTTACTCTAAGGATCCGTAGTGAGACTGAAAGACCAAAGAAGATCTAAGACCTAAGCATTTAAATTTTCTAAAAGTAATTTTTTATTTATTCCAATTTTTAATTTTACATTAAAAATTAAAGCAAGGGCTGGAGAGATGACTCAGCAGTTAAGAGCACTGGCCGCTCTTGCAGGGGACTTGATTTGGTTTCCAGCACTCACATGGTGGTTCACAACCATCTTTAATTCCAGTTATGGGAGGTCCAGCGCCCTCTACTGGCCCCCACAGGTACTGCATGCACATGGCACACATACATACATGCAAGCAAAACACCCATGTACATAAAAGTACACCAAACTTTTTATTTAAATTGGAAGTGTTAGGCATGAAAGCCAGGGCCTTGTCATACAACGTACATACCTCCACTGAGCTGTACTGACAGCTCACACCTTGAATTTTATCCCGACAGTAACGGAGGGCACGCATTGGCACTGAGGCAGAGGAATGACAGGATTGAGTGTGTGACCTAGAAAGGAGTGGAGGTGATCAGAGACAAGCAAAGCTGGGCAGATAAGAACCGAAGAGGGGAGGGGGGCATGCGGCACAGGACACGTGCAGATGTCCGTTCTCTGCTTCCGTCTTGTTTCTGTCACTACGCTGAGTACTTCATGTTAGCTGGCGGCTTGCAGTTTCTGGGTGAGTCTCCTATCTCTGCGTCTGTGTCACCATTGGGGTGCTGGAGTTACAGCTTTCCCCGTGGGTCCCAGAGAATGAAACCCAAGCAATCAGGTCTGCGTGACTAGCTGAGCCATCTCCCTAGCATTTACAGACATTGGTTTCTGGGAGTGTGCGCAAGGCCCTGGGTTTGGTGCCCAGCACTGCATGAATTAGTTGTAGTGGTACACGGCTGTAATCCTGACCCTGAAAGGTGTTTGCAGGGGGCAACGTATGTGAATTCGAGACCTGCTTAGGATACATATATGAGAAAGCACGTTTCAAAAAATAAGTAGCCGGGCGGTGGTGGCACACGCCTTTAATCCCAGCCCTTGGGAGACAGAGGCAGGCAGGCGGATCACTGTGAGTTCAAGGCCAGCCTGGTCTACAAAGCGAGAGTCCAGGACAGTCAAGGCCACACAGAGAAACCCTGTCTCGAAAACCCAAAATAAATAAACAAATAAAATAAAGTAAGGCTGATGTCTTCACGTTTGCTGGGAGACACTCGTTTTGGCTTGCTGGGATTCTGGAATGTTCTGAGGCCCCATTATTAGCCTTCCTGTCTCCTCCAGCACCTACCATCACTGTAGGAGAACTTAGCTCAGCTTCGCTGAGTGGAGGCACGGAACCCCACAGCGAGGTTACTCACGTTTGAAGCTGTGATGTTGCTGTCCTGCACTCACGAGGTAGAGGTAGGTGTGAGGACACCATCCTTTGTAAGTGACCAGTAGCTGAGTTACACATGCTACTGTCACGCCTAAAGAAAATACGTCTCATCAGGCCACAGCCTAACGTCCTTTGTCATTTTAGTCAAAGAAGGACTTCCGTCAGGATTCTGAATACTTGTCCTCTGGAATCTTCAGGAGGGGACCCCACTTGAGCCCAGTGGGGTACTTCCTGACTACTCCTTGGTTCTTTGGGGAGGTGCTCTGGGGTCTCTCCACAGAGATGTCACATGACTGTTCTGGGGTCTCCCCCTTTGAGTCCAGGAGGGACACGGCTCAGCTTTTGTGCCCTTAACCCTGGAATTGGTGTGACTGGGCGGCATGCAGGCCTGAGGCCCCCACTTTTCCTCTCAGCTGGTACCAACTGGCTGCTGACCTCAGAGACCCCAATGCAGGAACAGGACTGGGGTGGTTCCTCGCAGCTGCCCGAGAAGAACCTGGGCGGCATTCGTGACTGTCCTTGAGTTTTATTTTTATTTTCAATGTCTGCTTTGAAGAATTCTGTGAGTCCCAAAGGGGCTATGTCTTTTTTTTTCCTAAGAATTTCCTCTAAAACCATTAGAGGGGTTTAAAATATGGCATTCCAGATATAGCATTTACTGAGCTTACCCCCAACACAAACTTTAACTTTTCATCCTTACTTTCTCCTGCTATTTTAATTACTCAATCATTTCTGGGTCTGAGTGTGCGTCCGTGGCCTGTCTCAGAAAGGACACTCGTGCCGCCTCAGATGCCCAAGGAGAGTGAGCTAGAGGACACGCACCATTGGACAGTTTCCTTTCCTCAGCATCTTTGTGATTCTGTCTCTCTAGGGACCTCGGACAGGTCAAACCTGGAGCTGATCACGCTCACGTGCACCTGCGTGGCTGCCACTCTCTTCTGGCTCCTGTTGACACTCTTCATCCGAAAACTCAAGCGGGTAAGGATTCGAGTGCTAGGATAGCTGAGCCATGCAGAGCCCTCCCTCCATGTCTGCGTGCCCGCCAGTGTGTCACTGCCCTCCCTCCATGTCAGCGTGCCAGCCAGTGTGTCACTGCCCTCCCTCCATGTCAGCGTGCCCGCCAGTGTGTCACTGCCCTCCCTCCATGTCTGCGTGCCAGCCAGTGTGTCACTGCCCTCCCTCCATGTCAGCGTGCCCGCCAGTGTGTCACTGCCCTCCCTCCATGTCTGCGTGCCAGCCAGTGTGTCACTGCCCTCCCTCCATGTCTGCGTGCCCGCCAGTGTGTCACTGCCCTCCCTCCATGTCTGCGTGCCAGCCAGTGTGTCACTGCCCTCCCTCCATGTCAGCGTGCCCGCCAGTGTGTCACTGCCCTCCCTCCATGTCAGCGTGCCTGTCAGTGTGTCACTGCCCTCCCTCCATGTCAGCGTGCCCGCCAGTGTGTCACTGCCCTCCCTCCATGTCAGTGCTGTCATCTGATGGCCTCGGGGTTTTGTGGGGTTTATCTTGAGGCCTCACTGTGAAGACCAGAGCAAGCAAGAGCCAAGCCACAAGCAGTCGGGAAATGCAGTGTGGCTGACTAGAGGTTAGAGAGGTCTTTAGGATGGAGCATCAGCAGGACAGGAGAGAGGCAGGGCTTCCGCATTTTCTAGACAGTCTCCTGCACGGCTCTCCATGTCATGTGGGATGCACCTTGTGCAGGGTCTCAGTTCACCCTACCAAAATGTGTGTATGTGTGTGTGTGTGTGTGTGTGTGTGTGTGTGTGTGTGTGTGACAGAGAGAGAGACATATTATTACTCCCTATTTTTTAGAGGAATTTTTTAAAATTTATTTTTAAATGTATATATTCACTTTACATCTCAAACATGGGCTCCTCCCTCCTCTCCTCTCCCTCCCTCCCTCCCTCCCTCCCTCCCTCCCATCTTCTTTCCTTCTCTCACCTCCCCTTCTCCTCCGAAAAGGGAAGCCTCCCTCAACCAGCCCACCCCGGTACATCAAGTGGCATGAGGACTGAGCGCCTCCTCATCCACTGAGGCCAGGCAAGGCAGCCACACTAGGGGGAAGTGATTGAAAACAGGCAACAGAGGCCATGTCATAGACGGCACTGCTCAACTTACTGGGGGACCCACATGAAGACCAAAGTGCCCATCTGCTACATCTGTGTAGGGGGCTTAGGTCCAGTGCATGCATGCTCTTTGGTTGGTGCTTCCATCTCTGTGAGCCCCCAGATTATTCCCTGTTCTAAAGAGGGGTACTGAGGTCCCTGAGGTGAGGACAAGGTCCCAGATGTCACTACAGTAGTTCAGTTTGAGGCCCAGGCTACCCCACCTCCGATTGATGCTCAGAATCATAAGGCAGGCTTGACAGTTGGACCAGGAGAGGCAGCTGGCAGCTTCCACATTCACGGGGGACATCAGGCTTTGGCCAAATGGAGCAGTTGGTTGGGGACCTGGCAAGGCCACTGCCTAAGAAGGCGACAATGGTTTTGAAAGGAAAGAAGACATCTTCTGGTGGAAATATTTGCAAAAAAGCAAGCTTACTGAAACTGCTAGGGAGGTAGGGAGCTGGAGTAGCCCAGGTTAGACCTCAGGAGGGAAAAGCTAATGAGAAAGTAATGCTTAAGGTAGACTTAGAAGAGTAGAACCAGGGGCTGGAGAGATGGCTCAGAGGTTAAGGACACTGTCTGTTCTTCCAAAAGGTCCTGAGTTCATTTCCCAGCAACCACATGGTGGCTCACAACCATCTATAATGCAATCTGGGCACTCTTCTGGTATATGGGCAGAGTATTGTATAAATAATAAATAAATCTTTAAGAAGAAGAAGAGGAAGAGAACTAGAAGTGATAGCCAGGAAAAAAAAAATCACTCCCCACCTCCCCCCTTTACTCCCCTAACTAGAGCATCCTTCTTCCTCAGCAAGTCCTAGTGGGATAAGAGAGATTCAGGGGAGGGGGGCTCACCCTGCCAAGAGTCTACAGCTTACGTGTTGGTGGGAGCAAGAGATCATCATCTCCCATTTGACGGGAGGAGGCAAAGGTAATCAAGGACCTAAAAGGGCGTCCATGCGGTTTGTCTAACCACAGTGCAGATGCATTCCTCATTGATAAGGGATGAGTTTTATCTCCTCGTCCCCACCTGCCTGGAGCCAGTGTGAGAACAATGGCCAATGGTATCGGTGCTTGCTAGAAGCCAGGTCCTGTTCTAACAGGTTTGCCATCATTTGGTATCCATAGCAACCCTCCCAGATAAGTACCGTTACCGTCACCATTTCATAGATAAGCAAAGTAGCTGCAAAGGAGTTAAGGGCGTGCCTGGGAGGTCCCTGGGCTGTGCACAAGCCAAAAGGTGGCTCAAATCCAGGCAGCCGTCCCCACCACCAGAGCTGCTCAGTGTTAGTGTCAGCTAAAAGAATCAATATTTCTGAGCTAGAACATCACTCACAGGCCTGTACGGTCTTCCCTCTCTCTGCCTTATTGAGAGAAGTCACTGAGTTTCACAGGAGCCACAGGGGTCCCACCTTGCCATCCTCCTGTGCTGCATAAGTCCAAGGTCTCCCTTGCTAGGTTTCAGCTGTCATGTGCTCTTTAACGGTTGCCTTGGCGATATTCAGCATGAGAAACTTGGCCATCAGAAAGATCCCAGCAGCCTTTTCCCTGAGCACCCAGCACCTCTAGCCTAACACCAATGTCTGTGCATCTTATCTCTGACTTCTCAACCCTTATTGGATGCTGGGCAACCCTTCTGCTCGGACGTCTTTGTCCCACAGTCTAATGATAATTTCTGTGAGGAGAATGATTACAGGCAAGTGATGGATGAGGTGAGGTGGGCGACTGCCTGGAGCAGGGTGCGTAAGGGCCAAGGAATGTGGTGGGTGCAGAAAGGCAGTTTTCCCCCACTTGATGCTTTCTCCTCCCGCTCAGGGAAACAAAACTGAAGAGAGAGGGCCAACCTCGGTGCGGTGAGACTTAGGGAACTTTGGGGCAGAGGTTCTCTGGGAAAGCACTCAGCCATCCCGTCCCATGCAAGAGTGTGCTCACAGACACTCAGTGCTGGAAATGTGTCCCTTACTAGGAACCGAACCTGCTGATTGATGGCACACACCTGTCTTAAGCACGTGACTTCCAAGCAGTGCCCTAGGAAACTCAGAATGTGTCTCCATTTACTCCCCCGTTTTTGAAATTGTTGTCCTCTACATCTGAGAATAGAAAGGCCTCTGCATAGGCTAAACCTCTGCTCTAGTCTCACTACTGGACTCCGCGGTCTTTTTGGATAATGAACCAATCAAGAGCTGCAGGAGTCTGAAGGGTCGGGACATTTCAGAAATGTCTGTAGCTGGTCATGGTGGCACACGCCTGTGATCCCAGCACTACGGAGGCAGAGGCAGAGACAGGTGGACCGCTATGAGTTTGAGGCCAGCCTGGTTTACAAAGAGTTTCAGGACAGCCAGGGCTAACACAGAGAAACCCTGTCTCCTTAGGAACCCTGGGTTGACCCTCCCACTTCTGGCGTTTCCTATAAATTTAGAAAAGCCAAAGTGCACCCCCACTGCTTTCCCACCTCCATGTATGTCGCATTAAGATGCACAGAATGGGGCTGAAGAGACAGCTCAGTGGTTAAGAGTGTTTGCTAGTCCTCCAGAGGACCCAGGTCCTGTTCCTAGTACCACTTTGTGGCTCGGAAGCAGCCGTAACTCCAGTTCCAGGCACTCTGCGCCCTCTTCTGGCCTCCGTGGGCACCAGCCAGGTATGCAGGCAGGCCACCCGGACACATAAAAACAAAAATGGCTGAGTCCTTTAAAAACAGGCTCAGAGCAGCCATGGGAAGCTTTCTGTCACGGTCTAGAACTGTATTAAATAGTCTTCATGTCCTAAAGGAAAGCTCTCCTGTGGTTGGCTCAGGACATGATGCGCACATGAGGCCAGTGAAGGTTTGGGGCACAGCCATTCAGGGCAGGATGCTGGCACTCCGGAAGAAAGGAGCTATCTCCTGGACCAAACAGCACATCCCCCACGTGGATGGCTCAGTCACTGTCCTAGACACCATGACCAAGGCAACTTATAAAAGAGAGCATTCAGCTGGGGGCTTGCTCCAGGAGCGTGGTGGCAGTCGCGTATGGTGCTGGAGCAGAGCCCGAGAGACCACACGATCCACAAAGTTACAGGGAGAGAGAGAGGGGCGGGGCGGGGGCGGGGGGAGCTATACTAGGCTTGGCCTTGGTTTTCGAAACTCACCCCACTGACACACCTCATCCCACAAAGCCACACCTCTTTATCCTTCCTAAACAGTTCCACCAACTGGGAACCAAATATTCAAATATATGAGCCTAGGGAGGCCATTTGCATTCGAGCCACCTCGGTGTGTACGTGTAGGGGACCCTCGGCACCTGGCCGGGCGATGCAGAGTGTGTCGAGCTGAACGACTGGGGTCTTCTTGCTGACTTGGGGGCCCGCGTGTCTCTTCTCAGTCTTCCTCTGAGGTAAAGACGGACTACCTGTCAATCATCATGGACCCAGATGAAGTCCCCCTGGACGAGCAGTGTGACCGACTGCCCTATGACGCCAGCAAGTGGGAGTTCGCGAGGGAGAGACTTAAACTAGGTAACGTGTTTGTTTGTTTGTTTGTTTGGCTCACGTACAAGCCCCGTCAGAAAGCCCTGGCCCACACAAAACACTTGTTTTGAGAAGAGCAACAGAAAGAGAGTCTTAGCGGGAGTCTACCCGCCAGCCAGGGTCATGGACCAAGGGATTATGGTCCCTTGCTGAGACACCAGGACAAAGCAACAAGAAGCCCCTGTGGGTTTATTCCGTAGCAGCTGAGCACTGGGCCTGAGCAGCCGGGGCCAGCGTAAGTCCTAGTGGTGTCAAGGTCTCTTCCTTCCAAGCTTAGCCGCAGCTAATCCCTGTCTGGGAAAATGGGAAGAGAGCCCATGGCTCGCAAGCGCAGGCCTTCTTAAATAGCAAAGCTACCGGGGAACCCAGACACTTGTTGAGGCTTGGTTAAGCTCTCTAGGTAAATCCATGTGTTTTTAAGATGTCCTGTGACTTCCTGTTGCATTGTGGGTGCGGCCCCCAGGGATCACTTAAAGTTTCACTTTTGAGGAGCAGGGACATTTTTTTTCCAGGTAGGGCATATGTTGTCAACAACAGGCCTTCCCCGGGCTTTGCCTTCAGTTCCTCTGGCCCTGACGTCACAAGGCACGTTCATCTCCAGCTCTGGCGCTACAAAAACAACTGGAGGCTCAATTAGTCCTAACCCAAAATGTTTGGAGCGTGGCTTCCGAAAGTTTTCCACTCGCTCCTGTGTATGCCAGAGTCATTAGTGGCTGGAACCATGAAAACAGATTGTGAGCCCGGTGTTTTCTGAGCCTGGCCCTCTCAGAGCCAGAGGGCTTGCTGTCCTCACAGCCTGACCCCTCTCCTCACAGGCGAGCTGCACTGGCGTGGGCGTGAAAGAGGGGGTGAAATGGTTTTCCTTGCTTTCCTCATAAAGCCCTGCAAGGCTTTTGTTTACACAGGGACAGGAAAGCACCCAATATAGGTCCTGTTTGGCTTGGGGTGTGGTGGGGGAGGGGTTGGGGGGGTGGGGGGTGGAGCTTGGAAGTCAGCTTGGAGCTGGAGAAAGCCAGAAACGACTGGTTGTGGGGGAGTGGAGTTGCAGGGACCCACTAAACAGCACGCAGTTCAGTGCTGGGAGCGTATTGGGTGAAATCCTTCTGCAAGGCTGAATTTTCAAGCAGCT
This sequence comes from Acomys minous, assembly GCF_964271855.1. Classification (NCBI taxonomy): domain Eukaryota; kingdom Metazoa; phylum Chordata; class Mammalia; order Rodentia; family Muridae; genus Acomys; species Acomys minous. The sequence goes on from NC_140498.1 coordinate 57,547,808, forward strand.
CCCTGAACTCTTCAGTGACCTTGGCAGGGAACACAGCGTCACTTCCGTCCCCCCCTCTTCTACCCCCACCACAGCCAGGGTCTGTCCTCTAAGCCATGTTGCCCTCCTAAGTCATCAGCTAGGATTAAACACACTTCTTCCAGGACAAGGTACACAAGAGCTCCCTGCTGACTTTACACACACACACACACACACACACACACACACACACACACACACACACACACACGCCCGCCACTTATCCCAGCTTGATCCTTCAACCCACAGCACAATGGGGCTGCTCCCTCTGTCTCCAGAGCTGCCTTGGGTTCGGGGGTTCACATAATCACATTTCCTAAGATTTCTCTTGGTAAGCGCTTGCTGGGTGGAGACTTGGCTGGAGTCCATGCGAGTGTCTCTGATGAGGGAGAAAAATGGGTGTCACGCTTTCCAGTACACAGTGTGACCACAAGACAGAGAGGAGTGCTCCTCTGGTCAACGTGGGAACGAGGGGGCTCCAGACTTCTTGGTTCCTATTAGCCAAAGAAATGACAAAAGTGATTTGAAATCCTGGCCGGCAACTGAGTGTAGCCAAGGTTATGTCTAGATTGGTGGAGAGGAAAAGGGAATGGTTTGATGGGCAGTGTTACACTGGGGTCAAAAAAACGTAAGAAATACACAGGCCAAGGGGTGATTTTAACAGTGTCAACACTCTCTGTTGGCTACAAGGCCCAGCCCTTATAGGAGGCAAATCACAAGTTCCACTTGAATGTTCAGTTGGAATTTGATGTTGACAGTGTTGTTGCTGAAATCAGAGGAGAAGGGGGAACCTTCCTGACCCTTTTACAGTTCCTTACTAATCTTGAGAGGGAATTCTGTTCCTATAGCTGTCCAGGCTACAGTCTGACGTCATAGAATATGTCCATTAGAAAGCAGTAGTATACAGGAGAAGTTGCCGAACATCAAAAGGCACACAGGGAATCCAGAGGGTGGGCAGTTACCACAGCCGATAAGACTAGTTCCCTTGGTTGCTAAAGAGGAGTGAATGGAGCAGCTGACAGAAATTTAGGACGGCAAGGATCTGTTGATGATGATGATGATGATGATGATGTTAATGTTAGTGTTAGTGAGAGACACAACAGAACTGATATGGAGAGATTTATTGTAGAAGGAGGGAGGGGAGACAGAGTGTGTGTGTGTGTGTGTGTGTGTGTGTGTGTGTGTGTGTGTGTGTGTAAAAGTAAGAGACAAAGTAAGAGAGACAGACAGACAGACAGACAGACAAGGTGACAGGTCGGCCCTTTTATAGTCTGGCATACCTGGTGGCAACATGCAATGAGGCAGCTGCTTATATGCCAACAGTTGATGTTGTTGCTAATTATTGACATTGCTGTTGTTGATAATTATTGATGTTGCTGGTGTTGCTGGTATTGCTGTTGTTGGTGTTAATGTTGTTGGTGGTGTTGATGTTGATGTTAATATGTTGTTGTTGATGTTGCTGCTGTTGTTGATATTATTGATGTTGGTGTTGCTGCTGCTGCTGTTGATGTTGTTGATGATGGTTTTGTCCATGGTTTCAGGAGGCTCGGCCCATGGTGGCCTGGCACTGTCCTCGGGCAGAGCATCCTGGTGGGAGAAGCCTGTGACATGGCTGTTCCTCACTTCACAGAGGACAGGAAGCAGATAAGGTCCACGGAGAACATAGGCCCTAGAAACCTCCCCTCGTGGCCTACATCCTCCAGCTCAGCCTACCTCTTAAAGTTTTTAGAAGCCGCCCCACCTCCACCCCAAATAATGCCACCAGCTCTGGACTGAGCCCTCACTCAATGCTTGAGTCCACGGAGGACATTTCTTAGTGAAAACATAGCAGGGGCCAGGTTCATGCTGCCCTGCCCCCTCCCTAACCTGGCCAGGACTCTACAAGGCCATTCCAATACCGGTGCATCATGTGATGGTGACCTAACACACTTCTGAACTAGTGTTTGGCATTCCAGACAACACTAAGGACTCCAGAGAGAAAAAAACACGAGGCTAGGTCAAGCCCAGCGTGATCCAGTCTTGCTACAGCTAGCACCAGCCAGTGGATTCCAATGCACAAGATGATTAAGGAGCTCACTGTAGCGTCATGTCTTTTTACGGGGCAGTGGGCAGTGCTTGCTCCCACTGATGCCAGCAGAGGCTCCCAAACACTTGTTAGCACAAAGTGTGCAATGTGTAGGGGCAGCCGGGAAGAAGGGACAATGTAGCGGTGGACAGTGGAGAAAAGCAGGAGCCTCTGGAGTGTGAGGAGATTATCCTGCTGTGTCCTGGGCTCAGGACACTTCTTGTCAGGTGGTGGAATATAGCTAAGGAACAATAGTGTCCCTTTACTATGAGAAAAGCAAGGAATAACATTCAACCAAAATATGACATACACACACCCTTTTTTTTTTTTAGCCAGGAGTCCCCTAAGGGACTCTCCCTCACCCACCCTAGACATGCAGCACTTTGGGGGGGCACTGTTTGCTCTTCTGTTTTTACTTGAGAGTCCATCTGAGTCAGACCATTTTCCACGAAGGAGGAGTGACAGCGTCTCTGTCCCTTCTGTGTGCTCTAGAAGGCATCAGGTTCAGTGTCACCAACAGTCCACGTTTGACTGTGGAAAGCTATGTGGTCTCCTGGTGTGCCCTTGCTGAGCAGGGTGTGTCACAAGAGATGGTTCCTGTGGTGCCACTCATCCCTGAAACTGCCCTGGTACTAATCGGATGCCTCCCGTGGGGCAAAAGGCGTGAAGCTGCAGCAAGCCCCAGACTTCTGGGTACTCACGCATAAATGGACAAGGTTTCCCACAGGATGAATGCCTCGTCACAAGAAATATGTGTGAGCCTGGCGGTGGTAGCGAACGCCTTTAATCCCAGCACTTGGGAGCCAGAGGCAGGTGGATCACTGTGAGTTCAAGGCCAGTCTGGTCTACAATGTGAGTCTAGGAGAGTCAGGGCTACACAGAGAAAACCTGTCTTGGAAAAAAAAAAAAAAGAAATATGTGTGTGTCTGTGTGTTTGTGCATATGTCTATATATACATATATATTTGTATATATATATATATATATGAATACATATGTACAAATATATACATAGATTGTGTATATACACATATACACACATGTTCTTTGGGGGCAGGAATAGGAGGAAAGAAAGCCAATGAACTGAAGGGATATTCCCAGGCCAGTATGAGGAAGAGACTGAGATGGAAAAGAGGAGTTAAATCAACCTCCTAACTGGCAGAATTTACCTTTGACCATTGCTGCTTTGTGGTTGCATCCCTACCCCCACCTCCTCCCTGAGGACACATCACAGTACAGGAGAGCCAAAAAGCCATCGACTTTGACGGTTTCCTCTTCTTTCCGCACGCCATGCTAGGGAAAGTTGGTCTCTAATCGCTCTGCTTAGCTTCCTAGTGGTGTGCAAAAGAGGGCACCAAATAGAAGATAACGGAGGTGTTACGTGGGTGTTCTGCCTCAGGGCCTTTCTGCTTGCTGATCACCACCCCGCAGGGCGGTGTAGTTACTCTCTGCCGAAGTCCTAACATGGCTCTGCGTTCCCCTGCAAGTGGGCAGGGCGCCCTTTATCCCAGGCACTACACCAGGTACTGGGCGACTCAGTGCCCTCCTTGAGTTGGCTTATTCAAGAGTGGGGAAAGACGTGTGTTAACGGGCACCACAAAAGATACCCTGCTTCCTCACTAAGCTTTTGACAGTCACCCCTCTGGGCTCCAAGCAAATTGTAGCCCGTGTTTGATGGCTCATAGGCCGAAAACCGCAAGGGCTTGTAATGGCCGTATAATCACATGGGGGCTACCAGGAAATGCTCTGGCCGCCACGAAGTCTGAGAAACGACCAAGGGGAGGCACTGTCATGGTGACAGTGGTCACCAGCACTCATCTTTTCCTTTCTGTAGACAACAGAGGGAATCTCATCAGTGGCTTGGAACATCTTTGGTCATGAAACAGAGAAATGACCCCGGTTCTGTCTCTTCTCCCTTCTGCAAGGGTCTGTGACAAGGGGAAATGGCCACTTCCCTCCACTGAATGCTCTGAGAAGTTTAGTTTTGAAGGGTGTGGCGAGGGTCGGGGGGGGGGGGGGGAGGGCTCAGAGGCAGAGCATCCAGTTCAGAGGAAGGGACACCAGAAGTATGTTCATTCAGCCGCCTTTGGGCCGAATCCCTTCAAAGATGCGTGCCTTGCATAACACACAGAAAAACAGCATTTCCTTCCTGGAAAAGACTCAGACTCAGTGTTGGCTTTGCAAAACAAACCAAGACCTTCTTGTATTGTAGGCAAATCGCTCGGGAGAGGGGCTTTTGGGAAAGTGGTTCAAGCGTCTGCGTTCGGCATTAAGGAATCACCCACCTGCCGGACTGTGGCGGTAAAGATGCTGAAAGGTATGTGTGACATATGCCGAGGTCTGGCTTCCAATGACCTGTCACCTTTCTGCACCCCCCAAACACTGGTGCAAGGTTAATACAGCCTAAGAACAAACTAGCCACTTCTGTTCCAGGACTGCAGACCCAGCTGCACTAGCTCAGATGAGGCCTTGTCCATGGAACAATCCAGAAAACGACCTGCCATCCTATGGCCTGCCTCTTTCCACATCTCAGACCAGACCCCGAGGCCTTACATCTGCTGTAGTCATAGGTCAGAGGGAGAGATGCCATGGGCCAGTGTAGTTGTCGGGCAGAAAAGCACACTTGGGAAATCCCAAGGGCTCAGCCTGGCTTTGCTCTCATTATAAAGGGAAGATAAAAAGCTAGAGAAAATTAATTGATCAAAATTTTATTCTGTGATGCTGTCAAGCCTTGTCCGTAAAACATTTCTTCTTTGTAAGATATGTGTGTGTGTGTGTGTGTTTTATTTTTCCAGACAGAGTTTGTGTAGCCCTGGCTGCCCTGGAACTTGCTCTATAGACCAGGCTGGCCTCGAACTCACAGAGATCCACCTACCTCGGCCTCCCAAGTGCTGGAAGTAAAGGCATATGCCACCACTGCCCAGCCTAAATAATTAAAAAACAAAACAAAACAAAAACCATCTCTCTTGTGCTAAAAGATGGGACCCCCGACCCCCTCGTAGAGTTCTGAAGGGAAAGACGGAGTCACCTTGTGGTTTACGGCTGCTACCATCAGGCATACTGAAACCAAGACTCAAGGGGAAGTGTGTAAGCCAAACTCGGGAAGACTTGTCATCCTTTGCAGTGCAGGAAGGCCTCATTCCTTTATGTGTGATAAAATATTCACCCTGCACCTCAAACCAGGATTTCAGAATCAAGAAGGAGGCAGACCAAAAGAAAAACAACTTCAGTGTAGTTCTGGGCTTTCCAGAGTCTCTGAGACGGTGGGGGAATTTCGTATGTTCTGGTTGTGAGAAAGCTTCTCCTGTTGGCCAGGATGGTCTCGCATGTCAGATCCTGCTACCTCTAATGCACCCCCCCCGCACCCCTCCCCCAGTGTCTCCACCAAGCTGTGAGGGGGTGATCTGTGAGGCCTGGAAACATGCCTATGTGGCTCAGAATTCCCGAGAGAAGAGGCTTCCAGACTCTCCTACTTCTTACTCCATTGACACTGTACTCTGGATGCCTTGTGCAAGGCACATGGTACCTCAAAAGGGCTGCGCTCGTCAGCAGAGATCAGGCAGGAGCCTTGTAAAGAAAGGAGAGGAAGGCTGGATAAGATCCCCCCAGCTCAGATCCGAGGAGTGCGCTACAACATCTATAGAGCGCCTATAGCTCAGTGTAGTTGATCGTATTTGTCTTTTTCAAAGTTTTACGTGTGTGTGTGTCTATGTGTCTGTATGTGCACTACATTCATGCATGTGCCTACAGAGGCAAGTAGAGGGTGGCGTCAGGTCTCCTAGAAGTAGGACCTACAGGTGGTTGTAAGATACCCAGTGTGGGTGCTGGGAGCCGAACCCAGGTCCCTGAAAAGGGCAGCAAGCACTCTTAACCGCTGAGCCACCTTCCAGCCCTACACAATTAGTTTTTATATATTTTATAAGGGACCAGAAGACAGAAGTTTAAGAAACAAAGACTTAAGGAGGCAGAAAATGTTAATTACTGGATGTAGGCTAGGTGTGGTGGCACACGCCTTTAATCCCAGCACTCGGGAGGTAGAGGCAGGCGGATCGCTGTGAGTTCGAGGCCAGCCTGGTCTACAAAGTGAGTCCAGGACAGCCAAGGCTACACAGAGACACCTTGTCTCAAAAAAAAAAAAACTACTGGATTGGGTCGCTCCACACTATACATATGTCCTTATTGTAGCATACCCTATAAATACCCACAATTGTGATGCTCGCCTTGCCATAAGGAGTTGGCTTGAGCATTTCTGTGAGAATTCCATCCGGCCAGCCCTGTCCCCTCATCCCTTAGATTCTGAGGGGAAGTGACATCAGCGTGCCTTGTATTTTTAAAAACAACTAAAATTACGAATGCCTCAGAAAAGAGTAATAGAATCAAACACAGGAGGACTTCATTTAGATCCCAGACTACTGGTTCTTGGACTGAGGAGAAGGGAGTTAGAGTTGGGGGTGGTTAATGCCACTGGCTGCTCTTGCAAAGGACCAGGGTTCGATTCCCAGGCCCACATGGTGCCTCACAGCCACCCATGACTCCAGTTGTGGGGATCTGGCAGGTGACACTGGGCACACACACATGGTGCAGACAACACTATACACATTAAAAATGAAACAAAACAAAAAGAAAACTGGGTAGCACGAATCCTTGTTGCCTGGGATAACCCTTGAATTCCAGGCATGAAGAGGCCTAGAGAGAAAATAGCACATTCCGAAGAAGGTGTTTACAGAAGCCGTTATCCTGACATTGTGGACACTCCGCCCCCAGCCCCTTCCTTCCTTGTGATCCTCTAGAAAGGGGGATGAGAAGAGGGAAAGTGGGTGGACAACCCTGCCTAAGGGGTTCAGGGAGGTCGTGAGGTGCCCTTCTCTGAGTCAGCACATTGTTGGGCGCAGGCAGGTCCACCGAAAGGAAGTGTGTGGTGACCAGACCCCACCACACACACACACACACACACACACACACACACACACACACAGCAGGCCTCACCGCAGCGGCAGAGGATGTCGCGGCGCAGGAGGGTAGAAGGAATGAAAACAGTCTGGTGACTTGGCCTTCTGCAGAGTGTTGGGAAGTTAGCAAAGCAACCCCCCGGTGAGCCCTGACGAACAAGGAGAGCAGGACCCCAGCCTCCCCGGGCCAGGCCCGGAAGCAGCCCCATTGTGCCACGGCCCTGACTCTTCCTTGCTTCTCACACAGAGGGGGCCACAGCCAGTGAATACAAAGCTCTGATGACTGAGCTTAAGATCCTGACTCACATCGGCCATCACCTGAACGTCGTTAACCTCCTGGGAGCCTGCACCAAGCAAGGAGGTAAAGAAGAGAGGGGAAGGCCTGGCGTGTGGCGACCTGCCCTGCCGACAGGGGCGCTCTCCACTCACACAGCTCCCTTTCCTCACCCCTGAGAAAATGGATGACTGGGGGGGGGAGGGGACAGTAAGGATGAAAGAGGCTACGCGCTCCCTATAGCTTCCCAGCAGCCACCCCTGTGGGATCCTAAGAGGAGTTAACACAGGAGATAAGCAGAGTGGCCCATCCCTTCTGGTTAGCCCACGGCACCCCAGCCCTTCTGGTCAGCTCTCAGCAGAGGCCTTAGCCACCAGGACAGGTACCAGGAACAGGGCTGTGCTGTAGACCCAAGTGCGTTGGGCTCAGTCTCCTTGATCTTTCTTCCTCTACGGCAAGGTTAACACTTGGATGCTTAAGTCCTAAAGGTGCCGAGGGCTCATACACATAAAAGGCACATAAAAGTTTCCCAGCGTAGGAAGCGGGGATGCCGGAGCACCAGTAAGAAAAGGAGTGAGTAAGGAGAAAGACCTACAGGTGCTGAGGAGGCCCGAAAACGAAAAAGCCCTAGAGGCCTTAACACTGTCCCTGTAAGACATGAGCCTGCAAGGTTGGGGGGCCCCAGCCAGGCCTGCTCCTCAGTGGGGAGACCTCAACTCTAGAAGCAACTTCCTTTCTGGAACCCTGAGAGATAAGGGGGTGCTTAGAGGAGTCAAACACCAGTCCTGACAGCAACTGCAAAACCACATTACCAGAGGGACAAGCTCTGCCGACACTGAGACGCCAAGAGATGGCAGGTACCTGCCTGCCTGGGACTTCCTTCACAGAGGCCTGTGGAGTTTGCAGGTCACTAGCCTCTGGGCTTCAAGGGGCATGCCCGCTTTGACCTGGAAGTAGTTCTGTGCTATTGCGGAAGCACGGAACAGGACAAAGGAGGCTTCTGTGGCACGGGGGTGTCAGATCCTCAATGCAGATGGCCTTCCTTCCCCCCAAAATGGTTTTTCATGGCAGAAGAGCAGATTGGCTGGCAAGCAGCCTATGTGACCAGAACCTTACCGTCTTTAGGTAGACAGGGTGGGGAAAAAGAGAAAGAATATTTTGTGTTGTTATAAGGAAAGTAAATCCCAGGATTGGGCACGGTGACGCATGCCTGTAATCCCAGCACTCAGGAGGCAGAGGCAGGCAGATCTCTGTGAGTTCAAGGCCAGCCTGGTCTACAAAGTTGAGTCCAGAACAGCCAGGGCTACACAGAGAAACCCTGTCTCAAAAAAACTAAGAGAGAGAGAGTGAGAGAGAAGAAGAAGAAGAAGAAGAAAGGAAAGCCCAAGTTGTTCGATTTTACCAATAAAGACTCAGGATCCAGATGCTGGGGAGAAAGCCCCCAGCTGACCTTCCTACTCAGCCCAAGTCCTGAAGGAAAAGGCCTTTTTTTACAAGCTAAAATCCAAAGAGTTCAACAGCCAAGGAGCGCCTCCTTCCTCTCCAGGCTGGTTTCTTGCTCCACCTCTTGACCTCGGGTTAACATTATTAAACCCTGTGTGCAGAAAGCTCTCGGCTTAAGGGTGAGTGTTAGGGCTCAGCCACGACAAACAAGAAACAGGATTTTACAGTCCACAGCCTCAGGGTTCACAGTGAGTCAAATAGCCTGCCACCGTTTTGTAGCCTGACGTTTAAATATCCGTGTTCAGCCGGGCGTGGTGGCGCACGCCTTTAATCCCAGCACTCGGGAGACTGAGGCTGGCGGATCGCTGTGAGTTCGAGGCCAGCCTGGTCTACAAAGTGAGTCCAGGATAGCCAAGGCTACACAGAGAAACCCTGTCTCAAAAAAAACAAAAATAAATAAATAAATAAATAAATATCCGTGCTCATAAAACTTTATTACAGGAAGCAGGGCCACATTCTTAGCTATATCCACAGGGCTGTTTCCAGGCTGGAGGTTGCTATGAGCACTGGGCTTCACCCCTCTCATCTCAGGTGCACCCTCGGGGGCCCTTAGCTTATGAAAGCAGGTTGCTTTGCAAGCTGTGGACCGGCTGGGCCACCCCCTGTGGCTGAACTTGTGCTGTTTGGGCCACAGGACCCCTGATGGTGATTGTGGAGTACTGCAGATATGGGAACCTGTCCAACTACCTCAAGAGCAAGCGCGACTTATTCTTTCTCAACAAGGTACGGATTCGTCCTGGTGGCTTTCCGTGGCTTTCCGTGGCTGTGGCTTCTGTGTCCTGACCGCACTCTGTCACTGAGGGAAGTCAGGGCAGGAACTCCCAACAAGGATGACAGAGGAACACTGCTTACTGGCTCGCTTCCCCTGGCTTGTGCAGCTAACTGCCTACATGCTAGGGATGGCTCCGCCCAAGGTGGGGTGCAGGGAGGGCTTCTACGTCAATCAACAATCCAAAAAAAAATGCTTCTGCAGACAACGCCCACGGGCCAATGTGATGAGACACTTCCTCGATTAAGGTTCTCTCTTAGGTGACTCTGGTTTGTGTCACATTGATCTGGATCTTAAAGCTGTTTTTAATGTCCTGCCCGCCAGAAGAAGGCACCAGATCTCATTATAGATGGTTGTGAGCCACCGTGTGGTTGCTGGGAACTGAACTCAGGACCTTTCGGAAGAGCAGGCGGTGCTCTTAACCTCTGAGCCACCTCTCCAGCCCAGCAGGGACTGTTCTGTTCTGTTTGCTTATTAGAAAAGCTAAGGACACAGACAACACAGTGGCTTGCACAGCTACCAATAGCCCAGCAATGGGCCAGAGCTGGGAAGCACTTGGTTTACTTTTTGTTGCTCTTACATTTCTATTGTATTGATGTTTTGTGTGTGGCTATGTATGCACACACGCATGTGGCGTATGTGTGGGTGTGCAGGGGGCAGAGGAACATCCTTCTCTGTCAGTCTCCTCCTTCCCTCAAGCCTGGGTCTCTCACCCAAGGCTGGAGCTTGCCCTGCAGCCAGCAAGGCCATTGCTCCTCCTGTCTCTGCGCCACATAGCGCTCTGGCCACAGGTGTGCCAAGCCTGTGGGATTTTTTTGTTTGTTTATTTGTTTGAGACAGGGTTTCTCTGTGTAGCCCTAGCTGCCCTGGAACACGCTCTGTAGACCAGGCTGGCCTCAAACTCAGAAATCAGCCTGCCCTTGCCTCCTATGTGCTGGGATTACAGGTGTGCAGGCTACTGTCAGGCTTATGGCCTGTTTTTTACATGCACGCTGGGGTTTGCAACTTAGATCCTTATGCTTTGGCACTGAGCCCCTTGGTAAAGCTGTGACTGGGAATGAAGCTCAGTGGTAGGAATCTTGCCCCCAGGAATAATCTCCAGAAACACACATACTCACACACACGCAATACACACACACACCAAACAAGCAAACAGACAAATGAACGAAAAAGAACACCTGGGCCAAGCCTAGAGGGCACACAGGTCTTTAAAGAAGCCCTGACTCTGAAGAAGAAACCATTTATCTGATCACGGCCGTGTGTTCTGTGGTGTCACTACTGTGTCACTGCTGTGTCACTCTCTAGGCTGAAGACAGCAGGGAGACAATAACTGACAGTGCCACCCAGTCACCAGGAACAGCAGTGGCGAGCTCTCTGGCTCCACAAGCAGAGGTGACAGGTTTAAATCCTGCACCTCCTCTCAGGAAACCAGGCCTCAAGCTAGACCCCAGGATGGGACCCCTTAAGCACTTTGATCCACTAGGGTGTTGAAGGATAGCGTGTAGCTCAGTGGGAGAGCTCTTACCTCTCTGGATTGAGGCCTGGTTTCCATCCCCTCTCCTGCACTGGAGAGACAGAGGCAGAGACACAGGAAGTTCAGTTGAGTGCAATCTAATACAACTATCTACATGGTGGATGGACCCTCGGACGTTTGAGAACGGTGCCCATCTCTGCCGTGTGGTCAAGAGTGTTCATATGTAAGCCAGACCCCAGACTACAGGCAGGTGCTGTGGTCCGTGCCTGCATCCTGAGCTACCGTGAGAGCCGAGATGGGAAAACAGTGTGAGCCCAGGTTTTGGGAATCAGCCAGAAAAGAGTGGGACCAGGGCTGGAGAGATGGCCCACTGGTTAAGAGCTCTTGGGGTTCTTGCAAAGGTCCCGAGTTCAGTTCCCAGCAGCCACGTCAGACATCTCACAACTGTCTGTAACTCCAGCTCCGGGGGGTCATGGGGATCAAATACCTCACTCTCTGAAGGTACCTGATTTCATATCACATACCCAGACACACACATGTACATAATTTAAATAAATATATATGGAGCGAGATAGAGACCCTGTTACAACAAACAAGCAAACAAAAACAAGTCACTGGAGAGCTGGCCCATTCTTTCCTCCACGACTATGATTTTATCAAAGATACAGGTGTTCCTCCAGATCGCTGAGAGTTAATACATATCTCCCACTCAGTTCCTGGCTATGTAGACTAGTCTGGCCTCGAACTCACAGCAATTTGCCAGCCTCTGCCTCCTGAGTTCTGGAATTAAAGGCGTGCGCCACCACACCCCGCTATATTGCCCTGTTTTTAACTAGGCTTTCCAAAACAATTGGAATCTTAGGGCTGCTCGGTGCTCTGAAACTTTCTAATTGGCCAGAGAAGTCAAGAAATCAGTAGTGGCCAACAAGGTGTCTCAGCCTTAGGTAAAGGCGTGTGCTGCCACCCTGATGCGTTGAGTTTGGTCCCTGGAACCAAGGAGAGAACCAGTTCCAGCAAGTTGTCCTCTGGCTTCCACACCCATGGCTGCACACAGACAAACACAGATAAATATATGCTCATATAGTAAAGAAATCGGCTTAAGGATACAGTAAGCACAGGTATGAGAAAAACCATTCTCGCCTCACTCCCAGCTGTAGAACTCTTCCTGTGAACCCCAGGAAGTAAGAGGTACAGAGGTACCCTCAGCTGTGAGCGCAGCCCAGGTTCCTGTCAGTCCCGGTGGCCTAGACTAGGCTCAGGAAGTGCTCGGCCCTCAGAACACCCCAGGGACTTGGCAGGATGGAACGTTTGGGTTCGTGTGTCCTTTGTTTTGAAGACCTCGCTTCCTTTGGGGGCTATATTTAATGATTTGCCTCCCCGAGGTACTTGGTAGAGCTGTGCTTTGTGGAAAAACTCATGACTAGCTGTCACACTTGGAGCCTAAAGGGAGGGAGGGAGGGAGGGAGGGAGGGAGGGAGGGAGGGAGAGAGACCAAAAGACAAAATTGAAAGTAGGTTCTGTTATTTCCTAAGTTCTTCAAGACTCTTAAATGCACTCTGTAGTAAATCCACTAGTCTGCCTTCGTCCCAAAACTTACCCAGGTCTTTGGAGTTGCTGATAAGCGCAGCTGAATATACCCCATGGATTAGGGGGGTCCGGAGAAGGGTAAAAGTAACTTGGGGACAGGTTCCACGCTATGGCTTCTGGGACGTGTGACGAAGAAGGCAGTAAGTTTCCAGAAAATAAAATTCTAGTTCTTTCTGAACAAGGCTAACTGCCTCATGGAGAGGAAAATGATTCCCTTTGACTGTTTGGATTTTTTTTTTCTTGCCCTGGACAGGGCTAAACGCAGTACAATTTTTCTTTACTCCTGAAATCCCAGAGAGGATTTAAGAAGATCTGGGACTGCAAAACTCCCTCCAGGGATCTGAGAGTGGGGCGCTGTCTGTCTTCACGTGTGAGAACCTCTGTACCCTATATTGCAGGGTTGGAGCTGTTCCTCCTAGCGTTTGCAAGGCTTCTGCTTGCTCCACGGTGCCCCCTAGTGGAAGGACCGCTCGCACTCAGTGACCTCCCTAGAAAACTTCAGGGAGGGCAGGCAGGCTGGCTAATCCTAGCGCTACCGTGTGGCTGAACCTCATGCCCTGCCGGCCCCTGCTTGGGTGTTGCCGTCTAGAATAGCCCAGGTTGTGTACGTGGGTAACAGCCAGGTCCTGCAAGTCACCAGACAGGATGCATTTCTAGTGTCCAGTGGTAGATGAATTATTGTAGGTCCTTTCCTACGAGGCACAAAGTGTAAGATAGTGCCCTTCAGAGGAAGACAATGAAACCCAGGTGGGGGAAAAGAGGACTTGCCCAAGATGGCGATATTAATAGAGATTAATAGAAGATCCAGAAGACTGTGGAGGGAAAGGTAAAGAGGATGAGCTGGTGTGGCATTCTTGCCTTGAGAGATAGGGAACATCTCACTGTTAACCCGGGCCTCCACAGGGATTACACGGCAAGCCTTTATTCGCAGCACCTGAGTGACAAGTAGTTAACGTCCATGTCGCCTTTCAAACGAGATGGCACGTGCTATGAGAAGCAATGGAGAACACAGACTTGGGAGTTTGCCAGGCTACATTTCAAGTTTTGCCAAGTAGTAGCTGTGACTGTGAGCACACAAGCTGTTTTATCAGAGTGAGAGAGACAACGAAGCCATTGAGAGTGCTCACTGCTCTTGCAGAGGCCTGGAGCTCTGTTCCCAGCACCTACACTGATGGGCTCACAGCCTGCCTTGACCCCAGCTCTAGGGAATCCAGTGATGTGGTTTAGCCTCTGTGGACACCTGAATCAATGCTAACATACACATAAATAAAAATAAAATAAATCTCTTTAAAAAAAAAAAACAACCTGAGTGGTGATGGCACACACCTTTAATCCCAGCACTCAGGAGGTAGAGGCAGGTGGATATCTGAGTCCAAGGCCAGCCTGGTCTACAGAGTAAGTTCCAGGACAGCCAGGGCTACCCAGAGAAACCCTGTCTTGAACCCCACCACACCTTGCAAACAAAATGAAACAATTGTCTTATAACATAACCTAAACTCTTGGGGAAAGTGAGGAAGTGTACACTGGCTCACACAGTATTTATCAGCTGCCAGGACCCAAGGGGCCCCTTAGGACCCGCTGGCCCACTGGGAGTCCAAGCAAAGGTGTAAAAGATTCTACCACCTGAGACACGGACAGCACCCAGTGTCCACTCAGGGCCCACCCTGCCGTGCCATGTCCTGTGCGGGCAGCAGCCGTCTCTGTGTCGGACCCCTCACACGCGTGTGCTTCTTGTCTATGCTAAGGATGCAGCCTTGCATATGGAGCCCAAAAAGGAAAAGCTGGATCCAGGCCTGCAGCAGGACCAGAAAGCCAGACTCGACAGCGTCACCAGCAGCGAGAGCTTCGCCAGCTCCGGCTTTCAGGAAGATAAAAGCGAGAGCGACACTGAGGAAGACGAGGGTAGGCATTCGTTCCTTCCCGGTCTCTTTTCATTTCACACATTTTTTTTTCTTATTTATCACCCTAATAAACATCCTGGGAAGGAGAGCAGTGTCCAGGAGAGATAAGATTTGGGTAAAAGATTATTTGCAGCGTTGCTAATTTTGACAGGAACTGTTCAGTTCTCTCTGCTTGGGACTTCCTGTCTCACCAGGTCGCACCCATCCCCACCCACCCCTCACCCCCACCCCTCACCCCCACCCCTCACCCCCACCCCCACCCCCACCCTTACCCCCACCCCCACCCCTCACCCCCACCCCTCACCCCCACAGCCTGGAAAAAAAAATCTCTGATGTTGAGAGTCGAGACTGGATTCTCTTGCGAATGAGGTCTGGGACGCTTGTTGGTCTGTTTTATACTTTGTGACTCTTGGGTGACCTGGGAGCTGGCACAGTCGCCACTGTCTTGACATGAGTCTACCGCTTGGTAGGTTGCAGCGAGATCTGCAAGCAACCCCTCACCATGGAGGACCTGATCTCCTACAGTTTCCAAGTGGCCAGAGGCATGGAGTTCCTGTCCTCCAGAAAGGTCAGCTCCACCCGTTACCGGCTGTCTGTTTTCTTTAACCTCCTAATCCCAGTTAGAGAGAGGTTTTGAGTTTTTCAAAAGTTTTTGCTTTACACTTTTAAAATGTATTTTTATGTATGTTATTACATCTAGAAACTGCATGTAAGAGAAAACACACGCATGCCTTTCACTTTTCTTTCCTTTTTTATTTATTTATTTATTTATTTATTTATTTATTTTGGTTTTTTGTTTGGTTGGTTGGTTTTTATTTTTTGAGACAGGGTTTCTCTGTGTAGCCCTGGCTGTCCTGGACTCGCTTTGTAGACCTGGCTGGCCTCGAACTCACAGTGATCCACCTGCCTCTGCCTCCCAAGGACTGGTATTAAAAGTGTGCTTCACCACACTGGGCCCTAATGATGTCAGGTTCAACACAAGATGTTAGATTGAATATATTTGTCATAATTTATGGTAAAAATTTTGAAAATTCATTTCGCTACTGTTTTGTCTCTTTGTGAGAGCCGAGCATACTCCCCTGCTGTAAAGCTATTTTTCTAGTATTTGTTTATACTTAGGCTCTTAAGTGTACAACAGACATCACCACAGAAACCTTGATTTGCTCTGATATGAAGAGGTATTGGATGGTGGGCCCTGGGCCACTGTGGGTAGAATTTAAGGATAGAATCTTCCTGGGTGTTTCGGACTATACACACCTGGCGCTATCTTCCACGGTGCCCTCTGGCACATTTCCAAACTGTCCACACGGGACTTCAAAAAACCAAAAACCCTCCACTCACACCCAGCTGCGGCTATCCCAGCACCTGGGGGGCTGAGGCAGGAGAATCCCTGGTTACAGGCCAACCTGGGTGAGTTCCAGGCCAGCGTACACCCCGTAGCAGGATTCTGCCTTAGAAACAGCAACAACCACAAACAAAGTAAATCACACCAAACCGAAGCTCCCAAAGACCTGATCCGAAAAAACTCAGACTGCCAGTGGGGTCAACCAGTAGGCTCCCTGCAGAAGAGGAGCCGGTTGATTTAGTTGGTTTGTTTTTATTTTTTGAGACAAGGTTTCTCTTTGTAGCCTTGGCTGTCCTGGACTTGCTCTGTAGGCCAGGTTCGGAGCCTGTGGATTCGGAATGTGTCTTTTAGGCCACCTGGCCCCCGTCCTCGCACAAGAAACACATTGTGTTTATGGTAGTTGGGTGTGTGCTGACAGCCACTTACCACGTGTGAAACGTAACTGAGAATTAAGAATAATGATACTGGGGGCCGGGCGTGGTGGCGCCCGCATTTAATCCCAGCACTCCGGAGGCAGAGGCAGGCGGATTGCTGTGAGTTAGAGGCCAGCCTGGGCTACAAAGCCAAGGCTAACCCAGAGAGACCCTGTCTTGAAAAACCAAAAGATAAAATAAAAAAGAAGATATTAGGGCCAACCAGTAAGATGGCTCAGCAGGTAAAGGTGCTTGCTGCCAAACTCCATGACCTAAGTTCAATCCTGGGAAATCACATGGTGGAAGGCAAGACTTGACGGCCACACTTTGTCTTCTACATGTATGTTGTGGCATGTGTGTGCTCATATGAGTACTCAGGCGCGCGCTCACACACACACACACACACACACACACATACACACACACACACACACACACATACACACACACATATACACACACACACACATACACACACACACATACACACACACACACACACACACACATACACACACACACACACACACACACACACACATACATATACTTTTTTTTTTTTTAAGACTAATGACCGCAAGTGGATGCTGGAAGTTAAGCAGTGAGGTTCAGGAAGTGCGTTCCTTAAGTACCCATTTTATTACAGTGCATCCATCGAGACCTGGCAGCACGTAACATCCTCTTGTCTGACAATAACGTGGTGAAGATTTGCGACTTCGGCCTGGCCCGGGATATTTATAAGAACCCTGACTACGTGAGGAAAGGAGACGTGAGTCAGCTTGGGTTTCCCGTTCATTTCTACCCTGTCATTTTCAGACCGCAGACCGAAGCCCTGCCGAAGGTTTGCCCTTCTTAGGTAGGCACCCCACAAATTCCCACGTGGGTCCGTGACCACCCGGTGGGCGGTCCAGAAGAGCTGCGGAGTAGAGACTCCTGGGGGTTCCTGACTGCTGGCTGGGTACCGGTCCTGAGAGCAGGACCACCCGGGGCTTGTTAGCCTAAGCAGCGTGCTGGGCCCTGCAGAGACTGTGTCGCCTCTGCCTGCCACCCTTCTGGGATCTCTATGACCGGCTGAAAAGAACAGTGTGGCCTCTTGCCCTCAGATAAACCCAGATGATTGATTCAGCAGGTGTCTGTACCTCCGGAAAGTGGGGGGGGGGGCCGGGCATACACTATCCCTCCTGGCTCAGGCTGGCCTCTCTCCCCACTTGTTTTTGAACATAATGTTATTTGTCACTTATGGGGTGACCTCCGGTGTCCTGTCTGGTCCGGCCTCTACTTTAGCTAATATCTGGGCTCTCTTGCATTGCAGCCGGGATCCCAGGCCATAGGAAATATAGACAGCACCTTTCTCAACCATAGCTGGCTGTCCTCACCCCACATTCTTAGATGCAGAAAGTCCAGTAGGATGGGGGGGGGTTGGGGGAGGGGAGACTGCTTGAATCTGTATCTTCAGCAAGTTTCTGGACTATGCTATGTGGAAACACACTTTCAGAACCCCTTCTTACTTTCCATTTCTTTTCTTTTTCTTTTCTTTTTTTTCTATGTGTTTGAGTGGTTTACCCGAATATGTCTGTGAATCACATTCGTGCAGTGCCTGAGATGGCCAGAAGAGGGCGTCAGATTCCCCTGGCACTGGAAGCAGAGATGGCTGTGAGCACCATGAGGGTGCTGGGAACTGAACCCAGGTCCTCTGCAAGAGCGGCCGGCGCTCTTAACTGCCGAGCCACCTCTCCAGCCCCTCAACTACTATTTTGGCTAAGAGGGAAAGCAGTACAGGTTTCAACGGAGCTCTGGCCTTCAGAGACGGTTCCTGACTGTGTTTCAGTTTGGCCCTCTTTTATCTCTCTCTCGTCCCCTTACATGGCAGCCCAAGACTGCTTCCAGTGAGCCTATATTTATATACTTTAACTTACCTTATATAAACAATCCTACCTATGATGTCACTGCTTACCTGCCATGAGGGTGTGGCCATATAAAAGGACAAAGCATCCGCGTGACCCCCCTCTCTCCTTCCTCTCTTTCTCTATCTCTCCTCTACTCCCTTCTTCTTACTCTTCCTGTCTCTGTCTCTCTCTGAGGTACCCCTCCCCCTTTTTCTTCTCCCCCCCCCCGCCCCCCGCCCCATGCTCACTTATTAAACCTCATATAACATCTGGTGCCTTGAATCTATCATCCTATTCTCAAAAATAAAACTAGTGTATCTATATAAAACCCCTTTGCTGTCCTTGACGCAGCATCTCTATGTTCCTCCACAGTGTCCACTGTCCCGGAAATCTTGCTGTGCCCCACCCACCTCGCCCCCGCCCCCAGTAGCCCAACTCCCAGCTAACTCAGTGTGGTCCTTGCTGTCAGAAAGAGGAGGACCTGGTCTGCATACTTGAAATCTAGCCATATAGACTCTCCTAAGTGGGGAATTTTTTTTTATTTTTTATTTGTTTATTTTTTTGGTTTTTTGAGGCAGGGTTTCTTTGTGTAGCCCTGGCTTTCCCGGACTCACTTTGTAGACCAGGCTGACCTCAAACTCACAGCTGTCCTCCTGCCTCTGCCTCCCAAGTGCTGGGACTACAGGCCTGCGCCACCACGCCCAGCTCTAAGTGGGGAACTCTAGTACAAAATCACCTTTTTTCATTCCAGGGTGTGGGACCCTGAATGGGGACTGAAGCCTGGGCCTCACTCATAGCAAGCACATAGTCCATCCACTCCTGAGCCAGTCGGAGCCCCCAGCTCAAGACTCAACAGCTTGCCTTTTACATAGCGATTTCAAAAAGCAAATCCCTGTCAATTTTCATTCAGCATGCTTCCTAATTCAGGCCACTTTACCAAGCCCCCCTTAGTGTCCCTGTGTAGCCTGGGAGGGGACCAGGAGAACATAGCTTCTTTTAAAAACCACAGAATAAGGACTAGAGAAGTCTCCCTGCCATGCCTGGTCTCCAGAGGCTGGGGAGCCTCTAGCACTCTCGTGTCACAATGTGTCACATGCTCTATGGTTTCCTACAGCGCGGGAGACCGCAGCTCTTCTGGCTCTGCGTATGTGCTAAGCGGAAGGGGGAGCCCAGGCCCTGGGTGTGTATGTTGCTTTTGTTTTCATGCCCAAGGCCTCTTGCCCTCTTCCAGACTCGACTCCCCCTAAAATGGATGGCTCCTGAATCCATCTTTGACAAGATCTACAGCACAAAGAGCGACGTGTGGTCCTATGGAGTGCTGCTATGGGAAATCTTCTCTTTAGGTAAACGTGGGGGAGCGAGCATGCTGGGGACGGTCGCGAAAGCTTGATGCGTGACTCTCGAGGGCGTCTCTACCCCAGCTAGTTCCCAAATAACAAGACAGAGACTGGTGTATATAAAACTTAAGGCAGATGATAGAAGGTACCAGGCAGCAGATGTTACGTTATACAGAGTTTATTAAATGAGCATGGGGGAGAAGGAAAGCGGGGAGGGGTACCCCAGAGAGAGACAGAGAGAAGGCGGGTAGAGAGAAAAAGAGTAGAGAGGGCCACGTGGAAGTTTGTCCTTTTATAAGGCCCTGGGCCAGGGTCCCGCCCCCGTGGCAGGTAGGCGATGACGTCATAGGTAGGTGACTGAAGCAGAATCCTAACAGAGACCTCCCGGACTGATAAAAACTTTAAAGCCCAATGACTGGGCGGGCACCAACCCTCTAAGCTATTTTGCTATTTCCAAGGTACACGTGCAGGTGATTGCCATAACTGTTACTATTGCCGGGACTGCTTCGGGCTCCATCAGTGCAGGCCTCACGTGCTCATGGCCCTTGGTGCCCCACGGTGATGCCCTCCTCGCCTCTTGCTACATTTTCTCTCTCTGACCCCAAGCCCAGGAACCTAGGCGCTGCCTATTTCACTTCTGCCCAGTCACAGGCTTCAGCAACTTTATTAGCCAGTCAACTTTAAATTAGGTAGAGCAAGGTTTACAGAACGAAGACCAGTGTCTGTGAGGATGTGCTCCTCCGGGCAGCAACCAGATCTTGGGGGCCAGGGATTAGTATCCGAATACACAGCACAGCCCGGCAGTGGTGGCGCACACCTTTAATCTCAACACTCGAGAAGCAGAGGCAGGCAGATCGCTGTGAGTTCGAGGCCAGCCTAGTCTACAAAGTGACCCAGGACAGCCAAGGCTACACAGAGATACCCCAATGGCTCAAAAAACAAAACAACAACAACAACAACAAAAACACAGAATACACAGCGCCAGCCCAGTGCCCAACCCCCAACCTTGAGGTCTGCCCTTGAACTCACTGCAAACCCAGGTGGGGCCGCCTGTAGAGGAGAGTGGTGTCTGCACGCATACCCACCACTGCAGCAAGAGTTTAAACCGTTATAAGCAAAGTCAGGCGGCAGAGAATCTAAAACTAGGCGCTGTCTGTCTGTCTGTCCTTTGCCCCTTTGTTCCTTTCTCCAGTACCAGCTTTCATATCTTCCCCCCCCCGCCCCCCCCCCCCCGCCCTCTGTGCCTCCTCTCCCTCAGAGGCAGGACAGGCCCTGATGTACACAGCTGAACAGTACAAGGCATTGCTCAGAGGCAGCTGCCTTTGACCTAGTGCTGTTGGTGTAAAGACACAACATGGCCTTGTACTCTGGCTTATGCTGACAAGCAATAAAGAGTTCTAGTTGGGTTTGGTCAGAACTGTTCACAGTGTGTGTGTGTGTGTGTATGTGTGTGTGTGTGTGTGTGTATGTGTGTTGTGCCTACATGTTATCTGTGTACCATGTGCATGCAGTACCTGATCAAGCCAGTAGAGGGCATCAGATCCTCTGGAACTAGATAGATGTGGCTGGAAATTGAACCCAGGACCTCTATCTACAATAGCCAATGCCCCAGCCCATCCACTCTGGGTTTCTAGCAACCTTCCTCAAAGCCCCATTCCTATAGATGTGTACAGAACTTACACCTACTCACACAGCGATGGTGTAAGCCCTCCCCCCCGCCAAAGTGTGAGAACTAACCAAGAATCTTTCAGGCTTTGCTAAAAAGGAAAAAAAGAAGAAGAAGAAGAAGAAGAAGAAGGAAGAAGGAAGAAGGAAGAAGGAAGAAGGAAGAAGAAGAAGTCATTCATGGCAAATAAAATGTACAGAGTCACACCCCTAGGTTCCTGTGATGTATAAAGACCCCCCCCCCCCCCGCTTTTGATGTCGGGTACCTGTAGCTTCCACTCCTCAAAGGCAGCATGGCGATTACAGTGGCCTTGCAGTGACACAGTGCCCAGCCCTGCACACCTCCCAGCTGCCTCTTCTCAGCAGACATCACTAGAAAGTACATGCAGACACATGCCGGGCGGCCTCAGCTGGAGGGCTGAGCAGAGCCTCCTACAATGCCTTCCCTACCCTACCTAGCCCAGGCTACCCCTAAGAGAAGTGGCTAGGCACTGTTAGTCAGTCAAGCTGGCAAAGACAGCCGACGCCCCCCACCCCCCACCCCCGCCCCAGTACCCTCAGTTCTGCAGACTCTGGATCAGCCCCCATCCACCCTAGTGAGCTTTGTCTTGGGGCCCAGGGCTCTGCGCCTTAGACCTGTCATAATTCCCCATTCGCGAAGCCTCAGGATGAAAAGTGCGAGCGCTCCATTGGCAGTCTAGCCCCCAAGTCCATTTGTTTCTCAAAGAAAGGATATTAATCTAGGCTGTGAGTGTGTAGGGATCAGATTTCCTTAGAGTTGTTTGTGGGGCAAGGCCCCCTTTCCCTGACCAGAGGAGCAGGTGTGGTCACAGGGACAGCCACACACCAGCCAAGGATGTGCCCTCAGGACGGACCTGCCAAGCTGCTCTTTGCATTGAGGTTCACCTACAGTCGCTGGAAATTTATCACTAAAACATCTGTTTTTGTACATTTATTTTTGGGGTTTTTGAGAGAGTGTGCCACTGTATAGCCCGCACTAGCCTCAAACTAATGATTCTCCTTCCTTCCGAGACCTGGGATTGCAGGCATGAACTGGCATTGTTCGCTAAAACATCACACTAAAAAAATTAGGGAAACTCCAAATTGCCCCTCATGGTCTTTTGGGTAGGTTGGTTTGTTTGTGACAGGGTCTCAACTTTGTAGCCCTGGCTGGCCTTGAACTCCCAGAGATCCATCTGTCTCTGCCTCTGAGTGCTAGAATTAAAAGCATGAACACCCCCCCCCCCCGCTGTGGTCTTTTGTACCAGAAACCCTAACACTCACACTGCACACTGTCCCCTGCAGGGGGTTCTCCATACCCAGGAGTGCAGATGGATGAAGAGTTCTGCAGCCGCCTGAAGGAAGGCATGAGGATGCGAGCCCCCGAGTATGCCACGCCTGAAATGTAAGCCCAGGGCGTCAGCCTCCTCCTCCCACTGGCTTCTCACCGGGGACCCTGGGGCAGTGGGTACTGAGCTCCCATAGGCTGGGAGCCATCTCCTGGACTGCTTCCACTCTGGATCTGTCCTATTTCCTCTCCAACCCACTGACGCTGGCCTTTCAAGGCCCTTAGCTGGGAACTGAAGTCAGAAAGCCAGTCAGAACGAATAGCGCCCAGGAACTGAATGCAAGGCCTCACTCACCAAGTGGAGCAGCGTGGTGAGCCGAGCCACCTCAGGCCAAGGCTGGAGGCTGCGGTGGCCCAGTTCCCCATCTACAGAGCCTGGTAGGGCTAGGGATATCACTCAGTTTTGTTAATGCTTACGCAGCATGCACAGGGTCCTGGGTCCATCCCCAGTGCTGCAGTCATAGCACTCTGGGAGTGGGAGGATTTGGAATTCAAGGTCACTTGCAGTTACAGATAAAGATCAAGGCTGTTCTGAGCTACTTAAGAACCTGTTCTCAGCCAGGCCTGGTGGCACACACCTTTAATCCCAGCACTTGGAAGCAGAAGCAGACAGATCTCTGTGAGTTCGAGGCCAGCCTGGTCTACAAAGCGAGTCCAGGACAGCCAAGGCTACACAGAGAAACCCTGTCTCAAAAAGAAGAACGTGTTTTTTAGTAACTTTAGATAGATATACAGATAGATAAATGATAGAAAATAGATAGATAGGGGATTGGAGAGATGGCTCAGGGGTTAAGGGCACTGTCTGCTCTTCCAAAGGACCAGGGTTCAATTCCCAGCACCCACGTGGCGGCTCACGACTGTCTGTAACTCTGGTTCCAGGGGATCTGATGCCCTCCCACAGGCACATGCAGGCAAAACACCAATGCACATAAAATAAAAATAAAGGAAAAAAAAAACAGATGATAGATATCTAGACAGTAGATAGATAAATGATAGAAAATAGGTGATAGGTGACAAATGACACATACACAGATAGATGATGGATAGGGTAGCCAGGCAGCAGTCAGAGTTGTTAACCAATGGGCTTGTCAAGGTGCCTTTAGGAGTCAGAGAGGAGCTAGGCTCTGGGCAGCCTCTCCATTGTCAGCGGGTGAGCTTGACTCTGGTGGGTACTGCTTCCTGTAACTGTGCCATTTTAGCAACTCTGTGAGGCCTCAACAGGAATGTGATGACACTTGCAGTTTGGTTGATCTGCTGACAAGGACTTGGGCTTCCCTGAGGTGGCGCCACCTTTCCTGAGTGGCCAGGCGGCCTCCCCTCCCCACACCCAGTGAGGTCCTGTGGAGCCCTGGACTGGCCTTGGGGGAGGAGTGAAGGGTGTGGCTTGGCCAAAGGGCAAGGTCTGTATCTCTTTCCTTCATTATGTCAGGACCAAGCTGGGTCCATGCCAAGACAGAGAACTGGACGAGAGGGACAAGGGGCACGGACATGAAGGCAGGGGCGACACAGGGCTAGACTGACCCAAGGCACACCCTGGGCTGCAAAGAGGGTTTACACTTGCTGAGATCCTTAGCCCCTGCAAATGGGGCTGAAGTAAGGTCACTGCAGTAGACGCCTTCCCTACGTAGTCTTACTTAGACTTCCCACAATCCTGAGGGGTGGGAAGGGCAGATGCAGTAAGCTGACCTTGGAAAATATCAAGACATGAGAAGTAAAGCAGGATGCTGCCTGCCAGCTAAGTAGCAGAGGAGACAGAACCCACTCCCACATCCCCAGAAGGGCGTTCTTGGTTGGCATGGCAACACCCGCTCTGAGTTAATACTCCCTCCTGCACGGAAGCTCTCAGTTGCCAGCAGTAAGAATAATTGCGGTTCTTACAAACTGAGGCTGGCTAACTTACTATCAGCTGTGCTTGTAGGCAACAGGCGCTCCAACAAGTCGAATACAGCTCCTGCTCACAATAATCCCATGAAGCATGCACCACCATCAGCTGCCTTTCGTAGATGACAAGCAAGGCAGGCGACGTCCACCATCTAATTTGATCTTCCCAAGGCTTCACTGCCAGTCAGTTAGCTATGAGAGTCCAGATTCCACACCGTCCTAACTGCTTTGTCAGACACCGCGTGCCTTAATGCAAAACACAAGTATCCCAAAGAGACACTGCGGCAGCCTGTGGCACATACGGAGCAACTGGAAGGATGGAATGGCTCCCAGGGTCCCTTGGGCTTTTCCCGAAGCTGCCCCCGGCTCCCAGCAGCACCTGCACGATGACTGAAGACTTCACAGAGCAATCAGAGATCTGTCAGTGCCCATGGGCAAGGCCTGCCCTGGGTACAGGACTCAGGGATGAAGACGTGCCAGGCCACACAGGCTAATTGTGACCTAGCTCTCAAGTTCCAGCCCGTTCAGATTTTGATCTGTTGTAGTCAGAGTCTGCTGTGCTCCAGAGGCTCCTCAGAAAGAAAAGAGGATGAAAAGAAACATCCCAGGGAGAGCACCACGGGGGTGTGGGGTGGGGAAGGGGGGCACTCAGCTCAGTGTGTGTGTGTGTGTGTGAGTGGGGGGCGGGGGCGGCGTGTCCCTGGCATGCGCTCTGCTCTGCCCAGGGAGTAGACACAGATGTCCAGTCCCAGTAGATGTGGCCAAGAGAGGAGCCCAATACCAGTGCAGCTAAAATATGAGGGAAACACAACACAAAAAGAACTTGTTGCTGTAGGGTACACAGAGAAACCCTGTCTCAAAAAAAAAAAAAAAAAAAGGCTCTATGTTTCCAACCCAGAGTACCAGCCTGTCTTTGCCTTAGTGGTGAGAGGGTCTGGGCGAAGACCAAACAGCCATATTCGGGAACCTTGCTACTGTTTATTGACCCATTTTGGGAATGACCTAGGTCTTAGACCTAGTGTCTTTTCCACCAGCCTGCTGTGGAACCTTCTCAAGGACGCGGGAGAAGCCTTTCCAAGAATCGAAGGGCCATCCCAAGGAAGTGTGAGGTGGTCCAGATGCCACATGCCTACAGAGAAAAACCAGGAGGAAGCAACCTCCATTACAACTCAGGGACGACTGGGCATCACAGGCCCTGACTATTTTTAGCTTTGGGGACACCATCCTCCTCTTGAGAGAGGAGGGGAGTGTCCCACCCACTTCACACCCAATGACACAAGGCACCCTTTACTACCCAAGTCTCCCTCTTCCATCTGGAAGACTCAGTCCTAGCACCTAACGAAGGCGGCCAGGTGTTGCGGAGGGTTGATTTGTCAGTCGGCCTCGGGAGATGTGTGTGTCCGTCCGGCCATCCCGCCCTCCCCCTCAACCCGCCCGTGCCTTCCCACCTGACATGGCCAGGCAGACTCTTAGGTCCATGGTCTAAGATGAGAGCCGGCAACCCTCGCTTCGGAAAGTGCAGGGCGGCCTATATACATCCCACTGTGCTCCAGCGTTTCCTGTGTGCTTTTGACCAACAGCTACCAAATCATGTTGGACTGCTGGCACAGAGACCCCAAAGAGAGGCCCCGGTTTGCGGAACTTGTGGAGAAACTTGGTGACCTACTTCAAGCCAACGTCCAACAGGTAAAGTTTATCCAGATCAGAAGGCTGAGCGTATTTCTAATAGAACTAGAAAGAAGAGCAACTAAAGAGTGGTGTGTATGAGCCGGGAGATGATGGCGCCCGCCTGTAATCCCAGCACTTGGGAGGCAGGTGGATCGCTGTGAGTTCGAGGCCCGCCTGGTCTACAAAGTGAGTCCAGGCTACACAGAGAAAGTGTGTCTCGAAAAACAAAACAACAAAATGTGCGTGTGTGTGTGCGTGTGTGTGTGTGTGTGTGTGCGTGCGTGTGTGTGTGCGTGTGTGTGTGTGTGTGTGCGTGTGTGTGTGCGTGCGTGCGTGTGCGCGCGTGCGTGTGTGTGTGCGTGCGTGTGTGTGTGTGTGTGTGTGCGTGTGTGGGTGTGTGCGCGCGCGTGTGTGTGCGTGTGTGGGTGTGTGCGCGTGTGCGTGTGTGCGCGTGTGTGCGCGCGTGTGCGTGTGTGTGTGTGCGTGTGTGTGTGTGTGTGTGTGTGTGTGTGTGTGCGTGCGCGCGTGCTTGAAGGAGACCCTTGTGTGATTTGAGGCCTACCTTCTTCGCTATTTTAGGATGGCAAGGATTACATCCCGCTCAGCGCCATACTGACGAGAAACAGTGGTCTCACATACCCGGCCCCCACCGTCTCTGAGCTCCTCTTCAAGGATGGTTTCACAGCCCCTCAGTTTCATTCTGGAAGCTCTGATGATGTGAGGTAAGGGTCTGTTCTCTAGCTGTTGTCTGTCTCTATTACAGAAAGACGGAGAGGGGGTGAAAGAGGGAAGGGGAGCGTGGAGGGAGGAAGGGAGGGAGGGAGGGAAGAAGTAGAGAAAAGATAGAAAAGATTGCATTCAGGCTCCTGAATCCACCTGCTGTTACCACCCTGCCATGTTTTATCTGTATATCCTGTAAGGGAGAGGCTACGGGTCTTTCTCTCTTTTTCTAAGCTTATAAAGGAATGAAGAATAAGAGATGCATCTTTTCAAGTGACCTTATCTTATTCTAGAGCTGTAGTGTGATTTTCATGACATTAACTTTGATTAAACTTTATAGCCGGGCAGTGGTGGCGCACGCCTTTAATCCCAGCACTGGGAGGCAGAGGCAGGTGGATCACTGTGAGTTCGAGGCCAGCCTGGTCTACAAAGCGAGTCCAGGACAGCCAAGGCTACGCAGAGAAAACCTGTCTCGAAAAACAAAACAAAACAAACAAACAAACAAACAAAAAACAACCCCACAAAACTTTACATAAAATAAAACTAACAACGAGTTGGTAGCACGGGACTTGTAATCCCAAGGTTCAGGAGGCTGAGACAGGAGGCTACATGTTTAAATTCAGCCTTGTTTACATAGTGAAATTGTGTCTGAAAAAACCAACAGCCAAGAAGAAGAAAGATTACACAAAACTAAACAAACCTAGCCTCTCTTGCTGTTTTTTACCTTCACCTGACAAGCTTTTACACCTTGCGTTACTGTAGAGGACACTGGACGGAAGCTAACAGAACAAATCATTATGGATGAGTGCTGGCCAGTGCGAGCCAGTTACAAGTCCCCAGGGGCAGAGAAGCACATGCTGCGATCTGGCACTGTGCTGGCATTTTGTGCATCCCGACAACTTTGATGTACAAAGACAGCCTATAAAGCACCTATTATCTCTGTTTGACAAACAGGGACCTGTCAGCTGGAGAGCCAAGAACTTAGCAAAATGTGTGACTATTGAACATCAGAATTGAGTTTGCAAGCCAGGGAGTCTGTCCCTTTGTCCAGGTTCCTAATGTAGTCAGGGCCCTTTCAGGACAGTTGCTGTCCGGTGAGCCTCCTAGTCTCTTCGCCAGCAGTGTGCATAGCACTCAGCCTTCGCCTCCGCTCCGCTACCAGAGGGAGGGCACAGTTGGAAAACGTTGGCAGCTATCCATGGCAGGTTTTGAAGCAATCAGCAGGCAACTCAGAGCTGGGAAGGTGACAGGCTGACATCACTGCTCACACCTGACATCCAGCCTAAGTGTCCGATGCAGACCAGTCCTCTGGTTTTAAATGACAAATCCTGGCTGGGGTAGTAACAGGTATGATGTTAGTGTCAGCCGTTCTGGCATGTTGCCTAGCCAGAGACCCAGTAGCCGAAGAGCTGTGTGCCCAGGAGGCGGGACCACATTTTGACTGATGAGGCGGTCTGCCTATGAGCCGCCATCCATCAGGTCTTTCTCACAGGTCATCAGTGAAAACTGGCAGGTGGTCACTGTGCCATCCGGCAAACATCGCCCGTTCCTCCCAATTGTAGTTGCAGCCCAGAGTGTACAAAGTAGGCGCCCTCCCCTCCATTGTACACGTATATCAGCTTACGAAGTCTCAAGAGGACATTTTATTTGTCACTCCACATCCTTTTAGGAAGTAGACAGCAATAAGTGATAAGATGAAGTCATATCGCCTCCTGGGGCATCTGCCTATTATGTGTGTCATTAAGACACGTGAGCCAGATGGGGTCTCGCGTCTCCTCTATGACTTGGCATGTTTTGATTCCACGAGGAACTGGAGTGGGCCTTGAACTATGAGAAATAAGATGCCAGGCAACAGATATATGGAGAAGTTTATTATAGTGGTAGGGCTTCCGTGGGGGGGGGGGGGAAGAGGGGGGAGGGGGGAAGGAAAGGAGGGAGAGAGGTTGGGGTCACAAGAGAGATAGAGAAAGGTAAGAGGTAAGAGAGAGACAAGATGGGTTTGTCCTTTTGTGATACTCCTGGGCAGGGGGACACCTAGAGACAGGTAGGTAATGACATCATAGGTTGCTAGGCAGACTGGGGTAGGATGCTAACAGGTCCTTCCAGGGTTTTTCTGAAGACTATATGTAAAGTGGGAGTTGGCTACATGGAGGAAGTGACATCACCACGAGGATCCCTGGCGTGTATGAATGAGACCGAGCCCCTTGGTACTTAGGTTGCTCGGTGGGATCCACTCACGTTCCCTAGTGTCCCGACTCATCGACGGTGCGTGTGTTTTCCTGCCCGGTGCGTGTGTGTGTTTTCCTGCCCTGATTCTTTCTGCTTCTTCATTAGATATGTAAATGCTTTCAAATTCATGAGCCTGGAAAGAATCAAAACCTTTGAGGAGCTTTCGCCGAACGCCACCTCCATGTTTGAGGTAAGTCATGACAGTGACCACCCACTGACCCTGCCAGGAATGGTCCCTCACTCACTCGTGGGGCCTCAGGGACAAGGGTGCAGAAGTGACGAGCTGGGGGTTCTGTGGCCTGAGAGCACGGGCCGAAATGCCCTTCTGGGGTTAGCCTTGGGGAGGCAGAACAAGGGTTATCTAGAACTATGGGGAGAGGTGGGGATCTCCAGGGTGGGCTGAAAAGCTAAGGTATGGCAAGGCACGGGTTCCTCCCAGGAGTTGGGGAGTTAGAGCTGCCGTCTCCCTAAGGACTATGTGATGTTTGTTCCTCAAGTAGAGGGTGTGGGGGTCTGGGATCCTGGGCAGAGACAAGGACGCCTGGCCAACGAAGGGAGTCCTTCATTTTAGGTCTCTGTGGCGTTGCTGGATTGCGACCTCAGCAGGAGGGTTTCCTGACAGGCCCTGTGTACGTCCCCTAGGAGCTGTCAATGATGCGCCCTCCCTTCCTTTCAGCCTGTGGGATGTGTGAATGGCTGGGCCTCGTGCTGTAGCATGCTTAGGTCTGAAAGAAGTCCACACAGGCCCGAGGCCCCTTTATAGTGAGGCTCTGTAGCTGAGCGGCCATGTTCCCACCCAGACACACTGGACAAAGCACACCAGAGTAGCCTGGCGAGCCTGCCACAACTTTCCAGGATGTGGGAAGTTCTTGGATGGGCCCGAGAGACTAAGAAGTAGGAGGAACACTGGGCAGGTTCCCACTTCTGTGTGAGGAAGGCTGGGCAGGGGCCACGTCTGTGTGAGGAAGGCTGGGCAGAGGTCACGTCTGTGTGAGGAAGGCTGGGCAGGGGTCACGTCTGTGTGAGGAAGGCTGGGCAGGGGTCACGTCTGTGTGAGGAAGGCTGGGCAGGGGCCACGTCTGTGTGAGGAAGGCTGGGCAGGGGCCACGTCTGTGTGAGGAAGGCTGGGCAGGGGTCACGTCTGTGTGAGGAAGGCTGGGCAGGGGCCACGTCTGTGTGAGGAAGGCTGGGAAGGGGCCACTTCTGTGTGAGGAAGGCTGGGCAGGGGGCCCTTCTGTGTGAGGAAGGCTGGGCAGGGGTCACGTCTGTGTGAGGAAGGCTGGGCAGAGGCCATGTCTGTGTGAGGAAGGCTGGGCAGAGGTCACGTCTGTGTGAGGAAGGCTGGGCAGGGGCCACTTCTGAGTGACCAGCCACTGTGTCCCAAGTGGGCTTCTGAGACACAGTGGTATAATTCAAGGATGGAAACCTTGATGCTGGGGGCTGGAGAGACAGCACAGCAGGTAAGAGCACTGGCTGCTCTTCCAGAGGACCCCAGTTCCATTCCCAGCACCCACATGGTGGCTCACAACTCTCTGTAATCTAGTTCCAGGAGACCTGAAGGCCTCTTCTTGGGTACCAGCATGCATGCCGTACACATACGTGCCGGAAGAAAATACCCATACATATAAAATAAATGTTTCAAAATAAGCAAAGGCCTGAACCTCATCAGACACCCAAGATAAAGGGACATCGTGACTTTAGAACATGAAGACATTTCCACTGTAAACTGTAAAGTGCCATGACAATTTAGGTAGTTTGTGTCGTAGCTCAGTAGGGAGGTTCAAGTCCCAGGAACGACCCTGGGCAATCCTTGGACTTTCTCAGGCTTAGGCTACCCCCAGAATGTGGCAAATGATGCCAGCACCTTTGACAGCCGGGTTCCTTGCTGGTGTTTAAACCTGCGGGAGAGGCGGGAAGGAAGAGTGGACTCCACTTCCTGTTAACAGGGTGTACGCGCCATAGAAACAGAGTAAGGAAGGGTGGGTAGAAAACCCAACGATGAAGATGACTGAACCACAGCAGTTCCTGGAAACTATGGCTGACGGGGGCCTGCAAATGCCATAGACTCTCTAAGAGAAAACTATTCAACTGCCTCTGTAATTTCCTTGAAATTTTACATATGACAGCAGACCCACAGCCAACTACCAAGAGTAGTTTTAAGACATGATCATTTGCAGGAAAGTTTCACATGGAAAATACTAAGCGGTTATATGACATTTCACATTCCCGTGTGTGTGTGTGTGTGTGTGTGTGTGTGTGTGTGTGTGCGCGCGCGCGCGCGCGCGCACGCGTGTTTGCCCCTGAATATGTGTCTGGATGTGTATGTGTGTGCATGCTTGTGTGTGCGTGTGGAGTCCATTGGCCAAGGTTGGATATCTCCCTCAATTATTCACCTTACTGGGGTTTTGGTGGGTTTATTGATTTGTTTTTTTTTTTTTTTGAGACGGGGTCTTTCAAGGAACCTGGAGCTCACAGAGCTAGACTAGCTAGCCAGCAAGCTGTAGGATCTGCTGGGCTCCGTCCTCGCCTCCCACCCCCAGGGCTAGGGTGACAGACACAGGTGCACATGTATGCCTGACTTTGCTGAGGACTTGGAGGGCTTCATACATGTCTGGCTGGCACGTAATCAATTGAGCCATCGCCTCAGACCCTGTAGATTACATTTGATTTTCTTCAGGAAGGCAGGCCTCAAAGTTGCCCAGGCCAGGGATGCTGGGTGTGCCGATGGGCGGGGGCGGGGCCGTGGGTGGAGGATGCGGCCCCCCCCCCCCCCCCCCGGCGTGCTGGGATGCACCTCAGAGATGCCTCCTGGTGTCTTCCCAGAGTCCCTGGGGAGCCTGCTGGGCCAGGCAAGTGAGTCCTCTTGCTCTTTTCTCCCACAGGACTGTCACCTGAACACCAGCACTCTGCTCTCCTCCCCCTTCCTGAAGAGATTCACCTGGACTGAGACCCAGCCCAAGGCCGCCATGAAGATAGAGTAAGGGGGGGGATAGACAGGGAGGGGGGTGGGGGATGGTGGGCAATGGCTTGTTGAGGGGGCGGGAGGTTAAGGCTACTTGGCAGCCTCCAGTACAGGCAGAGCAGTTAAGCAACCGACCACAGGGGGCAAGAAAGGGTCACAAAATCATACATACGAGCCCCACGCTCTGTGGCAAGGAAGCCTGGGCCTTGGTGGAGAGGAGCCAGATGTGTCCTGCTGAAGACGGAGGTGGGGACATGTTCACAACAGTTCTCCTTGCTGGTCCCTGGGCTAGCAGGGTCCATACAAGGAAGCACAGGCCTGTTTGCAACCCTACCATTACTTGCTTGTTAGTTTTCCCCACAACCCCTGGCTTGATCCATCAGTCAACTTGTCACTGTCCTTATCACTGGGCCCTGCTGTATATTCAGCTGGTAGAAGTGACCTCATTGGTTCTCTATACAGAAGGCCACCCACGGATACCAACCCTGAGAAAAGCCTGGCCACTTACCTGCCTGCCTACCTCCCCTGGCTCAAATGCCTGGCCCTCAGGTCTGGACCCACATGGGCTTGGCAAGTAAGAGCACTGGCTGCTCTTGCAGAGGACCCAGTTCCATTCTCAGCACCCACGTATTGGCTAGCAGCCATCTGTCAACCCTAGTCTCCGGAAGAACAAGGCACGCATGTGGCACACACGCATACAGGCAGGCAACGCACCCACGCACATAAAAAGCCAGGCCAAACATAGCCAGATTGCCGGTCCTCGGGCTATGTGACTGGGCTCAGAAGCGGCTGCAGACTCCTCTGTGATGCAGTTTGCCCAATCCACCAAGTCACTGGAAAAACGAGGGCACTCTTAGGCAAATAGCCACCTTTTCCTTGTAGTACACACTCAAAAGTAGGCCCCAGTGTTGTTGGGGTTACAGCTTAACGGACTTTCGTATGGACAAAAGGAAAGAGCAGGCTTAACCATACTTTTGTTTCTTATCAAGGAACACGTGTGAGGAAAATGGTGTTTTACTTGACGTTTGGTGAGGAAAAGACAAACTCTAATTTATACCCTTTACCTTGCAATTCAAGATTAAAGATCATAGCCAGGCCAATCCAGGGCGGTTCAGGCCAGTCTACCTCATGTGGCTTAAGTATTGGAGGAGGAGACGACCCAATTATTATTTTACGAATCCCAGGCCATATAGCTACGCTCTTCTCTGACTAGCTCATAACTTCAAATAATCCACTGTATTGATCCACATTGTGTCACGTGGCCGGTTACCTGCGCTCAGGCACCTCTTCACAGCATATGCCCGGCTCTATCCCAGAATCCCTTCTGCCTGCCGGGTGTCCCATCTTTTTCCTGCCTCAGCCATGGGCCATAGGCGTTGTCATTGACAGGCATTGCATCCATACAACACACAGGAAATCCCTTCCACACACATGGGGATCTCTCTCAGCTCTCTCCAGCAGTAATTTCAACCCCACACTATAGGTTAGGAGGTGCCTTTCTTCCCTCGTGTCCACCGTAGGCTCATGTACCATATGGTAGCTGATGACAACAGTGTCCTAGGCCACAAGCTCAGGACCCACCGCTAATGGCCATGTGCACAGTCCGTGTCTCTTGAGACCGCTCACCACATGTGCTGCCCATGAGGAGGAATTCATTTCTAGGGGCCAGAAGCCCAAAGTCAAGGGACACAAGCCTTTCAGAGGCTTTGTGGGAGGGGTCTCCTTGACTCTCATAGCTTCTGTAGCTTGCCCCTCTCCTCAGCTCCTCACCCCCCCAGACGCCAACCTCACAAGGCCTTCTCTCTGGTTGGCTATGGCTGCCCTCCCTCTGCGTACCCCACTGGCTAATTCAGAATAAGCTCCTCCTCCTCCTCCTCCGACCTCACTTTAATTGTGGAGTGAGTCGCAGGTTCCCAGATTTGGCACAATATTGGGGGAAGGGTAGGCAGGGTTCCCCTCCCCCCCCCCACTTTCTTAGCTGATCACAGGAGCTGTCTGACTGAAGAATAGAGTTGTTCTTCTGAAGCCTTGTTTCCCATTTAGAACCCCAGGGTTTGCACCATCTCATCCAACAGTCCGCTGCCGGGCACGGTCCGCTGCCCAGCGACAGCAAACCAGCACGAGGGAGGGAGTGGACAGATAGAGACAGGCGTCTAGGGCAGGTGTGGGCGAGTGGCCCACAAGTAAGCTTTAGTCGTTTCCCAGAAAACATCTTGGAGGCCTTTGATTAACTGTGTGCCAATCTCAATCTCTCTCTCTCTCTCCACCCCCCCCCCCCCCCCAGCTTGAGAACAACAAGTAAAAGCAAGGAGTCGGGGCTCTCTGACTTCCCCAGGCCCAGCTTCTGCTTCTCCAGCTGTGGCCACATCAGGCCTGTGCATGCCGACACGGAGCTGGGGAAGGATCCGTGCTGCTCCCCGCCCCCAGACTACAACTCCGTGGTGTTGTACTCCTCGCCACCCGCCTAACGCTTTCTATACAGCCCCAGACAACCCACCTTTGACAGTATTAGCCATATGAGTTTACACCTCTTCCTCCCACAGGAGCCTGCTGCTTTTGGTGACTTTTAATCGTCTGCTTTTTTTTTTTTTTGGTTGTTTTCTGACGTTTTGACTAACAAGAATGTAGCCCCCGGATAGTGACAAGCAAGGGACACTACTGTTTGATCCTCATGTGGCTTCTCCATATTAGAAAAATCCTTTCTCAGTTCACTGACTTACGTCAGTGCACCCTGGACAGGAACAGTGCAGGCATCCTCCCTCCGGCCATGGCTGCTCCTCCCCTCCCTGGAGCTGTGGAGCCAGATGCAGTAGGCCCTCCAGCTCCTGCAGCACAGCACGCACTGACCCGCCTGCTCTGGAGTCCTCTAGCGGGCATTCAGACACAAGGAGGGAGGGAGGACGGAGAACACAAGGGAAGGCACGGGGAGAGGGTGCAGTGATGCCACTTCATGACTTCCAGCACACAGCCAAGGGGTGACAAGGGTAGACGGTCCCAGTTCCCAGGAGGCACAGCAAACCTTCCATCTTCTCCCTGGGAGTCTGCTGTTGCCCTGTACCACCCATAGCGTGTTTACTATCCATCCGTGGGTGACACTTGGATCTGAGGCCACACTTAACGTCAGGTCCTCCAGTGAGATACACTGAGGTCAGACCCAAGCTTGGAGGCCCGAACTTAGCAATATTGCTCACTGGCAGCTAAGTGGTCCAGGTCTACCGACGGGCTCAAATGCCACATTTTAAGCAGGTTCTACTTCAAGTATTAATATATAGACAAGACACTTTTACATTATCCTGTTTTATATAGTTAGCTGTCCAAGGAAGCTGGGGAGATTTAAGAATAGGAGCCTAGAGAAGGGATTATTTTCTGTGCCCAAACAGGACTGATGGACTAAAACCCAGTTAAGGCAGAGTGTATGCTCCATGTGTCACAGCCAAGCCCTTCACCTGCAGGGTTGGGACCTCACTTTTCTTTTGACTTTACCCTGGGTTTCACCATCCCAGCCAGTCTGAGAGGAGCAAAAGAGCATTAGGCAATGTTTAATAAGCACTTTATGCTCCTTGTTGAATAGGTGATGTGTGATTTAGTCAACGAGCCATCAAAAGGAAAAAAATGCCATTTTCATCTGTCTCAGCCCTTGCCTGGGCTCTAAGGATGATGGGGACAGGGTAGACATGGGAGGACAGGGTGTAGCGAATGTGAGCCCTGGGTCTGTAAAATGGCTCGGTTACATGTTGTACGTGTCGACTGTGGTCGGTGTGTGCAGGGCGGGTGCAACACCTGCTGGAGCAGTGCCCGCTGGGAAGGCTTCAGGAGAGCAACCACACTTGCCGCTGAATTCTCCGACCCCAACAGTAGCACGTGTGCCTGCTTCTCTGTGACCCACATTCCTAAGGGTTCCATGTCTGATGAGACTGGAGGCTCAGCACAATCCCCGGTGAGACAGCCTGTGGCTCGTGGTCATCTCCCTAGCCGGGCTAAACACGTAGGAAAGGAACTAGATAAAAAGACAGCGGGTATGGCTGGGGAAGAAATCTTATTTGCCGGCTGCAAATGTAAACATCAGGGGACTAGACAGAGACTACCAGAGAAGTGAACTGTGTCAGCACCCCGCAACTCCTCGAAGCACTGAGGTACCCAGCAATGGTGGGGAGAGAGAGAGAACCATAGCCAGTCCCGTATTGCTTTGATTTTAATGATCTAATCACTATGAAACTTTAGTAAATGTCCCTTTTCCACAAAAGTAAAAAAAGCCTACTGGGACTCTGTGGTGCTGCTTTGGAGCCCATGAGAGTCCATCAGCCAACAAATAAGACGATGGATTCCTTCTGAGTTGTTAGGGTCGGGAGAAAAGCGGGAATGTGTAATGACAC
Organism: Acomys minous; assembly: GCF_964271855.1. NCBI lineage: Eukaryota > Metazoa > Chordata > Mammalia > Rodentia > Muridae > Acomys > Acomys minous. The sequence continues at coordinate 57,584,174 of NC_140498.1, forward strand.
ACACACCCTAGCCGCATTGTGCCCGCTCATCTAAACTGCACTGGACGTTAAGATGGACATTAAGAGCCTTTGCCACTCAAGGCCAAACTGGTTGGCACTAAGGAGAGCACACGTCCCTCCTAGTGTTTGAGGCCACCAGTGAGGGAGGAGGGAGCGGGAGCCTCGGGCAAGACTAAGGATCTCAGGGGTCGGCTCTCTTCAGGTCCTGGGGACTGCACTGCAGTGTCTTGCTCCCCTGCCTAGAAGCCACCTCAGTAAGGCAGAGGGCCTCTTTGGCTGACAGTGGTAGAACTGTATGTGTGTGTGTATCTGTATGTTTTGTGCATAACTATTTAAAGAAACTGGAATTTTAAAGTTACTTTTATACGAATCAAGATTATATGCTACAGACAGAATTGAGACATGAGCTGGTCCCACCTTTCTAGTCAATGATGAATGTATTTCATGTATTATCTTCATCTAATAAAATTAACTTTCAGAACCAAGTATTTTCTGACTTTTCTTGCAAGTCGGGGGTGGGGTGGGGTGTTCTAGCTGAACCTCAGGGTGGGGGCGGGGCGGGGGACCAAGTCCTGGGGTGGCTTACTCAACCTAGGGAAGATCAAAGCAAGCACTGGTGAATAAGGACCCATGCATGTGGTGGCTGCCTGGGCCACAGGATGCTGCACGCTGCCAACAAAAAGCAAGTTCCTGTAAGGCTGTACATGGGGTTCTCCAGGGACAGAAGCCATGGAAGTGGCCATCAACAGTACCTGCCATTCTCAGAGAGGACCCAGGTCTGGTTCGCAGCGTCCAGTGGCAACGCCAATGCCAGGAGACCCAGTGCCGCCTTCTGTTCTTCTCAGGCACGAGGCACCCATGTGGTGCATATATATTATATATACACTCATATACATAAAATTAAAGCAACTTGTCACAGACATGAGGCTAAGTTGTTGAGACCTTGCTTGACAAAGTTCCAGAGACCTCGGACTGTCCAGCATGATCTCACGACACCCAAAGCAGCAGCTGAGGCTTTGCCTGACAAAGGTCCAAAGATCTCCGGCTGATCACCACTGCCCCTAAATATTATGCATGGCTCAGGTGCAGTGTTGTCTAAAATCTGCCTTTTTTTTCTCCTAAAACTGCTTTTTATTTCTCAGCCCTAAGGAAATTCATAGAGGGAAAACTTTCCCACAGAGAATATGGAAAGAAGGCATCTGGCCAAAGGCTTGAGATAATAACAGAGTTTTTTGCTCTGAATGTGAGCACCGAAGCAGAAACCGCAGGAAAGAATGTTAAAACTTGGACATAACAGCACCTGGCTAGATGCTGTTACCTGTAGAGAAGTTTCTTTAGAATCTGCTGTGAGAGCAATAGACGGTAGGCTTGGAACATCATGCGCTACAGATATTTTACGATACAGGACCCCTTGGCAGTTAGCCTAGGCTTGGATAGTATACCTGTTGGTCTGGGACTGGGAGTAAGTCAAGTTTTTTTCTTTATTAGAGAACATTTAGCTCAAGCTATGTTGCTATGACAATCATGTAAACACAATGGCTTTAGCCTAGGGGAATTTATGATTAAACTTTCCTGAGTATTGTTTAGGTAATAATAACCAGAGCCGGGTGTGGTGGTGCACACCTTTAATCCCAGCACTCAGGAGGCAGAGGCAGAGGCAGAGGCAGACTGAGTTTGAGGCCAGCCTGGTCTACAAAGTGAGTTCAAGACAGCCAAGGACACACAGAGAAACTCTGTCTCGAAAAGGGGGGGGGGAGAGAAAAGAAACAATAATCGGGTTACACCGACCATTGCTTGGATATTGATTTTTGCTGTATGCTTTATTGTAGGTTATACAGAACCTTTTCAATTTCCTTGTTAGACTGTTCTCTTGCTTTGATTTTTAAATGCCATATGTATTGTAAAAGATGAGAAAAATCATGATATAATCTGCAATGAAAAAAATTGAACTTCATTTTAATAATATACAGGGGTTGGCCCAAGGAGAACGGCAAGCAAGTAACAGACATGAAAGAGTAAGCTAGTTAGATGGGGGAACAGCAAGAGTGATGGAAAGATGGGTGACAATGAACAAGGAATCAGTAAGACAGCAGCCAAGACAGAGACAGATAGCCAGAAAATAAAGTTCTCCTGCCGCATATGCCTGAGTCTCCGAGTATTTCCTCTTTCTCTGTTCCTCAGTCTTCCCCTCAACAACTGGTTCCTCTAGCTAGTTGCTCAGACAACACAGTTGGTTTCCCTTAACCCGGCTGCTCACCCTCAAGTCTCCCCAGCGCGGACTCACCTCTCTTCTGTCCTCCTCGCTGCTTCTGGAGCTGGTCTGCGGGAGCAGCAACAACTGAAATTAAAGCAAGAGTTATTAAGCTGCTTTGTACAATATGGTCCAATGGTGAGAACCCAGCCTGCTCTTAGTTCCTGAGGCGGATGCTTCGGCAGTCAGGGCTGCACCGTGGCTACTTCACACCAAAGAGACTGCCTTTCTAGTAGTCAGTCTACGAGGCTGCTGGTCTTCGGTTCACGTTCGGAACTAGGAAGAGCTAGTTCTCAGTGAAACGACTCAGCAGCAGACAGCAGGCTCGAGGTAAACAAACAACTCGGTGGCAAAGGGAAGGTTAGGCAAGCAAAGGCGGTACTTAACACAGCCGAGACGGTTCAACTGGGGCTCCTTGCTCACGTGATTCCAAGTTGTGGCAAACTGATATTTAAAACTAACCATCCCAGAAGGCTTGCCCAGAAACACCAAAATGAATATGGCCACGAAACTAGGAAAGCTCACAGAGGAACTGCTGGCTGCCTGTGAAGAGCCCGCAATGAAAAACAGGCAGTCTCCACTAAACACTCATTTTTGACTGGTAAGCAATCGCCACAGGGTGTGTGTACTGTATGCACATGCGGACTAGAGGGTACGAGCGGGGAAACAACAAATAGGCAAAGAAGTGTAAAATAAAAGCAATTCCCTCAGGAAAAGTGCTGCAGCCTCTACATCACTTGGCCCTGGATTATACACCCTGGAGGAGACACAATGCAGGCAGGCACTAGACATGAAGTGGCCGGTGACACCCTGGGGAGACACAGGGTGGGAAATTAGACAAACATCCTTGGGTACAAAGGGAGGAAGAAAGAATAAATGACCAATTTCAGCAAACTTGTCAAAGACATTTAGTTTTCAAGAACCTGAAATACAGACCAGGCAGTGGTGGTGCATGCCTTTAATCCCAGCACTCAGAAGGCAGAGGAGGAGACAGGCAGAGCTCTGTGAGTTTGAGGCCAGCCTGGTCTAAGAGTGAATTCCAGGATAGCTAAGGCTACATAGAGAAACCTTGTCTTGGAAAAACCAAGAGAGAGAGAGAGAATCTGAAATATTAAACAAAACAACACTATTTTCTGAGCTTACATGGTTACATGGTAGCCTGCTGCCTTAGGGTTAAAAAAAAAAAAAGCTGGTTTTCATAACAAAGTCACAGTCATTTGGGAAATTATTTTAAAAATGCTTCAGGAATCAGCATCACGTCAGAGCACAGACACGTTCTCACGACTCTGGGAACTGACAGGACATTTGAGAATTCCTTTCTCCAGCAGTGGGCTGAGCCAGTAACAAAGACTCCGCGGCGTTAACACTCACCTCCAGATTTGGGCTTTCTTAGGTCAGGAATGCTGAAAAAAATATGTAGGGACCCAACCCAGGGATGGCCGACTTTCAGCTCCGTGAACTATGGACATTTAAGGAGGGCGTAGGAAAGGAAAAGTTAGCCCCCAAACCCAACCTGACCCAGGATAAGCGGGCCCACCACCCCAAGTCACCGTGCCGCATGGAAATGTATGCTGTCCACCAAAACGGACCTGTAAGAGAAAAAGAGCAGCTCTCTCATCTAGTGCTTTTTTGGAGACAGGGTCTATGTAGCCTTAGCTAGCCTGGAACTCTGTAGACCAGGCTGGCCTAGAACTCACAGAGATCCTCCTGCCTCTGCACCACAGCACACTTTTAAAAGCAGGAAGGCAAGGGTGGGCATGGAGCACAGGGCAAGAGTGCTTGCGACAGACGTGAGGGCTTGAGTCCTACCCCCAGCAGTACCAAAAAACAAGACCACCACCCACCAAATAAAACAATAAACAAAAGAAAAAGATTCACTGCAGATGAAAGGCATGTAGCTAAAATACATCGAGGCAGATGCTCAATTTGAGGTCACACTTAAGAGAAACTCATAGTGTGGGGAAAAAAACAAACTTATTTTTATGTACTTTGGTGTTCTGTCTGCTTGCATGTGTGTGTGAGGGCATCAGATCCCCTGGAACTGGAGTTGCAGACAGCTGTGAACTACCATGTGGGTGCTGGGAATTGAACTTTGGTCCTGTGGAGGAGCAGCCGGTGTTCTTAACTACGAGCCATCTCTGCAGCTCCCACTTCTAGATTTTATATATGAAGTATTTTCCCCCATGGACGTCTAGGCACCATAGTGTTTTGGATGGATGGTTGTGAGCCATCATGTGGGTGCTGGGAACTGAACCTGGGACCTGTGCAGGAACAAGAAGTGCTCTTAACCGCTGAGCCATCTCTCCAGCCCTGTCTACAGCGACATGGAAATGACTATAGGTTGACAGAGCACTTGAGAACACCTGGCCTAGGGACCACATGGACATGCCTATTCCTCTACTGCCTTTCAAGGCACAACTCTTTGGTTTTGCTTACATGCCAGCTTCCCCCCTCCCTCGTCCTCCTCAGAACCGGTTCAGCCTAGCAATGCAGTGGACCTACGCGTCATGCCTGCTGTGCCTTGAGACAAAACAGTAAGTCAGAACAATGTGTAAAAACCTCAGGCGCTGGAGCCAACTTTTAATTAACTGCTCCACTTCCAGATTCCCCCGTGCCTTCCTGTCAAACCCTGCCACTTAGAAATCTTTCCACAGCCACGTGTGGTGGTGCTCGCCTTTAATCCCAGCACTTGGGAAGCAGAGGCAGGCAGATCTCTGTGAGTTTGAGGCTAGCCTGGTCTGCAGAGCGAGTCCAGGACAGCCAAGGATACACAGAGAAACCCTGTCTCAAAAAACCAAAGAAGAAATTTTTCCACAATCCCAAACCTCACTCTCCTCTTCTCCCTGCCCCCCACCCAAGCTGGTTCCAGCTTTAAAGTATAACCAGAATCCAACACATTGCACCTTTTCTGCGGCCACCCTGCTCTTCCACTGTGGCTGCATGCCTCCCCCCCCCTCCCCGGCCATTCTGATCTCTAAGTGTGTTGCATTCTTCTTCCGGTCACAGTTGTCCAGTAGTCTTTAAAACAACTGATCCACAAGTCCAACACTCGCCTTTCCCGGAAATTCCGCAAGGTCTCGACTTAATGCCATCTAGCTGCCCTCGCCTCCTTGTGCATTCTACAACATTCCTGCCCTTGCCTTTGTCCATGGGACTGGCAAGTCCACTTCTTCCAGTGCTCGCCCGCAGGCCACTGAAACTGCACTGCCACCATCTAGAGGGACAAACACAGGTAAGACATTAATGTGGTATTAATGTCCCCATGCAAGAGGCTAATGCTAAACAGGGTTGTACTGTCTGATATTTAGGTTGGTACCTACTAGCCCTCTTCTCAGAACCCAAGCACCTTCTGAACACTGCACGTAGCTGCCAGGGGCCAAGGGGAATTGTTCCCAGCCTCCCTAAACCCCGAACAAACCCATGGTGTCATCTTTTTGTCGATGCCGCCCCCGACCAGCAGGAAAGACATCAACACCGGGAACTCTTCTTGCCGCAGTTTATTCAGGATCCTGGACTACCGGAGTGACCCCCGGAAAAGCTCCCACAGAACCTTTATAGTGTGCCTGGTCCTATCAGAGACTGCCACGTTGTCGCTCTTGGTTGGTGCGTTCGGATCACGCCACCTCACGCTATGCCTTGTTCAGATCACACCACCTCACGCTATGCCTTGTTCGAATCACATCACTTCACGCTATGCCTTCAGGCATGCGCATAAGGGGCTTGCACATTGCACCAGGGAAGCAGCAGGGGGCGCTGCTATCTGTGGCTCTCCACATCTTTTAAATAGACCGTGTATTTATGCTCAACAAATGATAACATTTCTGTAGTCTGTCCTTGTGGAATGTTCTCTTCCTCATGGCAAACTGAACACCGAGACAGAGCGCAGCTCGGAGGAGTGCACAGCTAGCTCTTGGGAGGCCCTGGGTTCCTTCCCAAAGAGGGGAGGGGGACCAGCTGCATGTCATCCCCATCCTGTCAAGCTAAGGAGCTTCTTACACATTCCATACACAGCAAACTCTCGTATCTGTTAATAAGTCTTAGTCTCAGGACGGAGCCAAGGACACAGGATACACACAATCAACAAATAACACAGACAGAAGCTCTTTAAAACACACAGGCGTGCTCGGGAGGCAGAGGCAGGCGGATCACTGTGAGTTCAAGGCCAGCCTGGTCTACAAAGCGAGACCAGGACAGCTAAAGATACACAGGGAAACCATGTCTCGAAAAGCAAAACAAAAACAAAACAAAACCCAGAGGCAATAACTTTCAAAACCCAATCAAGACCAGGAGCAGCTGCTACACGTGCCGGTGGTAAGGACGACCGAGCGGAGGCTAGTTCATCTTTGCAATGCTTTATTAAAAATACTGCTATACACATAGAGACTGAAAACAGGGTTAAGAATGAGCGACAGATACTGGGGTTGTGACGTTAGAACTTGAACATCCTGGTGCTTTTGAGGAGCAATGTTGATAGGCAAACGACAGAACCAAGGTCAACGCAAGATTCAAGGGCACCCTCAAAGGAATCTGCAATGAGGTGAGCACACTACCAGGCCTGAGAGTGGCATAGACAGCTGAAGTGAGCAGCCGACATGATTCAGGGGTGTCCTTTCCAAGCTTTGTCTGTCATGACAGGAAGTCACCGGGAGTTTACAGCCTTAATTCCATACCTCAGATAGTCAAGTCTCCCTGTGGACTAAACAGCAAGTTTCAGACAACCTCCTAAATGGGTTTACACTGTGGAAAAGAGGGCTCCCCTCCCCTGAGGGGAAAAAAAAAAAGCAAAAGCAACCCCCCCCCAAAAAAAAATCAAGGCAGAACTCAAGAGTTCTTTTTGAAAACCATTCCCAATAAAAATGAAATGAAGAATAAATATAAAACAAAGCTAAAAAAAAGTATGCGTTACCTGACACCAGTTGCTTTCTGGCTGACAACAGTTACTTATGCAAACTTTCAGCTGACTACCTTTTGTTCACAAACCAAGTCCTGAGGTTCCTAGGGGCTGAAGCAAGCTAGCAGACTCTTGGGTTTGTGGTGTGAACCTGCCTTGCAGAGGGGAGTTTGCTGGTCTATGCGGAATGAGAGATTCAAGCCCTATTTTTACCCCTGCCCTTCCTTAGCATTCACATAACATTGGTCCACAAATAAAAATTTTCAAAAAGTTTCCAGGCCCCCAAAACTAAAATAGATGATCCCCTTTCATTTTCAAAGAAAACAATATTGGAAAAAATCTCCAGCCCGCTTATAAATTAAGCATTTCATATTTCTTCTAGAATACAAGTAGTTCTTTTTTGTACAAAAGAATTACAATATGATTTGTCAAAAAACATATAAAAAGACAGCTGCTCTTTCTCAAATACATGAGCTAATGATAAAGACCTCTGCGTGTTACAATGAAAGTTCTTGTTCCCTTTAAATAAAGGAACGTCATGGTGGCCAATGTCCACTGTCCTTTGAATAGTGAGCATTATGTTCTTTTAAAATCCATCAGATCAAATGCAATCATTACTTTTCCCACTAACAACTGAAGCCAGCACTCAGGGATGCAGCCGTGCTAGGTGACGTGTGAAGTGCGTCTCTAGTCTTCCGAGCTTCCGGTGAAGAGAGGTGCTTTTTCTTGATGCAAATCTCAAGGCAGAGAAAAATCATTTTAAAGCTTATAAAAAGTGGACAGAGAAATGTTAAAAACTTCTCTGGAATATACAAATATGTATGCTTGTTAAAAATGAAGATAGTAACATCAGTTGCTAGTGCTTGGGAGTCTGTCCTGACGAGTCTCCACCCACAGCTTCTTCCTAGTCACGTGCTGCTAGGTGTGCAGGGTGCACACTCAGCACTGGGAAGGAGATGACCTCTCCGTGGTGGTTGTGTAGGAGAAAATCCCTATGTTTTTGGCAGTCTTCAGTATTGAAGTGAAAACACATCCCACAAATACTTGAGTTTGGCGACAACTGCATGTCCAAATAGTAAGAAAGCTCCAAGGAGGAGAACTGCAAGAGTTTGAGACGGGCTTCTCAGACAACCCTGCAGAGAAGTTTATCAAGTCCTGTTACTTTGGGTTAAGCAGGGAGCGCAAAGGCACAGCAGAGAAAGTCCCTCCAGACCAGGCTGCAAAGCATGAGACCACTGCCGCGCTCAGCCCACTTTTCACCAGTGTCTCTGAGTCTGTGTCCAGTGTAAAGTACCATTATAAAGCTGTAGTTCAAAGACCAAAAAATAAAAAATAAAAAATAAAATATAAAAGCAACCTGGATAAACCCTAAAGCAGTATGACTCCTCAACTTCAGGCCTTCAGCACAATCTTGTCTCTGCTATTAAAACTGCATCAATGTACGTGTGTGTGACCGGCAGGCAGCCGCCGCTGTGAGGAGGGCTCTGGTGAGCTGGAGAACAGCAGCCGCCCTTCGGTCACACTGTTCCCGTCGTTATCTGGAAAAGGATTAAATCAACAAACAGGGGAATTCATACCCAACAAAGTCACTGACATTTCTCTCTCTGTGTGTTCTTAAACACAAGCCTCAGTCTGAGCTGACGGTGGGCGGCACCCGGAGCTCGCAGTCCATAAGGATCGTGCGTTACATGAACTTCTGTGAACTCCTGACCTGGCTCATCCCAAGAGCGAAGTCTGCATCTCTCAGTGGCAAAAAGCTGCCCTGTTTGCTTCCCAATGTCCTTGCAAATAGTTCCCTTAATAAGTATACAATGTGGCAAGAGGTCAAAGGGCAGAAAATAAGTCTTTTAAAAATTAAAATTAGTGCATACACAAGTGGAAAAACAGAAGCAGGAGCATCATTCACCAAAAGGTGACCTTAGTCTGAATAAATTCTTCGGAGGCCTGTGGCAGCCAGAGTGCATACAAACTGACACAATCTTTCTCTCCAGTAACAGTGCACCTGACCCGAGTGCGGGACACTTCACTCCTTCCTGCTCAGTCCCTGGTGGCAGGAGATGGAGGAGGTTCAGCTGTAGTGCAACTGGCTATAGGCTTGGTCCTTCACCATGCCCAGTGGACACTTGCAGCAAATACTACAACTGACCATTTGCAGCTGCAATCAGTTCTTGAAAGGTATTTTCAAAGCAGCGTTTGAGGTCGCTGTACGTCACCACCAGCACGCTCTTCTCATCCCTGGAAATCAGGCTTATTTTCTCTGGCACACCAGCATCTAGCTGAAAGACATAAGGTATAAAAGCCATCAGTTCAGACTGTGAGGAACAGAGCTGATTTAATCTACTTTAGGACAACACTTTCGACAATAACTGAAATTCTTAGTAAGTGTCTCTGCCCCATGCCCTCTGACCGACGGGTTGCGATGCCTCAGGACGCAAGGCAGCACGGCGCAGCTTCTCCTGCCCGCCGTGGGTCAGGACGTTTGGTTACTGTCCTTGTGTAGCTTGGACTCTTCCGCAGTGCAGAGCATCGAGCAGTGAGTGCAGAGTCTTAGGAGAACTACTTCAAGCATGAACGTATCACAGCCCAGTCAGCCCCACTTCACACGGCCCGACAGGGGTCAGCAACCCCACGGCAGAGGAGCACCTTCCTGCCTCCCCTCTCCTCCTTTTTTCATGTATTCTGAGACAGGGTTTCTCTGTGTAGCCCTGGCTGTCCCGGAACTCTCTGTAGGCCAGGCTGCGTCCCCTGCCTGTTACCCCAGTGCTGGGATTCAAGGTGTGCACCACCACTCCCAGCGTCTTCCATTTTACTTCTGACAGTGTTTGTCCTCCATGTGTTTCTGCAGCTCCACTGTGGGCTCTGTCTACCACTCCAGCTACATGGTTTGGCCCAAGTACTTGTGATATGGTTGTCATTAGATTTTTTTTTTTTTTTTTAGTTTTCTTTAGTATTCCACTATTAAAACTTTCAAAATATTTTACCACAATTTCTCTTATTGTTCCCATAAAAATGACTTTTTTGAGCTGGGCATGGTGGTGCACACCTTTAATCCCAGCACTCGGGAGGCAGAGGCAGATGGATCGCTGTGAGTTCAAGGCCAGTAGTCCAAGATAGCCAGGGCTACACAGAGAAACCCTGTCTTGGAAAACAACGAAAACAAAAACAACCCAAAAATGACTTTTTTAAAGAATCATAGGTTAATCAATATGGTTAGCGTCCTTTTACTATACTCTTCAAACTTGGAGATTTGGCATTTCAGAATTGGAAAAAGTTTTATTTACTATTTTATGATATAAAATAGGATTTTCTTCAACACTTTCTCACCATTCCAATGCTATCAGGCAACCTCAAGATTGCTGTCTGTGGCTTACTACGAGTCCCAGTGCCAGTATCTACACATTTTTTAAAACCACAGTTATGATTGCTGTGTGCTGATACTAACAACACTAGGTTATTGCATCTGTTAGGATTACTTTCTACTGACGACCCCTCCTCCCCGCCCAGTTTTCCCTTTAAGAGACATTAAAGGAGGATAAGCACATAAGTCAGTGTGAACTAGCTGAACGGCACAGCGTACAGCGCTGTGGATGAAAAGCTTTACCCAAACTCTCAATAAGGGCAGCGCAGAGGCACCTGTAGCAAATGGTCATGTGCTGCTGAAAGGCAGGACAGTGGGCAAATCGGTGAGCACTCCTGAGGGGAGCTGACGGAGGGGCACATACAATCTCAGTCATATTTAGTCTTTGTTTATCTTTTTTTCCTCCTCCCACTTTTTAAACAAAAAACTATTTGTCAGTTTGCAAGTTATTTAGATAGATAGACAGAGAGACAAACAATTGCAGAGTTTGTGGAGTGGATCTGGCCCTTGACCATCAGTGTCTGGTTTAATCACAGGCTTATACAAAGACCGTGATTTACTCCAGAACACAGCTCCTCTCCTATGTGTGCGCCAAGGTTCATGCTATGGAGGTCAGAGGACAACCTTGGGTATCAGTCCTTCCCTCTCTCCTTGTTTGAGACAGGATGTCTTTCACCACACACATACGTGCAAACATACAGCATGTATACAGTCACACTACTCAATAAAACAAAATGACATGCCAGCAAAACAAGGTATAAAGGAGGGAGCAGCAATCCTGTGGTGCTTTACCACAGTAAAGGGTTCACCAAACAAGCAAAAACCCCAAACCCTAGACCCTGCAGGGTGAGATCCCTGTGGTCACATCTCCTGCCTATCATTTACATTACGATTCATAGTAGCGAAATTACAGCTAAGAAGTAGCAACAAAAATACTCTTGGGATTAAAGGTGTGAGCCACCATGCCTAGCTAAAAAAAAAACCTCTACTTTATGAAGTGCCTAGCAGGTATGTGTCCTGGCTTCTTTCGTCTCTTAGTATTTGTACACAACACACTGTAACTCTACAAGCTGTGATAATTATTCTTGTGATCTTAAAAACCTAGTTACAATCGGGCTGGAGAGATGGCTCAGTGCTTAAGAGCCCTGTCTGCTCTTCCAAAGGTCCTGAGTTCAATTCCCAGCAACCACATGGTGGATTACAACCACCTATACTGAGATCTGGTGCCCTCTTCTGGCGTACAAGCTCACAATGCAGGCAGAACACTGTATAAAATAATAAATTAAACAAAACAAAACAAAAAGCAACCTAATTACAAGACAGGTGATATATTAGTGGGTAAAGGTGCTTGCCCCCAAGCAGAAAGGAGGAAACGTCCCCACATGTTCTCTGACAGAGACAGAGAGACAGAGAGAGAGAGAGAGAGAGAGAGAGAGAGAGAGAGAGAGAGGAGGGAGAAAATGACATAATAAAAACTGTTGTTTTCTTCCTCACAAATTACCTTGTTAAGACAAGAAATGATGTGACTGAGGTCAATCCAGGGAGCACCTGCTTCTGTCACCTGGTGAAAAAGATGATCCCTAAAGAGCTTCAACAGGTAACGGTCTCCAGTCTCTGACCACGTCGGATCCTTCTGAAACCTAGGGAGTGGACATATCATCTCAGTAACTCAGTCCTGATACCATATGGCCATTATTTCTTAGACACAAGATTAACCCAATTTTCCCTAGTTAGTAAGAAATTGGAAGGGTTCTGTAAAGTGTTTAAGAAAAATCTCAATCAATGTTCAATTCACAGGAACAGTTACCCCTTATATTCTACTCAATCTTTATGATTGACAAAAAGGAGAAAAAAATCTCCCAACATTTCTGGGCCAAAGCTGTAAGAAGTCTCCTTTCCTCCTTCCTTAGCCGTCAGCTAAGTTTCCACTTTACCAAGGATCATAAAGTGGAAAAATAAACAAGTCACTCCAATAGCCAGAGAAAGCAGGGAGCGGCCAGCAGCACAGCGCTGTGAGGAGAGGGGTAGCAGAGCTGGAGCTCGAGTCTATCCTGGAAGGAGGGCGCTGAGGCTGCTAGCCCCAAGGAAATGCATGCTCTGCGGCCAGCAAGAACAGGACAGCACTGAGCCCTAGGAAGGGGCCAGGAGAGGGAAGAGAGGAGAGGAGGTGGCGCTGCAGGATTGAAAAAAAGTCACAGGCATTTTAGAAGCATGAGCTCATTCGTTCATTTCAAAGCATAAAACATCATTGTAACAAAGTCTAAATACGATCACAATATCTAACTCCAAACAGGTGACCTAAAGCAGGCAAACACACAAAATTAATAGAAGACGTAAGAAACTCAAATAGGCTCCTTAAAGAGTTAAGTCCAAAACAAAACGGTACAAAAATTCAACTCATTCATCGAGTTGACAAAACCCCAAGTTTTAAGGAAAGCATTTTCAGTCAATCCTTCTCTTGAATAATCCCAAAGGAGCCTGCAACACTCCTGACATCTGGAGACTCCGCTGCTGTGCCATGCCGACCACACTGGAGATGATATGGTGCAAGGAGCAGCACACGGTTTGGGGCACAGCTCTGGCCTATACAGACTGTGATCTGTGACATCATCAGAGCAGGCCAGGCACCTGACCTGTCTGCCTCGTCAGAGGCCTTGCAATGGAAAAGCAGGCCAGGTTTGTGTATCATGTAGGATTCAGTCTAATTCCAAACAGAGCTCAACAAAAAGGACTTCTAAATTAGCACGGTGTGAAATGGTAATGTTTAAGTATTTAAAGGGGAAGATAACACTGCATGCGTGCCCCTAGCTCTCTCTCTAGGTGTATATAGACTAGGGGAAGATAACACTGCATGCGTGCCCCTAGCTCTCTCTCTAGGTGTATATAGACTAGGGGAAGATAACACTGCATGTGCGCTTCCAGCTCTGAGGTATACACATATACAATGTTTATCATGAATTAAGTCAGGGCAGGGACAACTACCCAGACCGAGGATGGTAGGTATGGAAAGAGTGATGACATTTTCACCACAAAACTTTTAAAAAAAATTATATGTAAAGAAATGTAGACTTTTGTAAGGACAATCTAGAATTTTATATAGAATTTTAAACAGAACCAAAGAATTTTAGATTTGCAAAGGACTCACGGATTCACCTGCCATGAAAAGGTGTGTGCTCTACTGGCTCACAGAAGGAGAGAAAAGCAACTGTTAGGCTACCTACTTTTCCAAGAACCTTGTAACTGTCAGAAAGCTTACTGTGAAGTGCTGAAGGACTATCTGCTGAAGCTCACTATTGAAACGAGTACCAACTCCAGAAAAACACAACTAACAGAACTACAGAAGGAAGAACTGTAATCTCGCTTCACTTTCGGCGTTGCTGCCCAACCCGAGAGCAGACAGCTCAGCTGGCCACATACGGACACGTAGAGCGCTGTGCTGAGAGAGAGGATGGGGTCACCAGCTGAGTAAAGGCTGACTAACTCACATGGTATGGGGGGCAGTTAGTAAATGAAACCGCTAACCAGGGTCTTAAAAGGGCTCAGCATGCACTCTCTTAGGAAGACTATCAGGGGCCACCCTCAGACTCTCCACTTTGAAAACAGTGAAGTGGGCTGTGAAGAGGGCTCAGTGCGTACAGAACACCCACATAGCAACGCAGTTGTCTGTAACTCTAGCTCTGGGGATCTGATGCCAGGTTCTGTCTCCTCAGACACCAGGCATGCATGTGGTGCACAATACACATGCAAGCAAAGTACCTATATGCATTAAATAAAGTAACTTTGCAAGAAGACATCAAATAGCTTTAACTCCACAGTAAGCAGAAATCCCACAAGCGGTGGTGCGCGCCTGCCACTGGCCTCTGACAGCCCTGACGGGTAACTTACACTGTGGTCACAACTGCACCTGCCCGGCCTGTCTCAACAAAGTACAGACAGACGGTGACTCTAACTCTTACAAGCAAGGTAGACAGCATAAAATGGAGGCATCACTGCATGACCAATAATGACATCCATAATGATGCAGGTCCACAGAAGGGAATAGACATGCTACAGCCAAGAGTCTTCTAACGTCTCCCCACTGACCAAGACAGACTGAGGAGACCAGGCTTCCTGCAGGAGACGGGGTGTGGCTGCCTCCCCCCTTACCTGCACACCATGACTCATCTGGAATATGGCACATAACTTCTTAAGAACAACCACTCGTGGGCTGTGGTTTCAAACAGCTCTTTAGTGGCTGGCAGTTCTAAGGTCACTTCATATGAGAACGTCCCCCTTTTCCAAATGGAAACATTAAGAAGGCAGTCCACTCATTCTCTATACAGATCAGCACCCTTGGGTTAGAACATGCTGTAAATACTGTCAAAACCCTTACTCCGGCCTCTCGTTGATTGTTCCCAATTTTGCTAGAAGCCTAAACAGTCTTCCATTTTGAACCTCCTATAAAACATTTCAAAAAAGAGAGAGAGAATGTTAATGTTCTAGCTAACTGAATATAAACACAAGGTTGGTTGGTTTGTTTTTCGAGACAGGGTTTCTCTGTGTAGCCTTGGCTGACCCAGAACACACTTTGTAGACCAGGCGGCCTCAAATTCACAGAGATTCGCCTGCCTCTGCCTCCCAAATGCTGGGATTAAAGGCGTGCACCACCATGTTCAGCTAAACCCAAGTTTTTTTGGTTTTTTGTTTGTTTGTTTGTTTTTCGAGACAGAGTTTCTCTGTATTAGCCTTGGCTGTCCTGGACTCGCTTTGTAGACCAGACTGGCCTCGAACTCACAGTGATCCACCTGCCTCTGCCTCCCGAGTACTGGGATTAAAGGCGTGCACCACCACGTCCGGCTTAAACCCAAGTTTTTAAACACTCTACACCCGTATTAAGCGTAGGCAGTAGCACCAGCACCCACACTTCTGGGCTCTGCTCTTAAACAGATGCCTGGTTTGTGCATGATCATATCCAAGGGCACTACGCCACTGACCAATTAAAAACATTAAACAAAACCAGTATCTTAGACACACATTCACAGCCAAGTCACGAGTAGGCTATTATAGACTAAAAGTGAGCCCCGTGTGAACTAGAGCAGCACAACCCTGACCAGCTAGCCTAGTAAGCACTGTATTCCACATGAGCCACCCAGACGCTCTACCTTAGCAAGGTCTTCCTCGATGACATCATTCCTCATTTGAGCAGCATCCAATTGAGTATAAAACCGAGCACCAATCATGGGCATGATGTCATTCACACTCCGCATCCTGTTTTGGTCAGTCAACAAGTACCTACAGACACAGAAGAGCCCGTGAATGGCCAGCATGCGTTCCTGAAGGCACAGGCACAGATGCTGTTGTCACTAACTTGGTGCTCACAATTTGGAAACGGACTTTTCATGTAAATTGACCACATCCTTTCCCTGGACTGTTTCCACAGTGCAGACACCTCTCCTCTGTGTGTGTCCAGGTACAGAGGCGAGAAGCCAAGTAGAGAGGCCACACGTAGCCACCTGCACCCTCAAGGCCTCTGTCACACGGAATGACTGCAGACAAGTCTGGGGGAGGGGGGAACACTGGAAGGCTGAGCTTTGGGGAGCCCTCCTCCTGCTCTTCCAAGATAAACTGCTATGTGCTGCCCAAGTTAGCTTTAGGCTCCTGGATTCAAGTAAGACCTGGCCTCATACTCGTTGAGGAGCTGGGACTACAGGCACATGGCACCACACCTAACTACAAATAATTTTTCAGTCTAAAGATGAGTCTTAAATTGTGCAAAACTGAATTAGCCCAAAACAAACTGTCCTCTGCTCCACAACTTCACGTGCCACCTGTCATTCTGGGAGCTCCCTATGGACTAAGAGCTGGAGGAACCAGTTCACCTCTTTACCACCAGTGAGGCAGAGAAGACTGCTCTTTCAAGAGCTGCTGCAGAACACAGTGACTGTCCATCACTGCTTACTCTAAAAGTGGGTTCTTGTGCCACCTCCTTTCGACTAGGCTTTCATTCAGGAAACCATCCTCACAGACCTTAGCTCTGCCTGCGGAACAGCTCACTTGCTTCTGTGTTAATGTCTCTGTGCACGTGTGGTGGTGAGGTGTGGACACAGAGGCTGGGAACATAAGAGCTCTGCAAAGGCAGTGCACTCTTCGCTGGTGAGCCACCTCTCCAGCCCCCTAAGTACCCTTTGTAAGCATCTCAAGGACAGATGAAAGTCCTGCTCATCTTATGAAAGCACCCTCAGAGGTTGGTGTACAGTAAGCAATCTCTTGATGAGTAAATGGATGTGATAACTACAAGTTATCTCAGTCAGCCACGGTACCCACTGGCCTTCCATTGGTCTAGTCATCATTACCAGCCATGGGACACTTGACAAGTTACTCCACCTTCTTGTGCCTCAGTTTTGTTGCACCTAAAATGGGGCTATTAATGACACCTCATTTACAGAGCTATTAGAGAACCAGGTGCAATTCAAGTCACATAGTTCGGAAGTGCCTTGTGTAGCTCTAGTGATATCATGTTTACTGTCGCTCAGGATGGTTTTTTACTAATTTATTTTTTTCCTAAGAAAATTTTCAATTATTAAAAAAAAATGTATATGAAGCCTCACATATCACTATCCAATTTCAATAATTATTAATAAAGTAAATTTAATCGTCCTCAGCTCTTACTCTTTAAAAAAGGAGAATCTCAGAACAATCTGGATGTTGTAAACTAAGTCTAGAATGACACACAAACATTTCTCCCCAAAAGCTCTTATCATCATAAGTGAATGTTTCTAGGTCCCAGACAAGCACAGGCTCCCAGGGCCTTACAAGCACAGCAGCGAAGCCAGGGTAACAAAGAACAGGTGGGCAGCCCCATCCTCCATTCCTTAGGTCTGGTCCAAAAAGAAACTGCACCATCCAGGGCTGCATAGAAGAGTAGAAGGGACCACTGGAAGCTCACTGGACGCTCAACGAGACTATCGATTTGGCTCCTAGAATGTAACAGGGACACTTGCAGGGTCTTCCGAGCACTGCTTCCCCTAGAGTGAGCTCACAGCTGCCATCCTCACAAGCAGATGTGTCGGTGCTGACAGCTGTCAAATGCACTCCAAACTTACACTCAGACTTCCTGGAGTCTCCCACAGAGCTGCACTCCGAGACCAGAGAGTCCTGTCTGTGCTGTCCACAGCTTAGCTGGGAGCTACACTCACACAGCTATGGAGGTCTTGAGTTTGACTAGTGTAACCCAAGAGCTGGCAGCTGCAGGTGTCAGGACAACTGCAGAGGGCGCTCTCTAACCACATGAGTGACAAGCTGTTTTACAAACCCAATGTACTATTTTTAGTCAGGCTTCTTTTATTCACATTGTCCAGAGTTATTACAGTACAAGCATACATATTTCTAAAATGTTATTTTTTAAAAGATTTATTTACTTATACACACACACACACACACACACACACACACACACACACACACACACACAGTGCTCTGCCTGCATGTACACCTGCAGGCCAGAAGAAGACATCAGATCACATTACAGACGGTTGTGAGCCACCATGTGGGTGCTGGGAATTGAACTCAGGACCTCTGGAAGAGCAGTCAGTGCTCTTAACCGCTGAGCCATCCCTCTAGCCCCTAAAATGTTATTTTATAAGTCTGTCATACATGAGCTTCCACGCTTTTTATCCTTTAGTCACACCATTATCTTAATGACATACTAAAGACTAACTATACTGTCTAGTTTTCTCAGGTACCATGATACTATTTATGTTCTAGCTATGAATTTTGTAAGTGAAATTGGCTTAACCCAAGAATAAAGAAAACCACTTAAGGCATTAAAGGTAAGACTGACCAAATAAAAACTTGATAGGCTCTTTGGGTCCTACTTAAATAGCCACTCCATTCCATCGAGACCCATGAAGAACTGTGATAGAATACCACTGAAATTAAAGCAGGATGCTTCATAGTAAGATATGCACATTTATGTAGAGAAAATAAATATTCTATCCTCTATAATGTTCTTCCACCTAGCTAGCGTGTAATCTTGTGGATTTATTTTCTTTTACATTACAAAGATGATCTGATTTGTCTTTTGGTAGCAACATGCTCCAAGGCTGCTCTTTGCTCTGTCTGACGCCTGTCCTTAAGTCCCTAACATTCCGACAGTTAGGAACCCATCGTGCTTCTTTGTAATAAAAGCAGGTGGGGGTGGGGGAGTTAAACGAACATTTGAAAAATACATGTAAAGTGTTTGTTGCTAAAAATTTTATACATTTGTAATGTTAAAAAAAAAAAAAAGAAAAAAGGAACACATACTTGGTGATAAAGATTAGGAAAGTACCAGCTGCTTGTGACTGCTCCACTTTAAACAGTGGGAAGGCCTATGGAGGGCTCTGTCTTAATCACAGAGCAGCACTCTGCTTCACCAACCATTATAACTTACAAGATGAGGTTCTTCAGGTCAGAGGAGTAGTTGATTGTCACCAATTCCATGGCTTTCTGCAAATTCTCTCGTTGGATCCCTGCCACGGAATTGCAAGCCAGAGCCAGCACAACTTTTCCTAGTGACATCAGGTCTGCTTGCTGCCACAAGAGAAAGGACACAGTGCTTACTCCCTACTCCGCAGCGCACTGCCAACACACTGAGCGCTCTCCCAACAGGAAGGCTCATCACAATCACACGGAGAGGGGTGTGCAGAGCAGCCCCTCAGCACGCTCACTTGTCAGGATCACTGCCACTGTTCTGAGAAGCACTCCTGAGCTTCTCTATCCCAGTCTCACTCAACGATTAGCTCCAAAATGTGTAGAGCACCCAAGTCATCCGAAAGCATTTCCAGGACCACACTCTTAGCCAATTCACATTCCAATTAGGAGACCATTGCCACTGAGTCAGAAAGCTTCTGTGTTATCATGTGTGTGTCACATGAGCACCAGGCAACTCTAAAAGTCAGTTTTTTCCTTCCCACCTTCACATGGGCTGCAAGAGACCCAACTCAGCCCCCCAGGCTAACATGGTCAATGTCTTTACCTGCTAAGCCATCTCACTTGCCCCAAGTTTATATTTTTAGTCTGAAAAGTTA
The DNA here is from genome assembly GCF_964271855.1 of Acomys minous. NCBI lineage: Eukaryota > Metazoa > Chordata > Mammalia > Rodentia > Muridae > Acomys > Acomys minous. The sequence goes on from NC_140498.1 coordinate 57,603,721, forward strand.
AAGACAGCAGACAAGAGTCCGTTTCACAGAGCTGAAGGCCACTACATGCTTGCTTTGCTAAGATGACTGGGACTGAACAGACACATTTCCCATTTCAAGAATTGCTCAAGACAGCGGTGAGAGTGCAGAGACAAGACAGCCCACCACGAGCAAGCTTCCACTCGACTTCAGAGTGCACGCACCATAGAGCACCAAAATGGCACAGACCTACTACAGCGCCTGAAGCTGGAAGTTACCTAATTATGCAATGATTTTCTTTCTTTCCTTTTCTTTTTCTTTTTTGTCTTTTGAGACAAAGTTTCTCTGTGTAGCCTTGGCTGTCCTGGACTCACTTTTTAGACCAGGCTGGCCTTGAACTCACAGCAATCCACCTGCCTCTCTGCTTCCTGAGTACTGGGATTAAAGGTGTGTGCCACCACTTTTGGACCATGTAGGTTTGGTTTACTTTTTTCTTTCTTTCTTTCTTTTTTTTTTTTTTTTTTTAAAGATTTATTTATTTATTATGTATTCAGTGCTTTGCCTGCATGTACACCTGCAGGCCAGAAGAGGGCACCAGATCACATTATAGATGGTTGTAAGCCACCATATGGTTGCTGGGAATTGAACTCAGGACCTCTGGAAGAGCAGCCAGTGCTCTTAACCTCTCAACCATCTCTCCAGCCCTTATACAATTATTTTCACTGCTATTTTATAACTGTGATTTTGCTACTGTTAGAATTGAGATATAAATATCTGATACGTGACTCTTGTGAAAGGGTCTTCGACCGTCAATGGAGGGCACGATAACCATTGTTCTAAAAGGGTTTGAGCACTAATTATAGCTCCAGGAATCACAACGGTCCCCTGCAGAGCCCTCTGCAAAGACAACCATCACTTGCTAGAAGACTGTGCTTTAAGAATGGAATAAAGTTGAAGTAATTTTTATACAGAATTTGTATAAATGCTTAAAATTTGACATCTCATGTCAATCACTGCATACCCTACACGTTCATCTACTGAGCCTTAGTTTTTCATAGAAATTTCAAAACTAGCTGTACATTAAAAGCACCCAAGGAACTTAAATGCAAACCAAATAAGACTGATGCCTAGTGGAGTCTTCTTGGTGTCACCCATTAGGGATAACGTCCCTCGTGGCTGAGAACCACAGGCCTTGAAGAGGGTATAAAATAGGTGTATGTGGGACGCCTAGGGTTGGTTCTAAGGCAAACACCAGTGAACTATAGCACCAAATGGCTAGCCCTGGCATTTTACCTCGATAGAGCCTAAGCCAAGCTCCCTTACAATAAAACATCTGGCTGTTCAAATTCAACATCTCACTCAAAACTACTACTGTGGGCCTGACATTTCACACATGAGCTTCTATGATCAGGAGAAAAGCCAACTACATGCACAACATATTTTGAATTTGTAAAGCCCAGGATTCATAGTAGACTTAAGAGCATAGGGGTGGGGAGTTAGCTACTGTCATCCCTTAAGAACAAATAAAACCTCCTAAATTATGCTCCTAAAATTACAAAACTTCTAGCAATGTGCTCAGCAAAGTAAACTACAGGTAGTTATTTATCAAGTGTGTGAACAGCTTGTAGTAACGGATGGCCTCCCAATCTTTGACCGTCTGATGCAGTCATGTTTTACAAGGCAGCCATGCTAACCTCCAACTCACTGTCTTCCCTCCAACTTCCGCCCTCATTCCGAGACTGGAGGTAGCAAACCAAGCTCATCAGTCACTTCTGCATGATTACCAGGGAAGTATAAAGCAGCAGGTATGCAGGCGTGAACTCAGGCAGCCTGGCACGGTAGGAGAGCCCAGGGGAGTAGGACAGGAAAGACATGCAAGAGCACCTCCACAGCCCCGGCTTGTGGTAAATAGCCATGGACTCTTGCGTGGAGCTCAACACTCAGCACTACTCAGGACTCCTAATTCTCATCCTGTTACTCCTTCCTTTCTGTTCTGAAATTCTGTCTTATACTAAGTAAACTAAAATTGAAAAGAACAGGGCAGGCTAAGCATGAGTCCAAACACAAGAGAGCAAACCTCCCATGACTTCATCCACCAAGAGATACAGTCAGCTTTAGGGACAGCTACATATCCCTATGGAGCAAGACGAGCCATCTAAGACAAATTTGTGACTTGGAATGCCAGGATGTGACTCAGTGATGGAAAGGGAAGCACCCACTCCTAACTCTGCCTCATAGGGCAGTCTCTGCTGTTTGTGCAGTGCTAGGATCAAATGCAGAGCCTCAGGCATGCTAAGTGCTGCCACCACTGTACTCCACCCCACCAGGGATGGACTTTGTATTCCTTTCTGTTTTTAATCTGGAGTATTCAGCATTTTAAATTTTTTCCCACCAGTATATTGAAGACTCATTCAATCATTCATACTATTGCATATCATGGGTTCTTTCAGAAATAAGAGAATAAATTTAGAGAATAATGAAATTCTGGTGATATACAAGAAACGACAGGTTCTATGGCAACAAAGGACAAACACAACAGGGTGCTGTGTTGTAGTGGGACAGGCATCCCACAGTAAGGCTGGTAGGGTGTGAACAGTGAAACGTGTGCAGCATCTAATACAGGTACTCACATGACTGTCAGGCGAGTGTAAGCCCCGGTAAAGCAGCTGGAGCCTTAACTATCCGTTCCTTCTGCCCACCTCAGCAGTGAGGCTTGCGGTAAGACACCACTCAACAGAATAAACAGACATTCAGACTGAAAACCCCAAATACTTTAAAACTAAGTTAAGCTTAATAGAGGGGGGAGAAAAAAAACACACACCAAAAAACAAAAAGCACCATACTAATTCTTACTCACCTGGTACTGAGCCATCAATGCCAAAGGATTATTGTTTTGACTGTTATCAAATGTTAAAACATCAAAAACTCCTACACAATTTACTCGTAACCTGTAAGGACAAAACATAAAAACAAAACAAAAACCAAAAGAGAACAGTTATGCTTTTCTTAGAATACACTAAGACTTAACCTTTTCTAATACTAGGAAAGGAGCTAACGCTAATGACTGTAGCCCCGTCCTCCATCTTCCCCAAATCATTTCAGAGATAAGGAAAGTGACTCGCCACCGAAGTGGTGAGAGTCAGCAGCGCTTTTGAAAGGACACCTCTTACTCCCAACACTTGCTAGAAAGGCAGTGGGCGGGCACCGTTCCCAGCGCCTTACAGACATCAACTCAAACCTCTTAATGCCCATACCCAAACAGTCACAGTACCGTCTAGTGCTGCTTTGGAAGCTCAGAAAAGCCAACAACCTCCTCAAGCATGTACAGACCAGTAACAGCGTGAACGTGGACCAGGACTTCTGGGCTTTACTGCTGTTGGCTTCTCTTGGGTGTGTGTGCACAGGGTGTCTAGGCTGTAGCCCAGGCGGTTAGCCTCCCAAGTGATGAGCTATGAACCCAGGGCCTAGCTACTATCTTCAGTTCTGCATGCTACACTGTCCAAAACAATTCAAGAAATTTCAGCAACTAACGTTAGCTGAAATACGGTCTTTGTTGCCTCCCTGTATTACTCTCAATGCTCAGGACTGAAATTGTTTAGCAACTTGTTAAAAATTCGAACTCTGCACTTTCCAGATCAATATCTGTGCAGGTAAAGCCCAGCCGCTGGAGCCTCTGATGGGTCTCTACAACAAACGGTGGTCCTACTCTGCCTTTGTTCCCAAATACCTTTGTGACCCTTGCCAATATTTCTAGGGGTGGCTCACAACCATCCGTAACTTCAGGGAATCCAATACCACCTTCTGGCCTCCGTTAGGAGCCACACACATGTGGTGCACAGACATGTATGCAGGCAGAACACTTGCAGACACAAAATAAATAAATCTTAAAAAAAAAAAAAAATCAAGCTGCTGGTACCTGGTTTTGCCAGTTATGAGAATCTTCGTTGGATCCATTACTCTACATGCCAAGCCTGCTGTGTGAATGGTGCGCAGGGCAGAGCTCAGCTGGACAATATACGCCCAAATAAGAGACTCTGGTAACAAGCCAGCGTGCTGTCTGGGCAGTGGTCCGTCGTGTTGGCCTACAAGAAAATGAATTTCACGCATGTGCAGAACAGTAAGACCCAACCAAGAAGCCGACGTGTCTCTAGAATTGAGGTTCAGGGTTTTACATTGCTGGAAAGCAGAGGACTCACTTCTGCCCAGCTAGATGTTAAACAAAAACCACATTTAAAAAGCCGTCTGCTCACCAATGATGAGACAGATGCACAATCACTAGGAAAGTCTTTATCCTGACAACTTTTATTGGTGTTTTTGTCTATTTTGTGGTGCAGGGAACCTAACCTAGGTACCCACACATACTAGGCAACTGCTTGCTCTGCCACTGAGTTCCATCCCCAGCTTTTTTATCATACCTTCTGGGTCAAAGTCAATCTCTAACTAAGTAACAGAGACACAGAAACTGAACCCATATTTTGCTAATTATTTCAGTGAACAAAATCTTGCAGCCATATGGCGGTGGTGAGACAACTTTCCTGTGTATGAAGTAAAAATGTGAAAGCCAAACAGCTGATTATGAATAAACATTCTAGGAAGTACAAGCCAGGTGTCTCCCTGGCACTCAGGGCTACAACACATTTCTTTCTTTCTTTTTTTAAATACAAACATTTAAAAAACCCTGAGTCAATAGTATATAACTTCGGACAACTTTTTTTTTTTTAAACACATATACCATTTCCTCTCAATTTGGACAGAATGAAGACATTACACCTACAAAGAAGTCTTAGAAGTCTCCAAACCCGCCTTAGCAGAAGATCTGTGCAATTGTGTGACTGGGGGCAGAGGAGCACAGCTCAGCAGGCCTGAAGCCTGCAGTGTAGCCCACAGCACTACGGCCAATAAGAGGATGGAAATAAAAAGAGAAGAAAAAGGAGTGCTGTGCATTCTGTGTTGTTGTTATTTTGAGACAGGAGCTCACTGTGTAGCCCTGACTATCCTGGAACAGAGATGCTGGCCCTGAAGTCAGAGAGCTCTGTCTGCATCTACCTTCCAAGTGCTGAGATTAAAGGTGTGCACCCATTACACACACTATCCTGTTTTGTTTTTTGAGAGCAGAATCTCACTCTGTAGCCCTCCAATTTGTGGCAATCCTCCTGTCTCAGCTTTCTAAGTGCTGACTATGGGAGTGAGGACTTAGGGCAAACACACAGGTCCTACTGCCCATCAGACTTGATTCTAGCTGCCATTCATCCAATCTCTATAGTGTCTATGTAATGCAACTTTTTTTTTTTTTTTTTTTTGGTTTTTCGAGACAGGGTCTCTCTGTGTAGCCTTGGCTGTCCTGGACTCACTTTGTAGACCAGGCTGGCCTCGAACTCACAGCGATCCGCCCACCTCTGCCTCCCGAGTGCTGGGATTAAAGGCGTGCGCCACCACGCCCGGCGTAATGCAACTTCTTTATCTCACACCATCCCTATCGCTAACCAACGCACTTCTGACAAATGTACCTTTTTAAACAAGTTGTGGCTAAGACAAAGTAAGAGAAACAACAGGCATTCATGTGTTTGTGGCACATTATGGAAGGTTATATATAAAAGTGTAAAATATGAAAGGACTGATTCTGAGACCATGTAAACACTGAGATACATGTTTTCAATACAAGAACAAAATACAGATTTTTTTTTTCACAGTGGTAAAAATGTTCCGAGTGGCTCTCAACAGGGAGTACTGGCAGTGTCAGCATCAGAGCTGAGAGACAGAGGGTACCCAACAGCCTGCATGCAGTAGAGACTCACCACCACACAGCAAAGGATGCAGCCCAAATGGCAACAGCCACGTCACACATGTTGTTACTAAAATACGTTTGAGCCACAACCACATTCTACAGGAGAAATGGCCACGCTGCTCGGCAACAGCTACCTATGTAAGCACAACTCTCTTCTTTCTGCTGTCAGAACGCAGACAGATGACGAGGTTATGAGAGAACCCAAGTACTATCTTGTGTGTTCAGGAAGACGGTGTGGTGCTCCATCCTTGGCTCCATACCACAAAACAGGACTGTCCACAAAAATATAAACTCTGACATCTCAAAATGGATTTGTTTCCTCTGGTGTCATTTTACCCCCAAATAAATCTGTTTTAGACTATAATTATAAATTTTTAGGTTTTTTTGAAATATTTGAATTATAAAGTGACTATTAGAAAAGGAGAAGAATACCCGATGAGCATACACAGGGGGAGGAGGTCCCCCTCAGTCACAGTCATAGGGGAGGGGAGTAAGAGGAAAATGGGAGGATACAAGGGATGGGATAAAATTGAGATGTAATATGAATAAATTAAAAAATATTTTTAAAAAAAGAAAAGAAAAGGAGAAGAAAAAGAAAACATTCCACTTTTATATAAAGTAACTTTTAAAAGCTGCATTGGCATTAAGCAAGCAGAAGCCTATTTCCAGGGAAGTGAATACATAAATGGCCGTCCTGTCCCACGGGATGGTGAGATTGTCAACTCATGCTTACAGGATACAAGGTGGCAGGAGACAGAATGAGGCGAAGGCACTGCTGTAAAAATCAGAGTCAACGCACACACTTGGTTGCTGCAAACCAACTTCAATTCTTTGCGATACTTTTAAAATGGCAAGAATAAGCCTGCCTGCGTTTCCATGTGAACACGCCCTTCCCAGAGCGAGAGCAGGGCCCCAGCAAGGCTGGCCTGCACCTCCCTTACCCCACTTCCTCTTGGTGAAGTAGGCGTCCGCATTAGGGTCATTAAAGTGCCTGCTCATCACAGTCTCTCCTCCAGCGTGAAAGTCATATGCGAACACAAGGGCTGAGGAGAGAACACAGGCCGGTCACAGACGTCCCTCCAGAGAAGGAAGCGCACGTGCAGGACAGCCACAGGACCAGCTACTTACAGGGCTCGGCAAATGCTTTAGTGGTAAACACTTCCCGCAGGGTTACAATATTTGAGTGCTGGATTTTTTTCCACATATCAACCAACACCATGCACTTTGTGTTAACAAGACGAAAACCTGAAGAGGAAAAATCTCTACTACAATCAACTGCACATGACAGCTCATGAGAAATATGAATTTCTAAAAATGGTCTATGTTGCTTATAAGGCACTAATCTCCGTATTAGGGGAAAACGGAGTAAAGGAAGAGGAAAGGGAAACTTTGCTGTCCTCCAAACCCGCACTGTCTACATACAGGAGAGCACAAACAACCTTAGCCAAGTAGGCCACTTCCCCCTTACCGTGTATCCTCCGAAGGCAATATGGCAGGTCATCTTTGCTATTTACAGCTTTGTAGCAAGATGTGATATACCCGAAATTACTTGACTTCTGTATCCGGTTGGGGGGTGGCAGTGGTTCTAGGGGGAACAGGCTATGATAGCTGTCAACTTCTGTAGGGACTGCTGGAGTAAGCCACAGAGAGACAATTTTCAATGCTAGGCATCTGTACACTCCTCACAGTAATGAAGACAACACCCATTCTATTATTATCACCCATGACAAGGCCTGACAGAGCCGTGTCACAAGGTAGTGTCTGTCTGCAGATGTCACAAACCCAACTGGGCTACAGAGCAGCCGAAGCACAACTAAAGTTCACACCCTCATTTATTTCCAGTCTCTGGGCAGCACAATACGGGACTTTTGTTCTCAGAAATAATTACTAAAGATGAGCTATTACATGATGTATTAAACATTTCATTCTAATAAAGTCAAGATAGATTTTGGATTCTCTTTAGAGTGTAAATTTGAAATAAGCTGCATTAAATTGGGAAGTGTGCATGTATGCATGCATGTCTGTGTGTGAACCCGTAAACATGACAGATGGAATCAACGGTACAACTGAAGGAAGCCATGCTTCTCCCAAATAACTAAGAGGTGCAGTTGAAAACAGAGGAAACTGGCTGTGACGGGTATCTGCAACATTTTTGACGGCTACTACAGTTTTAACATCAAGCAAATATGCAAGGTAAAAGATAAATTCTACTCGATTCTCAAGGCTTTCCACAGCATACCCTGCCTGGGTTTGGAAGCTATACATCTTGAATTTGTGTGCAGTGGCCATGCATGGTTTCTTGGAAAGAGGTGTGACAGGACTGCAAGGGTACGATGATAGGGTTTTAGCTCTGCCCCTCCTTCGGTCTGTCGCATGTGTGCAGACTACGGTTGGACTTAACCCATTTCAAGCCCACTGTTACACTGGGGCTTCCTCTCTGAGCTGTGGTCCCACTCTACACCCTAGTTACTTTTAGCTGCTCGCTTGTTTTACATGCGCTTTCTTGTGTTAAGATGTGTTCCTCTTGTATCAGCTGATTTAGTTTTTATCATAAAGGGATGCTGAATCTTAAAGACAATATAATTAACTATTATTCTACTCTTTGTGCTTTGCTCAGCCTAATACACATTACTACTTATGATTAAAGGGGTGCCTAGAATTAAACTGCTTCGTGTAAAAAACATACAGTAGAAAAAGCCCAAAAGAAAAGCAAATGGAGGACGACGTCTCCCAGCTGAGTTTTCCTCCTGTTCTGGAGCCAAGTGCACCAGATCATATTGACAACGATGGAGATGAAGAGCAGAAACAGGGGGAAAGGATGCTAAATTGAATTTTGGTTTCTTCTCCAAGAGCGTGTCGATGCTCAGTTGGAGTAAGAGATTGTGAGAGTCCAGCGCTCACTGCAGTGAGCCTATGGCAGTCAGCTCGCTCCCTGTCCTGCCCACTGCAGGCGCTCAGAGCACCCCAGCCTCCACCCACTGCCTGCCAGCACAACACTGCCTGCGTGACGACTAAAAAGGTTTTGGACATCGCTAAAACTCTCTGAGATGTAAAACATTCCTGGTTGAGACCCACCAGTAGATGGTAAGGAGATGTGCATACAAGGATCTAGTCCACACTGAAGAAGTGGAAAGGAAAAGAAACAGCAGAACAGATGAGGAGATGGGCTGACATGAGCCTTTAAGGCGAGTCAAACAGTGAACATGGGCCTGGCGGCACTCATCCCAGCCCAACACTCAGAAACAAGCAGAGGCAAGCAGACCTCCGGGTGCCAGCCCACCCAGGGCTACACTGTGAAGCTGTTAAATAAAAAGCTAACAACAAATAGTAATAGTGTGAACCCGAGGAACAAAACCTCAGTTACAGAAAGGACAGACATGTCTGAACCCAGCTGTCAAGAACAGATTAGTAACTCTGTTGTTCCTGTCACTCACACCACTGGCCTTGCCTACTAACTCATCACTGTCCTCCGACTGCTCTGGGTCTGCACTGCTTCGTGCATGTTTATGACTATCCTGTGCGTGGTCCAGCTGAAATGACCAAAGCTTAACCTGATCTAGACTCAGAAACATTAAATAAATCTCATATAGTTTTCAGTTTTACAACGCAGCTGCAGGTTCAACAAGGTAAACTGTCATCAATGTTGAGAACGTGCATCTGCATCTTACCACTGGAAGCTGGCAAACTGTTACATATTTCCTCCTTGTACCTCCTTCTTCTGAAACATCTCCTGGCTATACGGATTGTCCACAAAATCGCTCACACTCACCTCCGGCCGCTGCCCCACTGAGCTGATTGATCAGGGATTCTTCTCTCATCTGTCAATTGCAGTTTGCAAATATCTCCTCCCAAGTTTTAGTTCCTTTTTAACAGCAAATGCCTTTGGGTCATTTTTAAATTTTAATTTAGAAGAACTTATCAGTGCTTTGTTTTTGTGATTTTAGCATCCAGTGCTGGGGAATGAAACCAACCAATTACCAGGCCAAGTGCTTTCAACTGAGCTGAATCTGCAGCCCAGTATTTCCTTTTAGTCCTGTGCAGCAAAACATTCTCTATTAAAATGCTTTGTCTATTTACCGGTATACACAGTAGGAGGCATGTAAGTCATTAATATATTCTTTTTAATGTGGCTTAAGATAGGATCCAGTTTCATCCTCTTTTTCTTCCATTTATTTATTGTCTGTTTCTTGCTCTTTTGAGACAAGGATTCTCTGTGCATCCCTGGCTGTCCTATAACTTGTTCTGTAACCCAGGCTGTCCTCAACCTCAGAGATGAGCGGTGGGGTGGGGGTGAGGGAGATGTCATCATGCATTTTACCTGGCATGTCTGCTTGATCAATTTGAGCCATTGTTATTAAATGTCTGTTGATCAGCTCCTAAGAATAGGAAATAAGTACATTGATAACAGATTCTAAACATATATCTCAAAACAAACAAACAAACAAACAAAAAAGCTATAAATCAAGAATGTCTAAGTTGTTTACAACAACAAATAAGAAAGCAAATTATCTTATAAAATCTAAAAACGAAGCTTATTCCTGTGTCAAATTATTAGTAGTAGATGGGTTTGTTGTTGTTTTTTGTTTGATTTGGTTTTTTTTGTTTGTTTGTTTGCTCTGTGTAGCCTTGGCTGTCCTGGACTCATTTTGTAGACCAGGCTGTCCTTGAACTCACAGCAATCCACCTGCCTCTGCCTCCCGAGTGCTGAGCTTAAAGGTATATACCACCACCACTGTTAGCCGGTTAGAAATCATTTAAATTATATATGGGTTGTATTTAAGAGCCCATTGCATATGGGATGGCTCAGTGAAGAAAAAAGGCCTGATAATTAATCTGAGTTTGGTTCCCAGAACCCACATTGTGGAAGGAGAAAACCAACTCCCACAATTGTCTTTTGACATCCATGTCCCCTCCCTGACACATTCAATTGAAAACACACACACACACACACACACACACACACACACACACACACACACCTGAGCGCGCAAACAAACCACGTAGAGAGTCTTTTTGTACAAAGAACATACAGCACAATCAGGCAGCACATTTAAATAGTAATTCTACATCTTATACGCTGGTATGTTATTTAAGGTCTCGTTAAATCTTCTTGACTGACACAGATGCTCTGTGGAGTCCTCCCCTGCTCTACAGCCAGCCCTTGGTCAGGATCTGTCTGTCCTAAAGAGTACCTGTCGGAGCTCGTCAGCCATGAAGAAGGAAGGTGCGTTTGCTTTTGGTTGCATGTAAGCAACATGAGGTGCAGTTGGAGGATAAATATGATAGTTTGGAAATACCTAGAGAGGCAAGAAGGAAGAAAATATAACCATCAAATTTTCACAATTAGCAAGCTTTATAATTTTCATAAAAGTTTAATTTTTATCTGATAGTAATAAATTTTGGTACATTTTAAATACAACTGTTATAAGAATACTTTCTGAGTAACTTCATTTCATAAATCTTCTATTTCAATAATTTTAAAGACAATGAATTTAGAAGTCTAAGAAGAAAAACATTTACTCAGATATAAAATTTCTTCTACAAACAGAAGAATTTTTTCAAGTACCACAAACTACTAAAGTGATCAGTTTGCTTGAAAGAAAAGCATCCCACCATGACAGTCTGCCCATGTTCAGTGTTCTGTGCTTTAAGATGTTGCCCCACCCAAAACAGAACAAAAGCAGAAGACCTCACCAAACAGCTTTTGGAGTATTTATAGGACAAGTTTTCATTTACTCCTACAAGGCAGTGGATTACTATTCTTTCCATTTTTCAAAGCAAACCATCTCAAAAGTACAGACTCGAATGTGAAAACCATGGCAGGACTCAGATTTAGACTCAGACCAAGAAAACGGTTTTCTATCACTCAAAAGATTTTCTGCAAAGTATTAGATTTAATCTAGTCTGAAACTGAAACCCAGTCAAATGTCTGTAGTTTAAGCTGCCATCGATTTAATGGAATCTAGCTTTCTTACTCAAGAGCTACTTAATAATTTTTCTAGTTAAAAAACTCATTTCTTTATTGGAGAAAGCAGTGAGGCCAAAAGGAGAGGCTCTACCTAAACAACAGGGTGGAGCGTGTTCCCTCCTCCACCCCTCTCCTGCAGTGCTGAGTTACCCTGAGAAAACTTGCTTCTGGGCAGCTCTTCTGCTCTTCCTCTGTGTGTACAAGTCTGTCCCCAGTCTACCTGCTCGGTTTACTTCTGCTCACAATCCTGGCCCCCTGGCGACTCCCTTCCCTCCCTCTTCACAATGACACACCACCAGCCCTCACCACAGCATGCCTACCGCCAACTACAGCTCTGGTCTTTACAACCACCAGCTCTGAGTCAACAGTGACTCAGGGATGCGCTTTCAATAACTAAGATACAGCCTGCTTTCTTCAACTTCTTCCCAAAGGTAAACTAGAAACCAAAGTCAGAGAGCATCAACTTTAGCTAGCTCAGGTACTAACTGGAGACCCTGAGTGAAACCAAGTCCCAACACACTAAAGCAGGGTGCGACTACAACCTGATTTCTGAATGAAACGAGAAAGGAAGAGTAAAAAAGTAAAGGAGTGTTTCATGTCCCCATAAAGCCTTGCAATGCGGGACTGCCCTTCTCACTAGTGAGGAGCAGCTTTCCTAAGAGCGCTGATCCCTCTTTAATGGGAGCCATACCATTCCAGTCACGGGTGCTGGAGTTGTATCTGTATAGAAGTAAGTCGTCCCCCCAACAGTCTCCTTCTGGATCACCTGACCAGAGGACGGCGGCGTCTGAGGAACGGGGTTACTGGCAGGAGTGGAGGCACTAGGCGGCACCATGAAACTCGCTGGGTTTGGAGTGTGGCTTCTTCTTCTAGGAGCAGGAGAGGTGTGTGGAGTAATTCTGGGGGAGTGGAGAGGGGAAGATCCAGCAGACAGCGACATTCCTGGGAAAGAGGAAAGCAGGCTCTTAGTGGAGCAGCACACTGGCTTTAGAAGGAAAAGGTCTGGAAAATACAACGCAAACTCATGTGGAAGAAACATCAATTTTAAGTGCAAAGAAAAAAATCTGTTTTAAGAAAAGCTCCAATTAAAGCCAACGCAAAGGACTGTCTTTTTCTCAACTACAGCCACTTCCAAATGAATCAGCAACAGGCTTCTCTTTGACAATCTAACCCTATAATAAGGATCACCAGAGGTTAACAAATTAATTAAATGAAATAATGAAAACTGCCACAACTGAGACCCTTGAATAGCTCCAACTGCGACTCTCCAATACCTCATTTTCTCAGTATTTTTACAACTGCTATTACTGCCCAAATGATACAATTTCTCCACATATTATATTTAAAACTCAAATTAATAAAGACCTACTAAATTCCTTCAGCCAAATATGAATAGCAATTTCTTGGGGAAAAGAAGCTGAGACTACATTAAAACTTTGGTGCACTTTAAGCACCAATCTTTAAACAAGTCCTGTGTTGCTGCCTGTCTGCAGCCCTGGGTGTGCACTGCACAGCTGGAGCTGCTGCAGAGGCACGTCCACCCGCAGCCAACGGAGGCCACCTGATGAAGGGCCCTCTGCCACAGGTGCTGAAGAGAAGGGGGAACCACCATTTTTACCCTTCGGAATATTCCAAGCCAGCTGAGAAAACAAAACCAAGTCCCATGTAAAAGCATAAAGTGGTTTACAAAACACCCAAACATTATACTGACAACCGAGTGCATAAATGGGGATGAAATGCAAACTAAGAAAGCCAGGTGAAGTTGGTCCTGAGTTGTCGGGAGGTGGCTCCAAGTCACACACTGTGCAGGAACCATTTGCTACTTGGGGAATGTCTAAAAACATTCACAATTAGGGGAGTTACCAGCATACCTCTGGCCACAGAGCTATTACTAACAGGATGTGTTTCAAGTTGCAGTGCCTCGTTAAGACATCCAGACTTTGTTTTCAGAAAATAAGGTGAACACAATGGAGTTTAAAACTGAGAGAGGAGCTCTTGTCTGTGGAGGGCACTTCTTTGCACTGTGAGAGCACCCAGCAGAGGCAGGGGGGCCAAGTCAGGACCTAGACACAGACAGCCACTGTCCTTTAACCACACACATGAATGACGTCAACAGCAGGGCCAGGACCCAAACTCAAGCCAACTCCAAGTTCCCTCTGCAGTGCCCCCTATTACTTCTACTCTATCAGCACTCAAGAGGCCAGAAAATTCAAATATGTCAAGAAAAAACTAGGAAGTCCAATCACTGTGCTTTAAGGTGAGCACAATCCTATCTTGTTTTGAACCACCTCGGAACTTTGTTTTTAATCCACTTCTGCATTTGCATAGTTAGCCACAGTAATCTACAGGAGAGTTTACCATGTTGTTTAAAATAAGCACTATGTGCCGGGCGGTGGCAGCGCACGCCTTTTAATCCCAGCACTTGGGAGGCAGAGGCAGGCAGATCTCCTTGAGTTCGAGGCCAGTCTGGACTACAGAGCAAGTTCCAGGATAGCCAGAGCTGTTACACAAAGAAACCCTTTCTCAAAAAAAAAAAAAACAAAAAACAAAAAAACAAATCAGAAACAAACAAACAAACAAAAACCCACTACCCACTTAGCTACAGTGTGTGCTGCCTTTGCATAGTTTCTAAGTCTCCCTAAGAGGAAGCTGCTGGAGGTCCCCACAGATGATTAGTTCAGTGCTGTTCTGCTCATTAACAGCAGAGTCTGTGCAGCAGTTTTCCTGCCCTCCCCTCCCCTGCTAGGCACAAATCTAAAGGCTCCTGAGCATCAGTCAGCCTCATCCTTACACCACGCTGTGGGGCACATATAGCACACTTCATTTCACACAAGACGGATTTCTAGCTGGCTCAGCAGCCATGTCTGTGAGATGTATGGAGGGGATACAGGTAAGCTAATGGGAAGGCCATGGCTCTCTTAGTAGGTGTAGAATTTAAAAAGCAGAGGATCTAAGATGACATCACCAGTTTACACTAGACATCAAGATGGCTCTGAATCATTTTTATGCGAAGTTGTCGTTTACATAGGTAAGCTGAGGCTTGCTAGGATACTAACACACTGAAACTGAAGCGTGTTCAACAGCGAGCCGTGGTGCTGTAGAGAGGGGAGAACCAGTGTTCTACCCTTTGGTGGACACTGATTCAGCCAAAGGCAAAACTGACACACAGCATCTAGGAGAGGCTACACGTCGTCACTCACGCACTTGAGTTAAAGAACGGGGCAGACTGCCCACTTAGGTGCCTGTTAGTGAACACAACACGATTCTAAACACCACATAGGCGTAGAGAACACTACGAAAACAAGTGGTCACACACAAGGAGGCAGACATAGAATGAACCAATTCTGCCTAAACCAAGGGACAGTGACCCCAACTAAGAGCCCTTCACTAAACCCACAGCTATAAATCCAGCATTCGACGGGCTGAGGCAGGAGGGCAACTCCACCGGAGAAAGCCAGCTTAGTCTACAAAGTGAACTCCAGGCTGGCCAGGGTCATAAGGCAAGATACTGTCTCAGAGAACACTTTACTTAAAAACATAAAGACTAAGAAAACGAGAAATGTTCATTGAAAACATTTCCTCTTCCACATCAGTAGCCACAGAATCTCCCCAAGTATTCAGAATCCACTTGATAAACTACTAATGTTGACACTGACACACAGAACACAATTTCAAAGTAACAATATTCCCCATCATAATTTCCGGATTACCTTTTCTACCACCCAACTGAAGAGAGCAATAACACAGGTATCAAGTAGAAAGCTGTAGTGGGTAACTTTGCTTCTTTGTGGGTTCTTCTTTTTCCTACCCTCTATCCCCCTAGTTTCACCCCCTAACCCTAGACAAGAGCGAACAAAGACTGAGGGGAAAAGAGATGGGAGAGAAAGGAGCGAGGAAAAGAGATCTTGACTCTGAGTTTGTTCCTTTTGTTTCTTCTTTGACCACAGTTATAACCACAGCCAACCTCCTGAAAGGACAACAGCCAGCCACCCACCACTCAGAACATTTATATACCTTCTGAAAAGTTCCAGAATTCCAAACATCATACAATTGCAGAAATTATCTGCAGCAGGCAAAACAACACTTTTGCTAGAGCACAAGGCAAAGCAGAGTCAAGCTGCTGCAGCCCACATCCCTACACCTCGGATGAAGACAAAAGCAACTCCTATTAATAGGGTGTGTGTGTGTGTGTGTGTGTGTGTGTGTGTGTGTGTGTGTGTGTGTGTGTGTGTGTGTGTATGTATGTTTTAAAGAACCTCAAATTCCAGAATTCTCAAAAACTTCACTACAGAGAGATAAAGCTATCAACAAGCAAAGAAACGAGAGAGAAAGGGTTCAGGCTGACTTAAGGAGTAAGTGAACCACTGTGTTTAGAGGACACACTGTGCATCTGCACTTTTGCTTGCTTGCTTGTTTTCAGACTGGGCTTCTTTCTATGCAGCCCCGGCTGTCCTTGGAACTAGCTCTGCAGACCAGGTTGGCCTCGAACTCAGAGATCTTCCGGCCTCTGCTTCCTGAGTGCCTGGGACTAAAGGTGTGTATTACCAAGCCTGGCTAGAATTTCTGGAAATATTAACAGAAACAAAAAAGATGTGCAAATATTGAAGAAATTCAAGTTAGATGATTATACAACTAATAGATACCAAATCAATCATTTTCTTCCCAAACAGAACAACCAATATGGACAATACTGTTTCTGGAAAGCAAGCACACATGCCCTCTTCAACCCCACCACAGTTACAAACACACACTACTGAGAGAGAAAGTGCACAGCCAGGACTCAAAGTCAAGGGAAATTACAAGAGGAAAACTGAGATGAGAGCACAAGTTAATGCATAATCTGCAGCCGTTTGAAAGCAAGCCTTGAGCCCACAGTGTACGGAGAACAGAGCAACAATTGTGGAAAAGATGTCCGAACCCTGAGAACGGGTCAGATGGTGGAACGGAAGGGCAGGGGCTGATCTGAAGAAACAGCAATGTCGCACACTGTGGGCACACCTCAAGTTATTCTACTTTACAAGTGTGACCACTGTCCCTCAACCCGGGCTCACCTCATGTTCAGGCGCAAACTTCCACATGACCTGCACATCACAGGAGTGGAATCTAAGTGGACGCTCCACTGCTCAGGGAGCAAGGCCACCTGAGAACTCAAGCACACACCAATAACCCCACTACTCAGGAGGCAGAGGCAGGAATCCCAGCTCAAGGCTAGCCTGTGCCAATGCAGTAAGACCATTTCAGAAATCAAAAAGTAACAAACCTCAAATGTACCACATTCATGAAAATTCATCATGACACCAAGTGTCCCAGACAACAGCATATAAAGGAAGCTAAAAAAACAAAACAAAACAACAACAGCAACAACAACAAAAAAACTCACTACTAAGATAAAGAACACAAAAGTGACAAACAAGGTAACTTGTTCTTTGAACAGAGCAAATAGGCTAAGAGCAAAAATAATGTACAAGCATTAAAATTAAAAGACAAAGCTCCCAGCAGGTAAACTAAAGCAGATCAAAACAAGAAAACAGTGAACCAGGAGAGGCACCAAGGAGGCTAGCTAAAAATAAAACTAGAGAGTACAAAAGCTTGACTAAGAGCCACAAAGTATAAAATGAAGTTGAACATCCACGAATTCTGGAGAAGCACTTTTCAATGAGAGGAAACCAACCACCACCACCAAAAGCACCTCCTCAGCAGGAGAGCAGGGGCTCAGAGCAGGGAACTATTTATGCAGTGCTGGGATGGCCGAAACCAAACACAATGGGAAAGAGAGGGGAAGAAGAGACTGGGGTGTGAGTGGGGGTGGAACTGGAAAACATGCACAACATTCAGGAAGAAAGGTAATTTTCCGCATAAATTCATTATGCTCTCTAAGGGATGGGGGGGAGAGTTAGGACTCATCACTAGAATTTCTGTGGTGGAAAAACCACTCAATAATCAATTCATTATGAAATTCCTTCACTGAAAATCCTGTAATATGAAAATGGGTGCGGTTTTGTTTTGAAGTCTGAGGCAATTTAAAGCACAAATGTAGTTAAAATTCTAAAAATCTGTAATACTGAAAAGAGTAGAGCAGCTAAGAGCCATTAAACAGTAGGTGTGCAGTCAATGGTGCTTGCCTCCTGAGCACAAATCCTTGGGTTCTACCCCCAGCACTGAAAACCAAGTGGGAAAAAAAAAAAAAAAAAAAAAAACAACAACAACAAAAAAAAAACCAACAACCCACCAAAATCTTTCTTGTACACTTTACTTAGGAAAGCATGCAACCTTAGTTTGACTGCCACACAGAATTACAAGCCAGGCATGACGGTGTAACCCTGCAGTCAGAGTACTGGGATGGGCAGAGGCAGGTGTGACGGTGTAACCCTGCAGTCAGAGTACTGGGATGGGCAGAGGCAGGTGTGATGGTGTACCCCTGCAGTCAGAGTACTGGGATGGGCAGAGGCAGGTGTGATGGTGTACCCCTGCAGTCAGAGTACTGGGATGGGCAGAGGCAGGTGTGATGGTGTACCCCTGCAGTCAGAGTACTGGGATGGGCAGAGGCAGGTGTGATGGTGTACCCCTGCAGTCAGAGTACTGGGATGGGCAGAGGCAGGTGTGATGGTGTACCCCTGCAGTCAGAGTACTGGGATGGGCAGAGGCAGGAGAGTCAAGGGCTTAGAGGGCAGCTTAGGCTACACTGTGAGATCCTGCCTTGTGGGGAAGAGTAATAAAACAGAAACAAAACGCATCATTTCTAATACCAATGTCATACCATATGCACAACAGCTTTTTAAAATCCTAAAATTAACTGAACCCATGAAGCTGGAAGGAGAAAATGTAGAATTCTGGAACTTTGGTTTCTTTAAAAACACAGAAATATTAAAATATGGTTCTGTTTAAATCCCAGGTGTGGGCTGCTGACTACGATTTGCCTGATGCTCTGGGAAAGGTGTCAGTTTTGCCAGCTGCAGACAGTTCCTGTTGGTGTGTGACTTGGAATTCTGGGGACTCTGCAGAAAGTGCACAAGTGCTAGGGCCCCCATAGGCACGGAGGTTGTTTGTTATGGTCTGTTACATGCCGTGCACAAAGAAAAAACAAGAAGAAATTCGATTTCTGACATGGAAGGTCAAGCCTGTCCCTGCTCAGCAGGAAACAGTGCAATAACAATAGTGTCCCCCTTCCCAAGCCCGGGGCTTTCCTCAGGGATCTCTTTCCCTTCCTCTCTATCTTCTCTCTCTTATCTAGTGTTAGAAGGTGGAGAAGGGTGAAAGGAAGAAGCCACAAAGTAGCCAACACTGGTGACAAGAGAACAGGTGTAAGCCTCTGTGACTTTCAGTTGAGCAATGGTCTTAATGTCTAAGACACAAACAATAAAGGAAACCATTTAAATGTTCAAACTGGGACTAATAAGAACTTGGATGTTTCCATATTAATGGTGGGCAGATGCAGCGTGTTTATCACAAAGAATGCTTACAGTGCACAATAAAAAGAACTGAATTCCAAAAGCAACTAATCAAACAATCTGACCAACCGAGCACAGACAAAGAAACACAGCACCACTCAAGTCAGCAAGTCAGAACCACAATGCCAATGACACGCCACATATTCCCTAGAACACCTGTCACGAGCAGAGTAACAAGTGCTGTTGTGAGGAGGAAGAAACTGGAGCCCTTATTCCTTCTGGCAGAGATGTGAAATGGAGTGGTGGTAATCCTGAAAAGCTTAGCAGACCTTCAATGAATTATTAAAGCTACCCGTGTCCTGGAAACCCCACTGCCATGGTTACCCCCCAGTAGCAGTAACAACTATGCCCACACAACACTTCATATGAATGCCACAGCTCACAACCATTGTCACTGCTGAGATAGTGCAAACAAGCCAATGTCTACCAACTGAGAAGTGGCTCACACCCGTCCAAGTGGCCTGTCAGCACGAGATGCTGTGTGTATGAAGTGCACAGCATGGCAAGCCTAGAGCTGCTGCTCCACACCGTGAAGGGAGACTGTAAAAGGAACACAGCTTATCTGCCGAGCTCAGTGCAAAAGCTGCACGCTCTTGTCAATACACCAAAATCAAGGGAACCACATGCACACCTAAAGGAAATACCAACAAAAATACTTAATATGACAACTCTACTACACTACACTAACCTAAAATAAAATAAAATAAAATAAAAAGCTAGTTCAGCAAAAACAACAAGGACTTAAAAAAAAAATTGCCCAAGCTAAATATAACTGTGTGGGAAAGTATGCATTGAGAAACCCAGAACAGAACACTTAAAAGAGAAACACAAACAAAAAGGAAGTTAGAAAAACAAAACAAATGGGGGAGGGTGTCAATTTTTATTTTCATACACCTATTTCTGTGTGAGGGTTGAGCCCCTGGGAACTGGAGTTACAGTTGTGATCTGTCATGTGGGGGCTGGGCACTGACCCCAGCCAGTGCTCTTAACCACTGAGGCATCTCTCCAGCCCCATGAAAAAAAAAGTTATTACACCAGTAATAATAAAAGGTGATCAACACTATAGCAAGTCCTCAAGATGTTCTAGAATTTTATAGGAATTCATCATGCCAACAGAGCCGTTCTTACAGAGGACCTGGGTTTAGTTCCCAGCAACCCACAGTAGCTCACAACCATCTGTAACTTCTAGTTATAGAGGACTTAATGCCCTCTTCTGGTCTCTATGGGCACTGCTCCAACACAGTACACGCGCACACATATACACATACACACACATGTACACACACATGTACACACACAAAGCATTCAAACACATAAAATTAAATAAAGTATCTTTAAAAAAAAAAAAAAGATACAGGATACCAAAAAGGAGCTCAAATATACATGAAAGACAACATTAAAAAAAGTTGGTAAAAACAGGCTGGAGAAATGGCTCAACAAGAGCACTGCCTGGGTTCAGATCCCAGAACCCATAGCAGTGTTAACAATCACCAAAGATCAGTTCTGGAGATTCAAAGCAGCACTCTGGCCTCTGTGGTTACTGCCTACACAGTGGGAAACATCTTATACAGGAAATGAAAATAAAAGGATGGTAAAACAAGGGCCAGGGAAAACGAGACAAGTAGTCAGGTGTGGCAACTTGGGAGGTACCATAAGTGACCCAGGACATAAAAGCTATTATCACGGTTACTTAAGAGAATCAGCAGTCAAAGTGATTCCCTTTTGTATGTTATTCACATCAACTTCAAATAAATACTTAGGAGTTTAAAACAAAAGGGCTCTGATGTCATTTTAAAAAATGTAGTACGGATACAAATATCACACATGTCAAAATGCAATATTTTGTTAAAAGAGCCTGTAAAAGGCATAGTTCTTAAAACTCATTAGGGATACAAAGTCGCTAGGCATGGTGGCTCGCCTTTAACCTCAGCGCTGAAGAAGTCAGCAAATTATACAATTATATCTATAGCCTCCACGGGACCTGTTCAAATACAGCACACAAATAAACATACATAGTTTATGTGTGTATATACCAAAATCCCTCAAATATAAAGGCATCTTTCTGTACTGATAAAGGTACAAAAATTATTATTATGCAAGATATATATATATATATACACACACATACATATACAATTTATATTGGTAAATGTGGGCACCTATATTCTTATGTGGTGGTCAAAGGTCAGAGCCATGTGCCTTCTTCTATCACTCATGAAATCTTATTAAGTTTAATCATTTTGGGGTATGTGGGTTGGTGGAGGGGACAGACTGAGACACAGATCACACTTGTGCACAGATACCTATGGAAGAAAAAAAGACTGTTGGATTCCAGGAGGCTGTGAGGCAGCAGATGTCCTCTGAAAGAGCAAGCAAGCACTCTCAGTCACTGAGCCTCCTCTCTGACATCTAACTTTTTGAAGCAAGGCACTGGCTCAGTAGGAAGCCTCTAGGCTCCTCCCATAGCCACCTTCTAGGATTACAGGCCTGTCCCTCTCTGCTCTGGTCTTTGTCTGAGTCTTAAGCTGGCATTTAACCAGGGGCTGGCAAGGCCAGCTCAGTGGAAACAGGCATCTGCTGCCAGTTATTGATGGCTTGAGCTCTACCCTCCAGGGCGTATGTGGTGTCGGCTACCTGACGCCCCAGTTGAAAGGCTTGCCATCAAAGTCTGACAACAAGAGTTCAATCTCGGGAGCCTACAGGAAAGGAAGGAGAGTCACCAAGCAAGTGTCTCATGAGTAAGTGCCAAGGTTACTTTAAATTCCACCCCAGGACCATTAGTCGAGTTTGAGGCCAGCCTGGTCTACAGAGTAAGTCCAATACCCAGAGCCCAAGTAAAGGTGCAAGATCAATTTGACAAAGTTATCCTCGGACCTCCATTTGTTCTCAGAGGTACCTATGCCCACACACACACATACTGCAAGAGAAAAAGACAAGGCTGCAAACCAAAAACAATTTCACAGGGAGCCATGGTATGTACATGAATCCTCTCTGCCCCCAGCTACATGTACAATTTAGACACAAGGAGGAGGCTATGAAGACTTGGTGCCCAAGACCACGGTCTGCTCCTGCAGATGGTGTGCCAGCACCACAGAACTGTGAAGTAGGAAAGAAACAGACTATGTGGCAAACGCCACTGCAGAGGAGCTTTTCAGCAAAAAGTCATCAGAGGAGAACACTGAGAAGTCTTTAAACCTCAAGTTCTCAGATCCCAGCTGGGCAGCGGCCTCACAAGCAGGCCTTTAAGAACTGCACGGTGGGCCTCATTTCTGCATATATCACAGACTGTCTCCAAGATGGCTACCACAAAACAGCACTCTGCTCTACAGTGATTGTTAACAGAAAAACAAAAGAGCTTTCTTGTCTGAATAACTTTCTCAGGAAAGGGGGAAGAGAAAGGGGCGGGGTGTTTTGTTCCGTTGGTTTTCTTCCAAGACAGGGTCTTCTGTGTAGCCCTGGCTGCCCTGGACTATAGACCAGTGGGGGACTGCAGGCGTGCGCCACCACACCCAGTGGGAAAAAGCTTAACCACAACAAGGAAAGATAATGAGCTGGGAGTATGGTGTGATGGCAGAGTCCTTACTAGCACAGCACCACAAGGTCCTGACTGAGACAGTGCCCCACCTGGCACACGCTGACTTAGGGGCAACACTGGGATCAGAGAGACATCTGTGGCCAACAGAGCATGAGGTGGATTCCCAGCACCCACGCTGGGCGGCGCTCACAATCACATCTAACTCCAGCTCTGAGGGAGCAAAGCCCTCTTCTGGCCTCTGAGGGAATGTGCATGACCACGCGTGCACACACACTTGACTCACACAAACACATACATACAGATACAAATAGCTTTTAAAAACTAAATCTTTTAAAATAAAGGTAACACTGGTGTAGATTACACAAGGTCCTGAACCCAGAACCACATCAAAAATGGGGAAAAGGGAGCTTTAAAAGTAATACTGACTCAACTGTTTTGTTTTGTTTTTCGAGACAGGGTTTCTGTGTAGCCTTGGCTGTCCTGGACTCGCTTTGTAGACCAGGCTGGCCTCGAACTCACAACGATCCACCTCTGCCTCTGCCTCCCGAGTGCTGGGATTAAAGGCGTGCGCCATAATGGCTGGATACACTTTTTAACAGATAAAATTGACTTATACTGATTGGCAATTTTAGGCAGAGCAATGTCAATTAAATGGTGTTTGTTTAGAGCACTGATGTTTTGAGGAGAGTAAAATACATCCATTCTAACAGATACGTCATAGTGCATAGCCAATTTTTTTTCTCCATAATGGTTATTTGACATAGCAAACACAAAAGTTGTTGGAAGACTTACTAACTTAAAGACTCAATAAAATAAAACTGATATCTTCTTATCGTTGTGTTGTGTTTCGTCTGAGACATGGTCTCATTACGTATCCAAGGATGGCTTTGAACTCATTCTGTAGCATAAGTTGGGCTTGAACTGATAGCACTCCTGCCTCTTGGAGAAATTTTTATCCTTATCCTTTGTATAACACCTTGATCATGTTTTATTTTAATCTAGTAACCAATGTCAGAATAAACTTAAATTTCTAAATTTAAAAATACCTGATGTCACTTCATAATAGACACCCCATTGTGTCACCAATTAATGCACTATTATCATTTATAATAAACTGTGAGATTCTAATTTATTAATTTAAAGAGAATGCTTTTTAAATTCCAATTTTAAGCCAGAGGCAGGTGAAGGTTCCCCCTACTGACTTCAAGCGCGCGCGCGCACGCACACACACACTCTGGTCAGCTACAACTGAGCATGGCTCAGGTTTTCTCACTCAGTAACGACAGCAATAAACTCGGGGGCTAATCTATGCCTACTATGTCCAGTGTGGCCAAATTTAAATCCCTAGTGATTTTATAAAATAATATGCCTAAAGGTAAAAGCTATAGGACAGAAAGGAAATACCATTAGATGCAAGTGCACTGTCGAATTTGAGACCATATCCTAAAAGGGTCTCCAACACGTGCCTTTCTGAGTGCCTGGCAGTCTGTTAGAAGCTTGTTTGTTACAAGGTTGGTCCTAAGTCTTAGGTGCTGAGAACCTAGTATGGGCCTCAGACAAGAAGGACTTGGGTGGGCTTAAAACTGAAAGGATTTCTGAAGAATCCTAGCAATGCAACCTTTTCCTCACCAAAATATACCCTAACGGATATCATTAATTGATGAGCTGTATTTTACTTGAGAGACAGAGAGACAGAGAGACAGAGAGACAGAGAGAGAGAGAGAGAGAGAGAGAGAGAAGAAAGAAGAAGAAGGAGGAGGAGGAGGAGGAAGAAGAGGAAGAGGAGGAGGAAGAGGGCTATAGAGACGGCTCAGAGGTTAGGAGCGCTGCCTGCTCTTCCAAAGGTCCTGAGTTCAATTCCCAGCAACCACATGGTGGCTCTCAACCATCTATAATGAGATCTGATGTCCTCTTCTAGTGTGAAGGTGTACATGGAGGCAGAACACTGTATAATAATAATAATAATAATAATAATAATAATAATAATAATAAAAAAATCAGAAGAAGCAGCAGCAGCGTAGGTACCAGGAATATGATAGATCTTGACTGTGTTTATGGTCACATTTGCACGTTTGTGCCTATGAATCTAATGATGACATTCTTCAAGATCTTGCGAGGGGTGCTTTTGTAAAAGGGCAGGAAGTGGTTTCCTGAGCTTATAAATTATCATCATTTGGTATTTTATCTAGAGCTGCCAAAAGGGGTGAGAAAAGTAAGCATTAAATAGTGAACATAAATTAAAGGAATAGGTCAGGCATCATACAGGCGCATGGATTAAGATTTCACTTTTAAAATCAATTTATGTATGTGGGTGTTTTGCCTACATGTGTGTAAATGCAAGATGTAATACAGTGCCTGTGGAGGCCAGAAGAGGGGTTGGAGCCCCTGAACTGGAGCTTTAGATGGTTGTGAGCTGCCATGTGGGTGCTGGGAATCCAACCTCTGCAGAAGTAGCCAGTGCTCTTAAATGCTGAGCCATTGCTCCAGGCCCACACAGGTGTTCTAACCACCAAACAGTGCCAATGGAACTTGTAAGAAAAAGCTAGGATAACATTAGATGTTGTTTTACCTAATAATTTCTTTACTCAATAAAGTTCATTTTTTCAAGTACTTCTCACACCTGGCTCCAAGCACAGTGAGCACCATGCTTCTGGTCATGACAGTGACCACGCAGCCGCTAACAGACCCAAAGCTCAACTACAGACAGTCCAAGTTTTCAATAATGAAAGATACTGGAAAGAAATTTGCTATTTGCTAGGTTTAAAAAAAAAAAAAAACATGATTCCTATTTTTAAATCATGTTAGTTTTCACATAACTAAAATTAGCCACAGCAAATGTTCAATCCTTCAAGATGACAATCCAAGGAAGATCAATATAATGTATTATGATCTAGGATATTAGACAAAGACTTCCCTTTTCTACGTAGCATTATAAACTCTCAATGCAAATTAAAAATCTATTTGGCTAAACACATACTTAATCTCATTTCCCTTAAACTTCCTGACACAAAACTGCATTAAGGTAAAAATTACCTTGTTAGTATTTTTGACAATTACTAAAAAAATTACATTGAAATATAAGCCCTAGTCTGGAAAACTTATTCACTGATCTGACAAAATGTTTAGTCATCACATCACATCCCACTTAACCCTACCGGCTTCAAGCCACAAGTGCACATACTCCCTTTGCAGAAATTAAACATCCAAGTGCCAAAGGTTTAGTTAAGACAGCATATAATCCCGTGTGAAAAAAGGGTAATTTGGATTTTTGAGCCACAAATACCCTATGCTGACCGCTCAGAACATACAAATTCCAAATTTCTTCATTTTACAGAATTATTCCATCAAGTTTTGTGATAAAATGAAAACAGAGTCAATATGAATATTGATTAATTGCCAGAATTGATTCTTTCACAAACCCTGTTTTCACAACAGCAACCCCGTATCATTAGGGGAGTTAAAAGTTGCTGAACTCAACAATCCCTCCAGTTAAACAAACAGACCCCTCATAGAGCTGTCCAACGCTGCCCAAACTATCCATCCTTTAGTCGACTCAGTCAGTTTCATGAATTGTAGCATTTATCTTCAAGTCCAGTGCTGACTCAGAGGGTAGCTTGTTCCCTAGAGAAAACAACCAACAAAAATCAGAACAGCTACTGCTCATAGGCTCTTTCAACACCCAAGTGGAAAGGACATACTTATTGGGTCCAATTTTAAAGAGAGAGAGAGAGAGACAGACAGACAGAGAGAGACAGAGATCTACTTCCCTTCAACTACAGTAGTCAATAACAGAGGGCATCTATATGCCATGGCACTTGCTTGAAGCGTTCACTCCATTACAGCACGAGTGTTAAACAGCCAACAGCGTTCGTAAGAAAAGCTACCAACACAGAACCGTCTGGCTCCTGACAGTGAAGGCACTATACAGGGCAGGTACCGCAAACGCTGTGTCTTGTCTGGTTTATCTCAGGAAGGCGGCCTTAGAGCATTGGGGGGGGGGGGGGGAGTGCATTTGCCTCCCCACTTCGGGGCAGTGGACATAACCAGGGCAGGCAGCTTTGCTTCCAGTGTTTTCTCAAGTGCAGAAGTTCTCACTCGCAGTTTACTGTTTTCATTTGAGCTCTAACAAGAGTTAACAAGGACTTTCCTCAATTCTAACAGCGTGACCTGCCTTCCTTGGTTGTGTATAAAATAAAAAGGAGAAAGGGTCTATATGCAAAGCCCTTGAGCTTTAGAATACACCCCCATCACCTAAGGCAGTCTTTCCATTCCAAGTTAGTGGTATTTGCTGCAATACTATGCTACTACGAGTAAGGGGGTCATGAAAAAACGAAGCCAAAACTGTAAAGAAACCCAACAGCTCAAGCTATTTCCAAAACACAGAAATGGCCAGAGAGAATCCTAAAGTTGACCAACACAGCTTCTCATTTATTACTGTTTTATGTGCGTGTGGGGGTGTGGCCTGTATGTACCTGTGCATCATGTGAGCCTAGTGCCCTCAGAGGCCAGAAGAGGGTCGCAGATGCCTGGAACCGGAGTTAGAGGAAGTTGTGAGCCATCACCTGGGTGGTGGGATGAGAACTCAGGTCCTTCAAAGAGCAGCAAGTGCTCTTGACTGCTGAGTCATCTCTCCAGCCCATAATTGTTCAGTTTTTAAAACATTGTCAGTGTTAATAAGCAACAGTGTATGGAGACAAACCTTAATCAAAACAACGGTACTTATTTTCCATGTCAGAGCCTCAGCGCCTCCGATCTCTGATTTGCAGCAAAGGACATATGGTAACTACATCTTAAGAGCCGTACTCACAGACACACATGCACCTGCACAGTTTCTTTTCTTTTCCTTTTTCAGTATTTTTGATTGAGTCAGCGGTTTCCCAGTTGGTACTGTATCTGGGTTTCTAACAAGCTAAGAGCCTTTTGAGGGGCTGGAAAGATGGCTCAGAGCTTAAGAGCACTGGCTGCTCTTTCAAAGGACCTGAGTTCAATTCCCAAGCAACCACATGGTGGCTCACAACCATTTAGAATGTGACCTTGTAGCTCCTTCTGGCCTGCAGGCATACATGCAGGTAGAACATTGCATACATAACAAATAAATAAATCTCAAAAACAATTATCAGTGGGACAAAGCCCTTTGAATGCTGTAAATGGAATCTGTTTCTGTGATTCAAATGAGGGCACTTTCCAGTGAGGAGCTGAGGGCTCCCTGTGTTTCCACGTGGTGTGCTAAGGCGCTGGCTCCTTTGCCAATGGCTTCCGATAGTACTTGGTTGTCAGAGGCTTCTCTAAGTACTTCAGACCTTTACGCCAGTGCTCAATTTGAATTCTGAGCTATTTTCCACTATTTATTCCATCAGCAAAACCATAAGCAGACCACGGTTAGTTTGCATTTGCTTTTTAACATGCTGACACCAAGGTAACGTGTGCTGGACTGGGCTATTTTCATGCACACCACAAACAAATGGCCTGCCCTGTCAGCCTTGTACTTCCCATATTGTTGTTTTAAGGCAGTAGCTCTGCTGTTACCTTTATTTAAAGGCACAAGCACTCAGAGTAAATTAGTACACATCTCTCCGCAGACCTATGTTGTCAACACAGAGAGGGAGACAAGAAATGCTACCCCTCACCCACAATCTTAAGCTACTACTAACAAAACCACCTTAGCCTTAGCCTTCTTAGTGACTATGTGAGTTACTGTAATAAATCTGACCCTTAAGTGCCAGTTCTGTCTAATTTCAGATCCTGAGGCTACATACGGACTTCATGAGAGGTCTGCTTGAAAACCACTTTGAGCTCTAAGCACAATATGGACTTCCAGGTTCCCAAGAGGCTGAGGTACAATCTAAGACTCTGCACTTCAAGGCTCCTTCCTAATGCTCTCTCCTACCAGCTCTCCAGTTCTGAAACTTTGGGGATTTCAAATACGTGCCCAACTTTGAAGAAATAAAGGCAAAATGGCTAAAGATACAAAAAAGAGGCAATCAGATACATTTTGCAGTCCATATCACACAGCCTGTTAGAAAATCAACTGGAAATATGCATCAAAAAGAAAAGCCACGGGTACTGCCAAAAAGAACTAACCATATGAACTAATGGCTGCCTGAAAGTTAACTAATGAAATATTAGCAAAATAGTGGACAGCACGGAAGTGTAACTGAGCAGAGAGGAAAAGACACACAGACTGATTGGCTGACTCTGCCCTGCCCTGAGTATTCCCAGGAACTTGGGACTCTTCCCGATCAGCACTTGAGGGTTAATGGCTACCGCAAGAACAGACTCTTACTCCTCGCCTTGAATCTCAGGCTCATGCCGTGCCGGAATTAGGATGGTCTTCACATCTCTTCAGGTCCTCATGGAACTCACACTAGAGATGTTTTTTGAAAGTTCACTGACTAGGTAATACATTTTAAACTTAGGTTAAACAGAAAAAAATAAGACCATTAAGTTCTCAACTATGTGGGTTATTTTGTTGTTGTGGTTTCTGTTTATTTCTGAAACAGGGTTTCTCTGTGTAGCCCTGGCTGGCCTCCAACTCAGAACTCTGAATGCCTCTGCCTCCCGGATGGTCGGGTTAAAGTCCTGTGCCACAATGCCCAGCTCAGCTGTTTAAAAGATCAAGGTGCATGCCTGTTATCTCAGCACTCAGGAGGCAGAGGCAGACGGATCTCTGAGTCTGATGCCAGCCTGGTCTACCAAGTGAGATCCAGGAACAGGACAGCCAGGGCTACACAGAGAAAGCGTGCCTCAAAAAACAAACTTAAAAAAAAAAACAAAAACCTGAAACAAACCGTACCCATCCTCCAAATCTCATCTCAAATATATTCTTTTCTGTGATTCTTTATTGCCTGCACATATTTATAAATCAGGTAAAATTCACCTGCAGGCCAATTTTCTGACATCTTGAATTTTTCCCTCTAGAATCACAGGGCTACAGTCAGGAGTTATGAGAACTGTAAAGATACACATAAAGGTGATTGCACCCAATTTGAATTATGTGTTGGGTGGGGAGAGGGAAAGCCTGCACGTGGGCATAGTCACTGCAGGTGACTATGATCCGCCTACCTGAAAGCTTCACAGAACTTCCAAGGAAGAACAGGCATTGACTGAACAAGACTTGATGTTCACGGACGGTCTGTATGATCTCAGGAATAGATTAAAATGACAAAAAGTCCCCAGGAGCACTGAGCTTTATAGGGTGAGGTACACACACTATAGAAATCTGATGAGAGCCTTGCACAGCCACTAAAGCAGGGAAGCAGGAAACACTAATGAGAACCAGAAAAACAGATGGTGCAAGGGAAAACAGCATTTAACATGTCAATGAAAAGCAGGCTCAATAAACAATCATTGCTTCCAAGGTTTTTAAAAATTAAAATTTATATATCCAGTGTTTATGGCCACTGGGTTATGTGTGGAGGTCAGAGTTGAACAGTCAACTCTTTACTTCCTGGGGGTCAAACTTAAGTCTTCAGGCCTGGCAGGTTAGCTGCCAAGGCACCTTGCCAGCAGCAGAAAAAGATAGGCCAAGCACAGAATGAGGAAAGCATGCCATGTCTGAGTACACACTGCAGGCTCTAGTACCGTGAGCCCAAATGAGGTAGGCTGAAGGAGACCAAGCTGACTTTGTCAGGAGGTAGCTACTTTCTGGACATCACTAGTAGGTCCTGCAAACTAGGGTGGTACTGAAGCTCCACCCTCTTCATGAAGCACGCACTGTGCGCTGGGGCTGAACTCAGTGTGGCTGCAGCATGACCCTGAACTCCTCCCTCCTTCCTTCCTTCATGGCTTCCCAGGCAGAGTGTGTGATCCCACGCTAGACCATTATGAATCCCATCCTTTGTTTCTTATTACGTTAAGAATTCTCATCCCAGAACTTGGGAGGCAGGTGGATCGCTGTGAGTTCGAGGCCAACCTGGTCTACAAAGTGAGTCTCGGACAGCCAAGGCTACACAGAGAAACCCTGTCTCAAAATAATAAAAGAAAATTCTCTCAGTTTCTCCTTGGCACATGCTGCACCTCGTGCTCTGGGGTCATTATCATGGCTCAGTATATATATTGACAGGTGTCTTCTACGTGACAAACACACAGGTAATACACACAGGGGATATGCTGAACACAGACCTGAGATGGAGGGATATTTCATCTCACCACTCAGAATGGTAGGACATTTAAAATGTATTTCACTGAGTTCTGGAATTTATAATTTAATATTTTCATGTATACATTAACTAACAAGAAAACTAGATTATGCTGGGGAGTACTGTAAAATTAAGTATTTCAACTTGAAAAATAATAAAGATTCTGTTGTTGCAAGATAGGTTACATGTTCCAATAGTATAAAAAGATTCAAATGTAAATAAAATGAAGTGTAAATGAAAGTGCAACCAGTTCTGAAAGGAGGTGAATGATCAAGGCAGCACGATCAACTCCAGTGCCGGGAAAGGGTAAGCTAAGGTCTTCTGAGCCCTAGGAAAGGAGCGGCCAGAGCCACGTCATGGAAGGGCAACTTCACCAATGGCCCGGGCATAACCGGCCCCATGAGTGCAGCAGAGGAAAAAGGGCAGGCTGAGGCGGGGCCAGCCAGCAGACAGGCTGAGTGCAGGGCTTTCACGCTGATGACAGCTGGAAAGCCCTAACTTGACTATCATTTTGGCAAGTGTAAGGAAAGCCAACTGCAAAGGCAAACCAATCCAGTTGTGGCAACTGCATAAAAGGAGCAGTGGTGACTTGCTCCTCGGTTGGTGGTAACAAAAATGTGCAGAAGTAAACAGTTTGACAATATATGGTGTGAAGGCTGAGCAGACAAGATTACTATAACATGAAAAAAGGCAAGCGAAGAAAAGAAACTTCAGGTTTCTTGTTCAAGCATTCCTCCCAGGATAACGTCATCAGACAAGAAAAGGCTGCAACTCAGCAAATAAAATGCAAAGCGAGCATCAGACCGTCTCAAATGTATGAGGCCCAAGACGAGCCAGAGGACAGTAAAGAGGGGCTTCAGCAGTAAGCTGCCTAAAGGGGACCCTGAGGCTGGGAGCATAAACCACTGCACTGTTTTTATCACTTTTTCTAACATACACCAAGTATACACACTCACACTAAAAAGAACTTCCTAATCATCACTCAACCCTGCAACAACAACACACTGAGGACAACGTGGTAACCTTATTATGAATTACAGCAAGAACACAAGGTGCACGGGGCAAGAGAGAGCGGCCCTGCTTTCTTCGGTGCACCAAGACTGAAGAGGCCCGCTGCCAAGCACACTATGCTCATCCACGGCTCTTTGTCAGGCCTGGCTGCAGAGAAGCCTGAAAGCCTTACAGTCATGAGGAGATGAGCAGGAAGAAATACGCTGCTAAGTGAGAAGCTGGATGTTTAAGATTACAGTGGGTTCCAGTCAACAAGGTCCTTGTTTTTGTTTGCTCATCTGTTTGGTGTTAGAAACAGAGTTTCATTCACTACCACTCCAAGCTGGCCTGGAAATCACAAACCTACCCCAGCCTTCAGAAGGCTGGGATTACAGTCTTATGCCACCCTGCCCAAAAAGAAATGTACATTAAAAAAATACAAAAAACAAAAAACTGAGGCCAGGCAGTGGTGGCGCATGACTGTAACCCCAGCACTCAGGAAGCAGTGACGGGCGGATCTCTCAGTCCAGGACAACCAAGGCTACACAGAGAAGCCCTGTCTCAGAAAAACCAACCAACAAACAAAAAACACGGGGGAAATAAACGTTAGTGTGCAGCTCCTTGATAAACTGCTCAAAACTCAGAGCCACATTAATCTTCTAGCACTCATGGCTCAAGGCAGCAGGATCTCCTTACTGAATACTAATTTATTAAAGTGGAGACAAAAGAATTCTTTACATAATTACATATAAAGCAAAGTCTTCCCTCGTTTGGAGGGAAACATGCTCCCCGCTGACATGCACACCAAGACCAAGTCTAAACATCTGCCCCTAGTATAGTATTATAGTTCATGAATTCAAAACCATTTTTAAGTAGTTATACATGAGAAGCAAAATCTTAACTTGAACTTCCTAAACTTTTTTACAATTAAAATATTGGAGCCAGGCGTGGTGGCGCACACTCGGGAGGCAGAGGCAGGCAGATTGCTGAGTTCGAGGCCAGCCTGGTCTACAAAGCAAGCCCAGGACAGTCACGGATAACAGTCTTGAAAAACAAAAAACAAAACAAAAAAATATTGAGGATGTGCTAATATTTAGTAACTCATTTAATATCATAAAATCCAAGTTGTATTTGAATAAACCATTGCTCCTGACACAGAGCGGTTGTCTCTGTGAGTGGCAGTGAAGACCCATGCATGTGCGTATGCGCTGTGTGTCCCCATGCATGGGCACATGGAAGCTAGACATGAGCATCTGGTGTTCTCCTCACCCGTTCTCCATGTGCATTTTAAGAAAGGATTCTCACTGAGCTTGGAACTCATCGCCTGCCTAGACAAGCCGGGCTCCTCTCCCTGCGTCCCAGCGTTGGGCTGCAGGCTCCAGTGTAACACTGGGCACCAACTCCTTTACTTCTGAGCCCAAACCCCAGTCCAAACACCAAGGCTCTTCTCATAGAGCAGAATCAGCTCTCACAGCAGAAACTGGGTAGATTTCACAAAGAAACTGTTTACTTGGAAGACCATGAGAGCCATACTGCTTTACTCTGGTTGTTTAACAGGCTGAGGTGGCTCTACATTTTCCTCAAGAAACACATGAAAAGTTCAAAACACAAAAGCTGCAACATAAATAATAGAATGCACACAGCCACAGAATGTTTCTCATTTACAGGAAGAAATGAATCACAACGCCAGGGCGATCAAATGGCCTTGCTCTTTACTTAGCTACCCTGAAACTGGCGATCACCTCCATAAGCCTCCCAAGAGCTCAGCTCAGAGGTCAATCAACAAACCCAGTGCAGAGCCAATTTGTAAGTAACAGGTGTGGTGTAAGAGTGTAATGAGCAGAACTCGGACCCCCAAGGTTCACTCCTTTGGGTGGTGGGGACTAGGAGGCAGTGGAAGGTGGCGTGCTAAGTACTTTACCTCCTGAGCCACTTTGCCAGCCCAGAAATAACTGTTCACAAAATGTAAAGAGGGTTGTATTGTTAAGGTGCTCAAAGTCCTGAGTCACAGCAGAACAATGCTGGATCCAAGAATGTTAGGCCTCTGCTTCAGTCCGCCTGCGCCTGCCTGTGAGGTCATTGCTTACCTGCCATGGGGGACACGGAAGACGACACGACAGGCACGCGGCCCTGCTCAGGGCCATATAAAAGGACAAGCCCTCTTCCTGGCCTCTCTCTACTCTCTTTGCTCTTCCTTTGTCTCTGTCTGTCTCTCTGGGGAACCCCCTCCTCCCCACCCCCCACGCTTTCTTCTTTCCTCATGTTCATTTAAGAAACTCTGCTACAATATAGTATCTGCTGGCTGGTACCTTATTATACCTTAATTATTAATCATAAAATGTGGTATCTGATTACATTCTTATTTTGAAATCCTTCAGTAGCCAAATGAACAGTTTTCAATTAATCAGTAAACCAAGAACTACAAAGTATGAGAAGAGAGCATGAGTGTAAGCAAGCCTTGTTTACGTTCTGGGTGTGGTGCCATGCCTACAACGCCAGCACCTGGAGGAGGCCAGCAGGTGCCATACACATCCAGACTTGCTGTCCCTCCCGAGAAGAGGCAGGGTGTCTTTCACATTTGGGAGCAAATATAAACCAACATTATAAAATGCTTCAAATAATTAGACACAACTAGTTATTTCTCTTTATTATATCACATAACAAGTGATGTTTCCAGGAGGCAGAGGCAGGCAGGTCTCTGTGAGTTCAATGCCAGCCTAGTCTGGAGAGTGAGTTATAGGGCAGCCAGGGCTACACAGAGAAATTTTGATTAAAAAAACCAAACCAAGAAAACCAAATCCCCTTCCTCAAAAGTGATGTTTGTGTCCACACACTTTGTCACAATGTTCTGTTAACTTTTCCTAAAAAGTTTAAATTAATAAAAAACAAAATGACGATAATTTTCACAGAAGGTATAGAAATGTAGTCAAAATAAATGCACTTCAATCTATGTCTGGTTTTCCTGCTA
Organism: Acomys minous; assembly: GCF_964271855.1. NCBI lineage: Eukaryota > Metazoa > Chordata > Mammalia > Rodentia > Muridae > Acomys > Acomys minous. Next base: position 57,638,511 of record NC_140498.1, read on the forward strand.
GTAAGTAGAAAAATGTTAAAGCTGGCTCATAACCATACTTTCCTTTGGTTAAATTTCACCAATGATGGAAGACTGTAGATATTAGAAACACCCATACATGATTATAAAACCTAAAGCTTCCTTCCACACTGACCAACCTTAGGCATAAACTGACCAAAGTTGTAACTACTTTTCAGTAGTATGTGGTGGAGACATACTGCTCTTTCCACACCTACACACAGGGATCTGCCCTCTGACCTAACCTCAGACTCTACAAATAGCAGGATTTCCTGAAGAGTTGTTACTAATCCAACCCTCACCCTTCGCACGTTGACCTTGTATAAGACACAGAGCGTAAATCCCTAAAGCTGTGGGTAGCCCATCCACTTGCTCGCTGGCCTGTGTGATGGTGGTTAACTTCCTTCAGCCTCTGATGGTTAAGCAAACAGGTAAGTGGTCTGTGTGCCCAGAGACTACACGATGGAATATCCATGGTCTCTTCACTGTTAGCCCATGGCATTCAGATGACTTCAGGGAGACAGAGCAGACAGGTGCTCCCTTCAGCTCGAGCGCTCCTGACAGCAGACGGGCATGCAGGACGTGCATGCAATAAACCAGATTCACAAACATGGGCACGCGGTGCTTTCTCACAAGCAGAACCTAGACTTTAGTAGAAAGGTAGTGACTCAGGGAAAAGTACAGAGATGAAGCAAGAGAAGTGACAAACAACTCATCAATCATTCTGTGTGCTAATATAAAAATATGATTAAGTGTTAAAATGGGCACATGAGAGATTGGAGACTAAATCTTCGGGAGTAAAAGAACCAATTTTTTTCCAGTTCAGTTCACATCAGTTACGAGTGGGTTAAAAAAATTAAAAATGCAGGCTCAAATATGTTTAAAAAAAAAAAAAGCCTCAGAGTTACCAACTGTTAGCATTCTGCATCTAAAGGAGACTACTTAGAGTAGGTGTTAGAATAGGTGAGGTGCTGACTGTGGAGAAATTCCCAGGCCTCCCACTCAAGCTCTTCCACTGTTTCAGCTTCTGGCTGACTAGAGAGATGCTGAGAAGAGACCTGAACACCTACCTCAACTATCTTCTAACCACGAGATGTTCTGTGTACCTCTGCAGCTTAGCCCACACTAGTGCACACACTGTGAAGCATCATCTCCATCCATCCCAGTGATCTACATAACAAGTGACTAGTTAACAGTTACAGAACAATCACTCTAAATGTGAACAGGTGAAGCTGGGGTGGGGGGAACAGGGCTCTCATTTCAGTAATGTCAATGTGTAAAAGATTCATGACCATATAACAGAGAATTAAATTCCAGTGTGCCCACACCAGAGGTCTTCACTGCAGAGGATTCTTCACTGCGTGCTTACTTGCAGAAGGGACGGAAAGGGTTACGTCTGTGTTCTCTTTTCATTAGGACCCTCTGGGGTGTGTCCTATGGGCTAAGATAACTACACATATCTAAAAGACAAAAGGGGTGACAACAAGCTAAGATGACTGGATCCAGCCAGACTGGCCCTACACAGGTAGTCACACAGCATCCCTTCCCCACTAGGGGCCTACAGCACGCTAGAAACAACAAGTTGAAAAGGGACAAGGAATACTCCTGGAGTTCTCTGAGCCTAATTCATTTGAACCTGGGAGAAGCTCTGACCTCTAGCTCTCCACGCTAACCTAAGACTCCCAAAGGATCTGGGCATTTGGGAAGCATGCTCTCTCTGCCTCTGGCTCGGAGCCTCGCTGAGAGAGAACTCCCTTCATTTCATGTATGAAGCAAAGGTACACAGGGTGGGATCTTACAAAGTAGGCAAGGAAGCTCAGGCATTGCAATCCTTTGTGATGTAGTCAAAGAGTCACAGTCCTGATTTCTCTACTCTCTCTACCTCATTACTTCTGTAATTATTTTCTACCTTCTGCAATGATCAACAGCATCAGATTTTAAGTGTCGTCATAAAGAAATAGGGCAGCATGCGGGAAACTAGGACTACTTTGATACAACTGTCCATGTGTCAAGCGCATCAAGTCATATTCACTAGGCAGGACAACCCTATGTAAGAACTGCAAGAGCCGCTGCTGTGCTACGGATGTAGGTCACTCAACTGCCAGCTCTCACGGAAGGGAGCCTACCCATGCTCACCCAGCCCTCCCCCTCAGCTCAGGGACAAGGCAGCCAACATAATGCAATGCACACAGGAAAGCTTGACTGGAACACTCATGGCTAACAGGCCAATAAGCAGAGCCTCCCCAGCCAGTAGAGTCTTAGGTACTAGTAACCATTTAAGCCTTACCTGACATGTCTCCAAGCCAGCTGTAGCAGCCACATCCCTCTCTGCGTCAAAAACGTCTTGCCTCAGTTTCCTGAAAGTCCCAAACGGGACAGGAATACAGCCAGATGGCATCCTCAAACTGGGTATGGTCTAGAGTTCCACTGGCAGCAACCTTCCCAGAATCCCACAGTTTGTGTCTGCACATGCACACATGCAGCAGCCCCTCCTCAGGCCAGCTCAGGGTTAGAGGATGGCGAAGTGCTCCTCTGCTCAAAACATCAAGTCCCTGATCTTAACAGTAAATTGTTCACTTTTAAGATTCCTTAGTTCAATAAAGTAATGCTCAAAACTAGAGAGTCCTGAAAGATTTTTAAGGTTATGCTGAATATACCTGAAAACAAAATAGTTACAAAGAGATGTACACACGCAACTTTAAAGTAATACAAATGCTCTGCGGCTACTTATAGGGGTGGTCCGTGCCCCATCACAGACTTCTAGTTCTGACGCCGTTTAATTTTCTTGAGATTCATCTGTGTCTGACTTATTCTACTATATAAACTGAACATTAATTCTTAAAAATTCTTCAAAGATGCTTATTGAATTATTAAAATGTACTGTATTCAAGAAATAGGCAGCTAACAAATTATTCGCTAATACAAAAATGAGGCTTTATGGAATACACACTAGTTAACATTGCAAACTTATTTGTGCAAGATTAAAAAAACAACCTGGTCTTTTCATAAAGATCTGAAACTTGTAATAGTCTTTGGAAATCTAGATTAAACAATTTAAAATAATTGTAGTATTTTAATCAAGAATTATCTCTAATAATAGAAATAGAAAAGCAATTTAGAGAATTCAGACTAAAATGTTAAAATAAATCTCTGGTAGATTGAAGCGCTGCACAGAGCCCTTGCTGCTTTAGAGCTCTCCCTGCTTGCAGTGCTGACCGGGCACCTGAGCACCAAGGCCTGCTGCTGACCTCTCCTGCTGGGGTGTCGGTGTAATGATGCAGCCAGGGAGGCATGGCCATGGGTCTCATCTTACTCACAACACTGCTCTCATCTGTACAATTTATACAAGGTATTTATAACCCTATACATTTTTGTCAATTTAATTATTTTTCTGGTTTTCCCTCCCTCTTACTTTGTCTTAAAAAAGGCATCAGTTGTACGGATACACACGCACACACTGATATACAGAGAATGATTACAACCGCGTGGAGTACACCTTCAGAGCATCTGACAAAGGAGGAAGAACTAGTAGCAGTGGATGAGCAGCAGCCAAACACAGCACAGTTCAACACAACCCATCACCTCTGCTTTCACTCCTCCCACCCCCGTGAGCTGCGCTGTCTTGGTTAACCACCAATGCAGTCCACAGCTCCCTGCAACTTAAGCAGAGGTTTCACAACAAGGAGTTAGAAATGGCCCTGCAGACAAGCACTAGGAAGAGCTGCTCCCACCTACTCAGATGCCAGGTCTCCATCGCTAAGAAGCTAAGTGTCCTACAGGTTAGATGAGTTAAACCTCTGCCCTCCCTCAGCTCTGACAGGAAATACCACAGACCTATGAACCACCCAACTTTACTTTTAGCACAGACCTTATGCGCTAGAAGGGATCTTCCGACCCAAACCCTTTAAAATCTAAGGGGGGTTTGTCATGTCCACATTTAAAATGTTTCAACATTAGTAAGAAAGGATGAATCAACTCACGTCCACTTCACTTTCTTTCCCCAAGAGTGACAACAGCAAGATTAGGGGTTCCATTCAGCAGGTGGCACCACTTCCGGGACTGTGCAGTAAAAAACTAGCCACTTTCTCAAAACACTGGATACCTTAACATACTTATTTTCCTTCAGTTGGCGGAGGGGGGGGGGCAGAATAAGTGTATAGCTTAGTGACAGAATACTTGCCTAACATATATGCAGCCTTGGGCTTGAACCCCAGTCATATAAAAACAAGCAAACAAAAACCTAAAAATTAAAAATTGGTAATGAATATCATTAATAATGCATAGCACAGTAACTTTTTTTTATATCAAACATAAAATATTTACCATTAAGATTTACTGCCTGGTCAATAGTTGACAGTAAGATATGCTGACTAGTCAATTAAAAAACCTGAAGAAATGGATGTTTGAAAACACTGAAGTCACTCTGGCATTTCTATTTGTGCATTAATAGCCATCTTTTCAAACTCAAGAATTCTCTCACTAAGCAGAACCAGGTGTTCAGGCTCCAAGTCACATCTGCACATGCCACACCACATGAGAATAAAAAACATTACCCAGAAATTTATGTTGCTTCTATTACTGTTTTTAAATCACTTTCAGGAATGCGTGCTTCAGCCAATTTGTTTTGATAATTAAAATATGCTAATCCTTAGCTTATTAAGTCTATTGTAAGCCAAAACACCATTAGAAAAACCTGTAATTTTAAAAAGCCAGTAAATAGTTTTCATGCTTAAAATAAACTATTTTGTGTCACAAAATCATTAAACTATCATTACATGACTTAGCACCTTCAAAACTTCCTAAAAGCCAAATTAAGAGTCTTTGCTAAGGCAAAGTCATTGGCGCAGTCTCTAGACCAGCTCTGCAAAAGCATTCTTATTATACTATGCCTGAAAAGTCAACTCTGAGAAAGGTGCTAACTACTTGCTCTTTTTTGTTGTTGTTGTTGTTGTTTTTTCCAAACAAGGTATCTCTGTGTAGCCTTGGCTGTCCTAGACTTGCTCTGTAGACTAGGCTGGCTTCAAACTCATAGTGATCTGCCTGCCTCTGCCTCCCAAGTGCTGAGATTAAAGGCATGCGCCACCACGACTCATAAATGTTGAAACTATGAACCTCTGATGATAGGACCTGTGACCAGAGGGAAGTGAATGAAACTTAGGAATGCAGCTGTAGGCTCTGAAAGGCACCGGAGCCCAAGCTAGCCCTCATCCCAGGACACCTAGGGTTGGGGCTCATGCTTGTAGGTTCAAGGCCACAGACTGTGACCTAACAGACACCCTCCCAAGCCTTGAAGCATATCTGTGAGGAAAAAAGCTAACACAGGGCAATGAGGGTTTTAAACAAAATCATCTGAAAGAAAAGCACAACTCGGTTTTTCTTCTCTCCTCTCAAGAGCGAAGTCATTAGCAAGGTAGGAGGAGAAGGGAAGATGCCATCTGTCATCCCAGCACTGCTGAGAGGACTACCATCTGAGCACGCACACAAGAACTTGACATGATGCACTGGCCTACTTCCAATAGCGCCAGAGAAGGGCCATGTGTCATTACCAGGAAGAAGAGTGGCTAGTCTAGCGTTATTATGCAGGGACAGTAGGCAATTTCTCAGTCAAGTAAGTTAAAATTAATCCAGCCCAGAAGTGCTGATCCATCCTTTTGACACTATGCAAAGAGGTCACCTACAAAATTTGTGCCTGAGAACTGCTAATCAGGTTATAAAGGGGGGGGGGAAATCACAATGCTTTAAGTGTGAGATTTTGTAGGGGGCTGAGGCCTGGACACACCTGCATCATGCTACTCAAACGTGGAACATCTAGACTCCTACAAGTTAGCAGTAACTGGAAAGCACCGATAGCACAATGTGGTTGCAACTGAGCTGAATGCTTTAAAAATTAAACCTCCTGTAATAGTCTCACCTCCTCATTTAAAAAGGCCTTGGCAGGGGGCAGGGTATTGCAACCATAGCACTAGCACATGTGAAGGGAGCCTGCGTTCCTTACAAGGGCAACCCTCACATAGTTCATCAACAATGTGCCATTTGCTTCTGATACAGGCATTAACTAAGAAAGTGCTTTGTGACTGGCATATGGCACTTGTTACTGCTGGTTCTTTCATCAGCACATAATGGTAATTTATGAAACTACACAGAAGCACAGCCTCTTCAAGGAATTCTAGATGAACACCTGACTCATATGTAAATTATGCTTTTGTAAGAGATGTGACCCCCACCTGATAGGGAGAAAAACTCCTATGAGCACATCATTTATATGCACTTTTACACTACCAGATAGTCAGTTTGGACATTGCTTCTCAGTGCAGAGAGCGTTTACTAACTGAACTGAAAAGACCTACAGGAGAAGCCAAATGGAAGGCACCAAATGGAGGGAGACAGGTAGCAAGGGAACGGGCATGTGGGGGAGGGGGGAGGGGGGAAGGAAAACAAGAGAGGGCGGGGCTAGCAGCTGTGTTCCTGCACCACAGGGAACACAAACTTGTTCCTCCAGTTGTGCGCTACTCCAGGCTGAGGCTAAGACAGATGCTCTTCGTTGCAAAGTGAATCATCCAAGTATACAATTTCAGTTCTAATAAATTAAAACAAAACAAACAAAAAAAACCCCACAATGCTTACAGATCTGATACCTGAAACTCACTGGAAAGTTACTCAACTTACCTGGTGCTAAGCCAGCAGTAGCAGGACTTCCCACGGATGGGTGAGAGAACACTTGAGAGAAGGCAGACATATTTGACTGGGACACGTTACTCAGCCTGGAGGTTGATCCTCCTTTAGGTATAAATTCGCTTGCAGTAGGATTTGGTGTCTATTTGAAAATCAAATATAGGAAGTTAACAAACTTTAGGCCCCAAAAGACATTAGACCCTACTAGGTATTATTCTCCAATGTTTTACTCACTAAAAACTTTTACTGAAAGTATTTCAGCCTTTTAATTTCAATACTTCAATATACTAATTAACTTTCTTAGTGGAAATCTGATAATCATATCCAAGGTAAAATTTTTCATGTGAAGAATTTTAACCTCCATAAAATGTAGAATGTGCATGCATCAGTTCTAAACTAACCTTACACAGTTTTAGGAACTAGAGGTTGAGGCTACCTCTAAACTGAGCAGCAAATTTCAAACTTTCATCTTTAAACCACTCCCCAGGGCATGGATCAAAACGGCCTTTCTCTCTAAATTAACCATTTCCTTTACTATAAAGACAAACATTTCCCCCATACAGTGCTACATAGTTAAAAAAACAAAAACAAAACCCACTAAAGCAGATATAAGAAGCGATGGACAAGAGGATCGAAATGGAAAGGCCCTGCTGTGCAGCACCACAGTGACGCATCACAGCACTCACCATGGAAGATTACACGGACAATCTGCTCACAGGGGCACGCAACATAGCCTCCTACACACTCAAGGGGCATGTCACCTTTGGCTTTAAGAACTACTGAGTATTGTAATACTACCTATTAAATGAAAATAGTCAGTTTCTGTCCACTTGGAATTCTTACATAGAAAATTAAAAGATGAACTAATTATTATAAAGCCTACCACAACTTCCTTATTTGATATGGTTATTTTAAGCTGCCAAGCTACGAGTTCAAAGTACTTGATTAGAAAGGGAATAAGGCACAGGCTAAACAAATCACAAACCTAAACGTGCAGTATTAAAGTACAGAAGAAACAGCAAAAGCTGGCTTACTGTGAACACCCTGAAGTCCTTCCTGGGTGAAGTGCTTCCCTGCCTCATCTAAGACGTGACATTCTGAAAGGAGTGGCCAGGCCCAGCTTTCCAAAGAAAATCCCTATTTAATCACATAAAGGTAGACTTAAAAAAAAACCCTACATACCAAAGTTTTCAAAAACCAGTGGATTGCCCAGACTTCTGGAGCAGAAAGCAAGCCAATGAGAGTTGCTGGTACAGCACCTCCCCGTCACAGACAGCCAACAGACACCAAGTGTGGCAGCCCAGCCTGTACCAGTCAACCCCAAACCCACCTTAACAGAGGAAGGCAACAGAAAAGCTGAGTGACACCTATAGGTGTGGTGGCCTGTAATCCAAATACTCAGGAGGCAGAGGCAGGCGGAACTCTGCAAGTTCCAGAACAGCCAGGGCTACACAGAGAAACCCTGTCTTGAAACAAACAAAAAGGGTCCAAAAAACCTAGGAGAAACGGCAACTTCAAGATTATAAGTGTATCGGGGAGACAATAAAATTAAGGTAGGAAAAGTCATATATTTAGTACATTCCTAAAAAATAAAAATTACCCTATCCATCGGGTGTGGTGGTGCATGCCTTTAATCCCAGCACTCGGGAGGCAGAGGCAGGTGGATCGCTTTGAGTTGAGGCCAGCCTGGTCTACAAAGTGAGTCCAAGACAGCCAAGGCTACTCAGAGAAATTCTGTCTCAAAAAGCTAAATTCACCCTATCCATTACTAAGTTCTCCAAGGTAAAAACATTTTACTGAAGTATCTATTCTGAAAGTCAGTATTCTCTGTTGGGAGAGGAAGGTGTATGTGTGTTCTTTGGTATGAGGGATCAGCATCTGCTGTCTGACTGTATCAGCCCTACCTTATGTTTGAAAGGGCTTCTCAGTGTCCCTGACTCAAGCTAAGCGGGCTAGCCAGCAAGCCCCATAGACTCTGCCACTCTATATCGCCAGCACCGGGACCAGAAGACTGGCAATGATGTGGGAGCTGGGGACCCAAACCTAGGTCCTCAGGCTTACTTAGCAAGCACTCCGCCAACCCAACCATCACCCAGCCCCATAAAAGTCTATTTTTAAGGGTCCCCATTAAAAAAAGAAAATGGAGAACAAGGCTCACTGTGCTTAGAAAAAACAATAATCTATCAAAGGGCTACAATAGAAGTTATTAATATTAATGTAACTTAAAATTTTACACACTAAACTACAACCAGCATCAAGCAGCAAAAGGAAAAACAAAAAGCTGCCCACTGTTAAACAGGGGAAAAGAAGGCCTAATCCTCCCTCATCTTTCCTTTCTGTGCCCAGAGGAAGTGGTTTGAGAGTTTGTTTAGCTGTGAGCATTTGAGCTCAGAAATAAATAACAAGCTGAAAAGAACCTAAGAATAAAGCATACACAGGGCCACTGACAGATAACGTAACCGCAGGCAAACAAACAGAAGTGCCATGCTCTCCTCCCCAACTGACAGCAACACACTCACCATGAAGCTCGCTAACTCAGTCACTGCAACAGAAGGATGAGCTCTGACTGGAGAGTGCAAATGTGGCTCCTACACACAAGGAATTACAGAGCTCCAGAAAAGGAAAACCAGGAACTTGGCAGTGAGTGGATGGAACCACAAAGAACTCTACTGAGTGACGTAAGCCCAACTCAGAAGCCCCAAATCCTAACATGGTATCTTTAGACTTCAGTGTTTAACCTGGAAACCAGGAAACTAGCAGGGGCTCTTGGTGTGGGGAGAGTAGAAAGATTTTAAGGGAGGCGGGATAGCAGGACATGGGTGATATGAAGTGGAAAGGAAATAGGGAGGAAGGTGTAAGTGGGAAGGGGATGAAAAGACAGGAGAGAGGGAGCAATAATTAAGTCTGTTTGAAAAAATTGATGTGGAGAGTCATCCTACTTGGAGGACAGTGCTCTTTCCAGAAGCCACAGGTTGCCAAATGAGCCCAATGCCAAGTGTGAGGTAACGAGCCTAGAGCTCCCCCCAGCAATACCGGCTACTCTCACTGCCCTTGGCTGCCCACCAGAACTTGGTAGTTGAGCTACTGGGGAAGGAAAGTCATCAACAGCTATGCCACAGGGACAACAGGCCTGGCACCAGCACAGCAGCAGAGCAGCACCAACGGCCCACCCCACAGGAGGAAAGCCAATGGCTTGGTAAGGAACTCACAATCCACAGAGGAAACCTCACTCACCATGGTACAAACTGCCCTCTAAGTGAGTATCTCTAGCCCTCATCAGAGAAGCGCCTTTGTGTAGTGGATGTACATGGACTCAGAACTGGACACAAGTCAGCGAATACCAGTGACCATAAATAACTTTGTTTCACACCACCTCCTCTTTCGTCTAAGGGTCAAGAGCCAGAGGCTGAAGATGATTGGGGAGGAACAGCGTCTTCTGGACAAGACAGGACCAACGCAGGGCCTCCCCGTGGCTGTGGTAGCTTACTCAAGCCACCCAGCACTGCAGCAGGGACAGGTCCCACGGCTAGCTGAGGGTCTATAGACTGGTGGTGGCTAGAGGGAACAGCCTGCTTTCTTTAGGAGTGTGCTCCCTGTGTTTCAGTGAGCTGCCCAACACCCATCTGTATACAGCCAGCAAAATACTGGACTCTGATTATCTTTTTTAAAAAGGACACTGAGAGGTAGCCACATGGTAGCTCATAACCATCTATAATGTGATCTGATGCCCTCTTCTGGCGTGCAGGTGTACATGCAAACTTAATAAATAAATAAATCTTTTTTAAAAAATACATTAAGGGCTAATTAAGTTAACTATAACTTAGTTTCTGTCCTTCCTCAAATTCCATGGGAAGGATCTCTAAGTACTATCTAAAGTACTTGTTTTAAATACTTATTAAAATATATTTAAGCCGGGCGGTGGTGGCACACACCTTTAATCCCACCTTTCTTTTTGGGGGTGGGGGTGGGGCGGTTTCCAGACAGAGTCTCTCTCTTTGTAGACCTAGCTATCCTAGAACTTGCTTTGTAGACCAGGCTGGTCTCAAACTCAGAGAGATCCGCTTGCCTCTGACTCCCAAGTGCTGGGATTACAGGAATATGCCACCACTGCCTGGGAGTTAGAGAATTTTTTAAATTTGAAATTAAGGACTGACTGTCTTTGACCAAAGGCAGCATCTTACATGATTACAGCACATCTCCAAAATCATAGAATTAAGCCAGGCATGGTGGTACACACCTTTAATCCCAGCACTCGGGAGGCAGAGGCAGGCAGATCTTTGTGAGTTCCAGGCCAACCTAATCTACAAGTAAGTCCAGGACAGCCAGGGCTACACAGAGAAACCCTGTCTTGAAGAACCAAAATCACAGAAATTAGGCCAGGTGTGACCATTTTTAGCTAAACTAAAAACCCAATTGAGTTTCACTAAGTTTTATAGACATTCATTTCACTACATTTCTCTATTTTCCCAAATGCAGAATTTAGGTATGGTATGTTTTTGCTTCCTGTATATTAAAGATACTGTTGCACTATCTGAGCTAGGTGGGGCGCACACCTTTAATCCCAGCCCTCAAGAGGCCAGCTCGGGTGTTATCTCTCCAAGGTGGAGGTCAGACTGGTCTAACATGGTGAGTTCCAGGACAGCAGCCCTACATAATAAAGAGACCCTTTCTCAAAACAAAGAATACTGCAGCACTACATTGGAAGTTTGCATTACTTCCAATGAGGAACATGCTCCCTGAACTCAAAACTGTGTCTTTCTCCCCCAGGACTGTTTGTCTGGTGTAGCTTAGTGCCTCTTTCCTGTTTTGGGGTTGTGGTTCTAGGCTAATTTCATCTATGAGCTTAAACTTTTTAAGAGCTTCAGAAAAAAAATTTTTTTTTTACAAGTCTACCTCTCTTCAGGAGTAACGATCAAGTATATTAAAGCATCTGATGGAGCCTGGTACCACATATAATATCTTGTCTTTAAATTCATTCTTCTACAAACTCTGACCTGCCACCATTCCAGTATTTTTTAAGTCTTTATTGATTTGTTATGAGTTTCACATCATGCACCCCAGTTCCGCTCACCTCCCTATCCCTTCATACCCATCCTTTGCTTTTGCAACCTTCCAACAAAACACACAAACAATAACAACAACAAAAACAAACACAGAAAGCATCTCATTGTGTATGTCACAGTGTGCCCCACAGTGTAGCCCTCTGTCCACACATCTTCACCTGCAAATGGCCATTGCAATGAGTCACTGTTCTGGCTTGAGATCTCTGGCTTTTGTGACACCATCAATACTACTGACTCATCAGGACTCCTGGTTATCCTGCTGTGGTCCTGTGTCGTGGAGACCCTGCAGCTTTGGATCAGCAATTCTGGCCCTTTCACGTGTTTCGGCCATTCACAGATGATAGAGATACTGTGATGGGGCAACTCAGAGCCCTGGATCTGGGCCTGGGTGGTAGCTGCACACCCCACCAGGTCTCCCTTATTCATACCACCAGAGCGAGCTCTCTAACACTGCTCCAGCTAGGCCACCAGCAGGAGGCAGATCAGCTCTCCTGCACCTACACCTCCAGAGTCAGCTCCACTGGGCTGCCCAGTTAAGATGCAGGGTTCACTCTCCCAAGTGCTGCAGCCTGTGAGGGGCTAGGCCAAATCTCCTGCACTCTCTCAGGACTGGCTCACCTGTGCCCCCGCACCAGGGCCAACCCTACTGTGCTGCAGAGGGGAGGCACGAGGCCCACTCTCAAGAGTGCTGCAACCAGAGGCAGGCAGGACCAGCTCACCCGCTCTCATTACCCTGGGGTCAGGCTCTTGGAACTGCCTCAGGCCAGGTGAGGGGCAAGAGGGTGGGTGGAGGGCATCACCATTCCCACCCACCCCACCCCACCCCCATTAGAGCCACCTCAAGGCAGAGGAGTGGCAGATACAGCTCTCCTGCACCCCAGGCCTGACCAGTGCCAGCTCTATTGTACTGCCCAGATGGGGTACAAGGCCTACTCTCCTGAGTGCTGCAGCCAGCAAGGGGCATGGCCAGCTCAGCCAATGCTGCAGACAGTGAGGGGTACGGGGAAAGGCATCACCCCTGCACCCACAGCACTTCATGGCAGAGCCAGCTCTTCCATGTTCTCACCTTTGAGGCTGGCTCACCTGTGCCCTCACTATCAAGGTCAGCTCTAGTGTGCTGCCCAGGCAAAGGGTGGGGCCTGCTCTCATAAGCTCATGACCCTGTGGGCCTCTGTGCCTGCACCACCCCACAGATAAGTGGTAGAGTTAGCTGTTCCTCTTGGGGCCATTCATCACATCCCTGCTGCCAGGACCAGCTCCACTACGCTATTGGCACTAGGCACAGGGCCCAGGCTACCGAGTTCTGCCACAGGTGAGAGACGGGGCCAGCTCTCCAGAGCACTGCATTCAGTAAGGGGTGGAGCCAGTCCTGCACAGCCCTGGACATCTAGGTGGTCCCCTGCAGCTGCCCCGACCAGGTACATGCCCGTGTTTTCTAGTGGCGATATGAGCCATGGACCCACACATGGTCCTCAGCGGCAGCTCAGGCTGGGACCTCCTCATGGCCCCAGGTGGAGGGGCTGGCCACTCACAACAGGCCACTCCTCTCCACCCTCAAGTCTCCAGCTCCAGCTCTCTTCAGAAAAGGAACACAATAAATGGAAAAGATAAACCAAAGGCTAACCAAAGTCTTCAAGGCTACATTTCCACAAGATTTTTTTCTTTACTTAATGATTTTTGCTATTTCTCCTTGTTTAAATCATATCCAAATATGGCTAATTTTAGATTATCAGAATCTAATAAACTGCTGTGTTATTCAAGCCAAGTCTACCACTGAAGTTAAATGCAGTATCTAAGTACTATTGCTGTGGTGCAGTGTGCTTGATATTGCGGCCTGTGACACTTTCTGAAGCCAACTAAGCTCTCCGAATAAACAGCCCAGCAGGAGAGGACACTGATGACTGCAGGGTGAAGGCTCAGGGTTTCCATGAGGTCCCTGCCGCTGCTCTTTTGAGGGACGATCTTAGGGGAACTGTCATATGAACGCTGGGCCCTGCCAATGAGCACCAGTTAGGACTACAACAGAGAAAGATGGGAGCTGCTGGCTCAGTCCATGGACTCTGTCAAAGCACCCAATTCCCTCAGGGAGGACACTGGTGAAACCACATCATTTCCAGTGTTCCCCAACCCCATAGGTGGGCTGCACTTGAGAACAGTTTGAGATTATGTCTCAAAATGAGAAACAGCATGCCCTAGGAGGTTAACCTCTAACAAGTAAAGCCAAGGAGAAAAATGATACAAGTCAAAAATACTAAGTTTAAGCAAGCATCTTCAATCATCTGCTGTTGTTGCTGTTAGCTTCTGTTTCCGTGAGACAGGGTCTCAAGAAGCCTAGGCTGGTCTCAAACTTCTGACATAGCCAAGACCAGTCTTGAACTCCTGATCCTTCTGTCTTCACCGCTAAGTGCTGGGATTTCAAGCAAGGGCCATCGTGCTTGCTATATTGCAATGCCACTCTTTTAATTTTCAGAAGTTGCTCCCGTAGGCTCATACGATGTATGCTTTGTCACCTGGAACTGGAGCTCTCTGTAAGGATTAGGAGTTGTGGCCTTGTTGAACAAAGTGTGTCGCTAGGGGTAGGCCTTGAGGTTTCAGAAGCCCATGCCAGGCCCACGCCCTCTCTCTCTACCTACCATTAGGATGTAGCTCTGAGTTACTGCTCCAGTGCCACACCTGCCTGCCCATGCTACCCACTGTGATGACAGTGGACCAAGCCTCTTTTCTAAGAGCTGCCTGGGTGACGGTGTCAGTGACTGAGAAGTAAGTAACAGGGACTCCTCTCTGTTAGCCCCTCCAGCTTCTCCTTAACACACCTATATTCACTCTGCTTTAGGAAAAACAAAAACAAAATAGCAAAGAACCACCAGTAGCGATCGGGCAATAAGCGTGTGCAGTTCCAAAAACTATGTGGACTGGTGCATTTCTAACTAGCAAGGATAGCAGGTGCATGATGTGCGGAACAGAAGTAAAACGTAGGCGGTGGTCAGGTGCTGTGTTTTAAAGTGGCTTGCTCATGCTTAATAAAGAGAAGAAGCTGAGTGTGAGGATCACCACTAAACTGTTAGCAAAGCATGCATGCCTCTAGAGTGTGAGAATGCTAAAAGCATCTGTAACATCCTTTAACTTCTCTCATGTGTAAGTATTTTCAAAACCACGCATACTTAAAAGGTGGTTTAAGAGTGTAATTCACAAAGCCACTCGTACCACTTTCTTTTATTTGCACACCTTTGCTAGACAGCGGTAGTCCCATACCACTGCGCATACAGTCACAACAGCGTGCGTGAGGCCAGCAGCATCACTGCACAGATGAACGAGCGCGCTCGCCATCTCACAGCAACCACAAAGCATGCAGTCTAGCTCACTGCCAGAGGGCTTCTCAGTACTGTCATCCAGGATGCCCATACCCCAGACTCACAGGAGAACAATGTTTCTTCTGCAATAACCATGTGACCCTTCTACCCACAGTGACCCACAGTTAACCCTATGTGCCTCAGTCCACAATAAGCAGATTTATTTAAAAGCATTTTTCCTAACCAAGAAGTCATCCACATTTAACCTCAAAATACATCAAGATTTTCAATTTTTTCCACAATGATTATTTTGTCATTAACTGTACCAAGGAGAAAGTTAACAAAATATACAGCGCTCTACATTTCAGGATTTACAGGCTGACTATGCAGCCAGCTAGTGCTCACTATCAGGGTTCCGTCATTCACAGCACATGAGCCATTCTGGGCTCTGTGGCGGCACTGAGGATACAGATATGGTACAGTGCTCCTAGGCTCGTGGGACAGACCTTCTCAGATAAGCGAACACTTTCCAAGTGGAGGTCTACAATCCCAAGCATCTCAAACAGTGTAAATACCTACACGGTGACTCCTACAGCTGGCCTAGACGGCTGTGATAAGTAGTACAGCAAGGTCTAGGAAAAAGCAGGTGTCTAACGGTATGCAGGTAAGCCCTAAGACGACAGTGTGGTTTGAATAACAAACAAACCAAGATGGACAAAGAGTACACCACATAACGAGGCAGGGAAGGCTGGGCAGGAGAGTCAGGCTGCCTTTTTACAGAATCTCAATGTGTCTTCCTAACAACAGACCAATCAGAGAGCAAAGATGAGAACAGCAAGATCAGATCACAGGGAGGTGTGTCAGAGTGAGACCAAAAGCAGGAGCAGGGTGAGAAGCGATCAGGAGCAGTGAACATGAAGGAAGTTAGAGTTCTTAGAGAAGGAGGCCATGGCAGATGAGGCCAGCGGAGTCTAGAGACCATCAGTGGACACTGACCGTATTAATAACCAAGCCATGTGCACAAAGAGCTGCTTATGAGTGTGTACGTTGTACCTGCCAAAAGGGAGAATATGTGGTAAGCAGTTTTTTTTAAAAAACATATTCAGCTAGATGCTATAAACAGCTAAAAGAGTGACTACAGGAGCTAGGTGTGTTGGTGCACAACCTCTAGTCACAGCACTCAGGGAGGCAGAGGCAGACAGATTGCGTTGAGTTCAAGGCCAGCCTGGTCTACAAAGCCACACAGAGAATGCCTGTCTGGAAAAAAAGAGCTGGAAGAAAGGGTTTGGGAACCAAATATGAATAGAGAGCAAGTCAAGTAACAGAGATGTGTGAGATCATCAAAGGGCTCTATGAGGAATCAAGAGCAACAAGTAGGGCAGAAAGAAAAAAAAGTATGTGCAATTTTAGAGGAAAAACTTACTGGTGCAGCCAAGTCACATGCCACAAGCATGGCTGCAGCTACAGTAAGCGCATCTTTCTCTCTCTCTGCCCTACTTGTTGCTCTTCTTCACGGTCAATCCACATGACTGCAATGAGTGGTGGGTGACAGTGCCACCGACACAGCCACCACCACAGCTACTTTAGTTGCCCTCCTCTGCAATCAGCACGGCTCTACTTTCCGTGGTCTGCTCTTCATCAACTTGGCATTTCAAAACCCTTCCAATTCTGCCACTAGCTCCTTTTTCTTCCTCACAGCTGCATACAGAGGGCAGGATGCTGGAGATGGCCATGCCCGGGAGCGGCGCCATCTAAGCACGCCCTCTGCAGCTGAAGCCCCAGCGGGCAGACATGGAGCTGCGGGTCCTATATTTGTCCTGCTGGTTTTCAGTCTTGCACTGGTCCAGTTTTTCTGGGCTCTGCTCCCATTTTTTCCTTTTGAAATGGAAGTATATGTTCTATGCCACTGTGCGTTGAAAGTATATAATTTGTTTTCTGGTTTTATTTTTTTTTAAAAACAATACAGCTAAGAGATCATTGTGTCAAAAGAGACTTTGGGCTCTTTTGAACAATGCTGAAATAGATACTATGGGGACATCTAAAATTAGACTTGCACCCATCTGCAGCACGATATGGTCACGCCTACAGGGAACATGGGGAGAGCGTAGTGATCTGAACAAGGAATGTTCCACTACAGCAGTGTTTCTCCTCTTCCTAATGCTGTGATCCTTTAATACAGGTTCCTTGTGTTGTGGTGACCCCAATCGCTAATTTTGTTGCTCCTCCCTAACTGTAACTTTGCTATTATGAATCATAATGCATTTTGCTGATATGCAGACGGTCCTAGGCGGCACCTGTAACAGGACTGTCCAATGCTCCCCCCACCATCATCAAAGAGGTGGAGACCCACAGGTCAAGAACCTATGCATGCCAGGCTCATGTGCTAGAACATGATGTGGTTGTCGTTTAAGGGTGGTGTTTATAGAACCTTTAGAAAGTGGACCCTTTGATAAAGGCAGTACGTTACTAAGGGCAGGCTTTCAAATGCTATAGCTTTGTCACACTTCCGGTCTCTGCTTCCATGTGTGTGGATAAAATATGCTATGCTTGGCAACTAACATGTCCTCTTCATCACTGATGTACTGTGCCCCTCTACAACCATGAGCCAAAATGCATCTTCTCTACTAAGCTGCTTGTGATCACGGTATTTTGCCACAGAAACAAGAAAGTAGCGAGTACAAACACCATTCACTGCTGGCCGGCAGACAGCCTTGTCAAAATTATTTTCAGGTGAGCGGTGAGTGAATACTTTAGCTGTGGGACGAATGAAAGGCATCAAAGCAGCCCACACCTTCATGTAGGAACTTGTCCCCGATTCTGCTGCACAGTTGCCGGAACATATCAACCCTTTCCTTATGTGGGGTCTTTTTCTGGTTACCGGGTTAATCAAAGATAAACCAACGTGACGCATTTATATGGTGGAAGATCTTCATGCAGGAAGAGGTTATGTACAAACTGAAAAGTCAAGTAAGAGGATTGCCAACAGTACAGAGAGATTCCACGGCACGTCCAAGGAGAGAACACACAGCCACTGCAACAAAGGGTCTGAATAACAACTTCACAGGTCATCACTTAACAGGAAACAGCAACTTGGGTAAGTTCAGGAAATGAACTGGGAGAGGTGACGAGAGGGTGTGAGGGTGCACACAGAGAGCTGTGCGCTCACTTTAGGTCACTGCAGCTACACTGTGGTTCTACAATTCTCCAGAATCCCAAGGAACCCTAATCTAATAGTATGTAACTTAGTATAAACAATCAAAGCCTTGTACTTATTAATTCCAATCTATTCCATCAAAATCCACAAGTTCCCAGTCCTGGGCCCTAAGGACTGGAGCCCAGCACTCCGCAGCACTAGAGCCCAAGCCTACCTAAGGACTTTCCAAAGCTCCCTGAGCAGCAGGTGGAAAAGGGCAGTCACAGGGGCCTGTGATCCACGAGGTGGGATGTGAG
This sequence comes from Acomys minous, assembly GCF_964271855.1. Classification (NCBI taxonomy): domain Eukaryota; kingdom Metazoa; phylum Chordata; class Mammalia; order Rodentia; family Muridae; genus Acomys; species Acomys minous. The sequence goes on from NC_140498.1 coordinate 57,656,983, forward strand.
CCTTCTCATTAATAAGTGTCAACAGGGTAAAATGACATCAAAGGAGACGCTGACAGGCGGACAATGAGCTCGTGTGGGTCCTCTCAGGAGCCCAACAGCTGCCGCGCATGCACCCTTCCTACGTAGCCACAGGACAGGACTGTTCACATCTCCAGCCTCTCATTATTCTCACAAAACTAAAGATGCGAAAGGCAAGCTTTTCCAAAATAAGTTTCCTAAGCGTTTTTCTGGTTTTTTAAAGGACTTTAAAACAAACTTTTGAAAATATTCAAGTCAGCATGAGGATGGCAGCACCCTAGAACAGCAAGGTCGCTGCGCTCTCTAGACAGACTGACGCAGTCACAGCCCAGAGAGCGCCCAAACAAGCCAGGCGAAGGCCAGCTTCAGCTGGGCAAGGAAGCACAGCTGGAAGGAGGAGCCTTCGTATTCGCTGCATGCTTGGAGCACACGATAAAGCTTCTGACGAATCCTTAGTCAGGTGGAAGGAGCTGAGGGAGCAGGCACACATCCACACCTGCAAGCCAACACCCATCCACATAAATATTCTAGAAACTAAAACAGAGCAGACAGGGATGGAGAATGAGACCAGTGTCAGCTTCTGGCCTCCACCAGCACAGGGTAGTGTGTGTGCTCAAGCCTGGGCAGGCATGAGTGAATTATGACACACACATCTATATACACAAATGGTTTTACAGTAACTACTACAAAATTACACATACTGCTCAGTAAAAGTCAACATAACATTTTAAAATGACCAAAATAGTCTCTAAGAATTAAACAATTATTTAATTTTTATTTTTTTTAATCTTTTAAGATTTCTTTTATTTATTGTATATGAGTGCTTTATCTGAAGAAGAGGGTATCAGGTCACACTATAGATGGTTGTGAGCCACCATGTGGTTGCTGGGAATTGAACTCAGGACCTCTGGAAGAGCAGGCAGCGCTCTTAACCACTGAGCCATCTCTCCAGCCCCAACAATTATTTAAAGTGTAGTTTTCAAGGAGTTCACAATCCAGTGGGAAAGGACAAGCACTTTATTTTTACTTTTTTAATTCTTCAAAAACCAGAATAACTTTTAACTAAGAAGTCCTAAAGAAACAGTGAGCTCTACCTGGTTCCTCCAAAGGCCTGGACAGTGCTCACGTGAACGGAGCACTGGCACATCTCCTGAGAGAAAAGAAGTGTTTCCAGGCTCCACTTACAATGTTACAAGGTAACAGACATGCAGACTCAGCTACATGCTGCAGAGAACGTAGTGTGAGAACCACTTCCCTCCCAAGAAAAGCGAGATACAGTGCAGAGATGGGAGAAATGGCCAAAGGGGGGGCAGCACAGATCTCACACTGTCCAGACACTGTGTGAAAAGTCTAGGCTAGGCCAGAAGTCATGAGAACGAAAATGAGAGGTACTGCATGCAGGCAGCTGTCAGAGAGCTGTGACAAGAGTAGGCGGGATATACGGTAGGAGAATCAATCTCAGGGCTTAGAAGATCTTGATTAAATTAAAATTGGGCTTGTCTACAGCAGCTCTCCATTTGCCCATTGGCAAGAACACAACTGCTATACTTAGTAAAACAATAATGCAAGTGAACTACAGTAGTTTTCATCCCCTAAGAAGTGGGGCTGTGTGCATGCTACTAGAAGGCGAACAGTGAGTTCTGCCAGGGGTCGTTGCTCAAACCTTTAATCCCAACAGCACCTGCACTGCGCACCCATCTCCTAAATGCCCCACCAGTGCTGAGTACACAATCTCACTGCTCAGCCTGAATAGGTTCAGGGTGAGGACAACAAAAGGATGAGCAGACAAAGAGGATTACAGAATATAAGACTTTTGTTTTAAGGAATAATAAAGAAGCCAGGGCATGGTGGCACTGGCCTTTAATCACAGCACTTGGGAGGCAGAGACGTAGAGGTCAGCCTAGTCTACACAGCCAATTCAAGGACAGCCAGAGTTACACAATAAAGAGACCTTGCCCCCGCCCCCAGGAAAATGACAACAACAATAATAAACGAATTAATTAAAGATTAAGAAAGGAACAAAGCAATACAAGTCTCAAGGCTGTCATTCACTAACCAGTTTGGTCAACAAAATCCATGTCAGACAGCACAAAGAGAAGCTGAAAACCCCTGAAGAAGGTGGTGAGAACTGCAGGACTTAGCTGAGTTGCTCAAGCCTGTGGTCCATGTGTACTTCACACAGGACAGCTTCTCCAGGTCGCAAGACTCTCGCACAAGAACGGAGAGAAGGAAACATGAAGAAAAAGCTTTACACTGGTGTACGAAGACCTTGAAGACAAACTCAATTCAGTTAGCAAGAAACACTGAGGCAGAAAAGACAACCGAAGTGCCAATGCTGGGCTGCTCTGAGGCCTGTGATTGCATCGTGTATGTTATTTACCTCTTGAATATTTTTTGGAGATCTCATTAAAAGGCAGTATTCTAGGCAAGCACGGTGGCACACGCCTTTATTCCCAGCACTCAGGAGGCAGAGGAGGACTGCTCTCTGAGTTCCAGGCCAGCCTGGTCTACAAAGTAAGCCCAAGACAGCCAGTGATACACAGAGAAACCCTGTTTCGGAAAACAAACAAACAAACAAAAAAGGGCAGTGTTCTGTCCTAGAGTAGTGGTTCTCAACCTCCCTAACCTTTGACCCTTTGGTGCAGCTGTTCCTGTTGTGGTGAGCGCACTATACAATTGTTTTGGTGCTACCTCACAGCTGTGATTGTGCTACTGTTACAAATCCTAATGCAAGTATCCAACACGCAGATGGTCTTAGGTGACCTCCAGGCTGAGAACTGCTGCTCTACAGCCTTTTCTCACACAGAGAAAACCTGATAAACCTGACCATGTGGAGAAAAGAAAAGGTCAACTTCAAGACAGGAAACGTGTTGATGATCATCATTATTGGTCAGGGGTGTCTGCACTTCATCCTCAGCTGGTCAGGGAGGAGGAAGAGAAGGGGGAGGGGGAGAGGAAGAGGTGGTGGCGTCGGCGGCTACTTATAACACAGAGAACTGGTGATGAGGAGGCTGATGGCCAAGAGTGTAAAGTAACCAGATGCAGAAGACAGCTGTCAGTCTTGAAAGATTCAGCACCACTGGCTAATTAAATAAAGATGGGAAAATCTAAGCAGAGCACGGGGCTGAAAAAGATAAAAGCAGCAGCCAGATAGGATAAGAGACAAACAAGAAACAGAAGCCATCTGACAAAATCCTCATGGAAATCTTAGTGGAGAGGGGGCCTGGACGAGAAAAATACTAAACACACTTAATTTAGAAACACTGGCTGGGCAGGCATAAGTCAGAGACTACTAGTTAGGGAGTGGTCTGCCGTGCTGATTCTGGAATAACTAGTTTCTTTCAAAGCAGGAATAGCCCTTATGCCTTCTCATATTACATCACCATAAATCTAAAATGGTCACTACAGAAAATAACTCCTGACTGCTGAGACTGTCATGTCAAGGGAGTGTAACAGCCTTTCCAGCTCTGTCTTCACTGGGAAGGTGTTTTTACCAACGTCATAAACTTGTATTTATAATGTCCTTCACTTAAGTCTGGAGAGATGGCTCGCATGGGTTAACAGCGCTGGTGCTCTTCCAGAGAATCTGGGTTCCATTTCCAGTACCCACAAAAATAGGTCTCAATCATCTGTAACTCTGGTTTTAGAGTCTCCCAATGCCCCCTTCTGGCCTTCCAGGGCACTGCAAGCACACAGTACATACACATACATGTAGTGAAAACACACTTCTTTTTTTTTAGAATGAAGGGACTAGAAAAGATGGCTCGTGGGTGAAAAACATTTGTTGCTCTTAAGACAGACACAAGTAGCCGGGCGTGGTGGCGCACGCCTTTAGTCCCAGCACTCGGGAGGCAGAGGCAGGCGGATCGCTGTGAGTTCGAGGCCAGCCTGGTCTACAAAGCGAGTCCAGGACAGCCAAGGCTACACAGAGAAACCCTGTCTCAAAAAGACAAAAAAAAAAAAAAAAAAAAAAAAAAAAAGACAGACACAAGTTTGGTTCTCAGCATACAGATGAGGGCTCACAACCATCCACAATTCCAAGGAAAACAGCTCCAAAGGTACCAGATACACACGTGCGTGCACGTGTACGTACACACACACACACACACACACACACACAGTGAATGTACACTCAAACGATAGAGATGTATTACAAAAAAACAACAAAAACAAAAACCTTCTGGACAAGACTTCTAGCCACTTTACTCATGTACTCAATGCAGCCATGTCCACAAGCCTGGACCTATTAACACTTATTTCATCAGAGATTAGGAAAGGGTTCCCCATTCCTTCCTGGGAAACTACTGGCAGTTAGTGGTTGCTTGGGAAATGAGTGTCACTGTCTTCAGCGACAGGGCCACTGAGCAGTAGAGATATGGCAGTAAGTGACCACCACCCATGCTCACACAAGAACCCCAGGCAAACACACTGGCTCCCAACCCAACAAGACATGGAAGTAGCAGGGAAGGAGGGATTCCATGGAAGAAGAGATGAGACAGGAGTAACAGCAATTCAAAATTCACTACAGACATGCAAGAAACCATCAAACAACAAACGAAAATTAATTAAATTGCCGGGTGAAGTTGTGTACACTTCACTCAGAGAGCAGCGAGGCGGAGGCAGGTAGATCTCTGTAAGTTCTAGGCCAGCCTGATCCAGGACAGCGAAGGTTACACAGAGACACCCTGTGTGGCGGGAGGTGGGGGTGGGGTGGGAGGGTGAGGATTAATTAAACTAAAAACAAAGCCTCAAGACAGAGGTGTTATTGATAATTTTTAATTTGTTTTTAGAAGTGAGGGAAAAAACCCAAGGTGTTACATTAAGATCAAGACATCAAAGATATGATCAAAATCTCAGATGATTTGATGTCACTTCAATAGAACACACAAAAGGGGGGGGGGGGCCTAGCTTTGCAAGTGGTACAAATGATATCTAAGCTGTAGCCCACACCTAGTAAACTCTCTAGTCACTGGCATTCTCAAAAGGAAGTTTCCTAGCAGGAGTTCAGCTACACAACTGTGTAAACAACTACACTTTTATCACAGGTAGAAATACTAGAAGAGGCACTGAGTCTGAAAAGCATGGATTCCACCCTCTACTAACTGTTTAGACTATGTTACTTAGCCTCTCTCAAGATGGGTATGCTGAACCAAAGCAACATAGGTAAAACCAGAGTATAGATCAAGTTTACCACTATAAGATATAGATTATAAATAAAATATGAGCAAATTTCTTAATTAAAACCTAATCTTGGGGCTGGAGAGATGACTGCTCTCTCAGAGGTCCTGAGTTCAAATTTCAGCAACCACATAGTAGCTCCAACCATCTATAACGAGATCTGATGCCCTCTTCTGGCCTGCAGGTGTACATGCAGGCAGAACATTGTGTAATAAAAGAAATCTTTAAAAACAAAACAAAACTCATCTTTTAAAAAATGAAACAAAAAGGCAAATAATGAATCTGACTATACATTTGTTTAAAACTAGCCAGGCACAGTGGCATACATGCCTGTGATCCCAGCACTCGCAGAGTTGGGGGCAGAGGCAAGCAGATCTCTTGTGAGTTCTAGGCCAGCCTGGTCTACAAGGAGTTCAGGACAGCCAAGAAAGACTACACAGAGAAACCCTGTCTCGAAAAACCCAAGTAAATAAATGAAAACTTTTACATCAAAAATATAAAACCATATTAAAAGGTCCCCAACTGGCATGAGCCTCATTTCTATGGTAGAAAAACAAGAGTACAGGGGCATGGCCAGACTTTAGAAATCCATCAATCTAATAATGAGACCGGATAAGTAGGCATCAGTAATTCAGCATGCACCGGTGAGCAGCATTAGGTGTTTTCAAGCTTGTAGAGTTGGGAGAACATTTCCATGTCCAACAAAAGCAACTATGTGAAACATAAAGTGACGCCTCAGAAACATGTTAGCTCAGATGACACTGATTGAATTTGTCACACATTAATAAAAAGTTGTATTTACTTGTTTGTTTATTTAAGAGGGTGTGGGACACCCTGAGCACCCAATGTGGGTGACGAGAACAAACTCTGACCATCTGAAAGGGTGTGTTTTCCCCCCCCAAGACAGGGTTTCTCTGTGTAGCCTTGGTTGTCCTGGACTCGTTTTGTAAACCAGGCTGGCCTCAAATTTGCTGCAATCCACCTGCCTCTGCCTCCCGAGTGCCACCACACCCAGCTTTGAAAGGACATCTTAAGGAACCATCTCTCTAGCACCAACGCAGTGTTTTCACTAGCAATTTAAAGAATCACAACTTGAATTCACATTCTTTTACTAACCTACGGTTTTCTACCTCCACCAGAAAACAGTACTTCAGGACAGTCCGTGGGACACACAACAGTGGTTGCAGAGATGAGAAAGACCCTGAACCTGGACCCTGACATTGTCCCCCCTCACAATCTCACCCAGCACACTCTCAGGGTGCCTTTTTAAAACTGCAAATAGTTATAATAACCCAAACAAAATAGCTTTTCCTAGAGGTCTCAGACAAGAAAATGTCATTAAAGCTCTATTGGCATTCATAATTAACATATTCAAAACCTTTCAACAAAATTATTCCAAGTATATGATTTTGTGAAAAACTCTCGTTGGTTGGTTTTCTATAACTTTGAAGCTTCAGTTAGGGCAAATACCATGTTTTGCAATATTAATTGGAATAATTTATTCTTGTGCTAAAGGCAACATAGGTATTGCTATTATACTAACATTATAGACTAAAACACTGTAGGACCAAATTTAAAAACAGAAATGAAACCAAGTTATTAAGTTTGTAGTATTTGCATACAGAATGTGGAATTTGAAGCTAAGAATACATTTTAAATACTAATCCATCCAAAATTTGAAAGGAAAAACATATTCCCTAAAGTTATGATTAATGGCACTATCCATATCATATAACAACTCCCAATTTATAAGAGTGAAAATATAAGCCAGGCAATGGTGGTGCACGCCTTTAATCCCAGCACTTGGGAGGCAGTGGCAGGCAGATCTCTGTGAATTGGAGGCCAGCCTGGTCTACAGATCCAGTTCCAGGACTGGGTGCGGTCTTGGGTTTCATTCCCTAATACCAAGAAAACAAAAACAGAAGCAAAAACTTCAAATAACAAAACTGAAAAGGGAAAGGTAATATAAAATCTGAGAACTCCAAGCTGGCAAGAAGGCTCAGTGGATAAAGAAAGGTGCTTGCTGCTGAGCCTGAGGGTCAGAATCTGACTCCTGGGCCCATAGGGTGGGCTTCACGGGTTGTCCTCTGACCTACACATGTGCCCCGAAACACACAGATGCACAGACATGAATACATGTGCAGCACATGCACATCAGTGCAAAAACAAAACAAAAAAACAGGCAAGTTCTCAAGCAGGCCAAGTGGAAGTAAAAACACAAACAAACAAAAAAGCCAAACAAATAAATACCACCTGTGAGGCGGACATGGTGGCGCACACCTTTAATCCCAGCACTCGGGAGGCAGAAGCAAGTGGATCTCTGTGAGTTTGAGGCCAACCTGGTCTACACAGCGAGTCCAGGACAGCCAAAGCTACACAGAGAAACCCTGTCTCGAAACAAACAAAAGTCATCTGTAATGGCTACTTAATAGGCTACTAACCTTGCTTTGATTTTAGAAAAAACTTTAACGTGTATTAGCTAGGCCAGCCAATCTTTTCATATCCACCAACCCACAGAAAGAGAAAGAAAACCAAGAATCACTTTCAAAATGTCTAATAAAAATTATTTTACCTGTAGATTGCTTTCTGTGACTCTGTTCCACCAAACCATATTGATGGGGACTCCTGATTTACACCTGTCGGCAAGGCAGCCAATAGGGTTCTTTGCTTTTCGTGCCTTTGATCCCATCGGAACTAGCCTCTCCTCCAGCATCCCCAGGCGATACTTCCTTGGCTAGGAGAAAGAAGGAAAGAAACCAAGCCACTCCTAACATCCCACTAACCTAACCTAATGTAATCAAAGCATGGGGCATGTTGGAAGGTGGGGTGAGAAACAAGGACAATCTCTTAGGACCACCCACCATCCCCACCCTACCAGACCTAAGATAAGGCACAGCATCATAGGCTGAGCCATGTTACATACGTAACCAGCCGTAGAGAGTTGCACCTAATGTTCTGAAGCTTATGAATAGAAGGTAACTTAGCAAGGTGAGTGCTCCACACAGCTTCCCCAGGAACTTACCTACCCTCACTGCAATATGGAGAAATGGTTTCAGGGGCACAAAACAGAGATGAAATAAACTCTCATCTCCTCTTCAGGAACTCATCTCACTATCTTGTGCCCTGCTAAGAACTATTCCAAATAAAGGAAGCAAGTGATGGCAAAGGGGGGGCTTTTTATAAACTATCTTAATTCTGTGCTAGAGCACAGCAGTTACTCTAAAATCAGCAATAATGTAGACTAATAGCATCAACCTCACCGGTCCAATTACAGTAGCCTCAACAGACTAACAGTGAACAGACTGTGCAATAAAATAGCACATTCACCTGTTAACACTCTAGTGAAGTCAGTGAGCCAGCCTCACAGCAGCTGGCAGGGCCATGTGAGGAATCATCCCTTAACTACAGCAAGCACGAGCTGCATCACTGCACCATAAAGGTAGCACAGGCATGTATATAAGCACATATGCATGTGTATGTACATGTGCTCCCTTTAGGAAATAAGCCGATACATGCTTGCAAAGATACCTCCTTAAAGAAGTGAAATAAGATATACACTTACCTACTGCTCTGCCCTGAGATATAGTTAAGAGCACTAAAAATCATTAGAATGCAACATTGAGGTGAGATTTTTTTTAAATCTAATATAAAGGCACATTTTTCTGTGCATGTTGGTACAAAAGCTTGTAATCCCAGAACTTGAAAAGCTAAAGCATGAGCATCCTTAATCTTGGGCTGGAGAGATGGCTTGGTGGTTAAGAGCACTAGGCGCTCTTGCAAAAGACCCAGGTTCAATCTCCAGTACCCACATGGCACCTTACAAACACCTCTAACTCCAGTCCCAGGGGCTCTAATACCCTCTTCACACTTCCACAGGCACCAGACACATAACATTGTGCACATATATATATGCAGGTAAAAACACTCATACACATAAAATAAAATGTAAAAAGACAGGGTGGAGTCAACAATTTAAGAAAACACACACACACCACAACTACCTACATTTCCAAACCCTGATAATGCCTATAGAAATTATTCTATGTAACATGGTTCCCCTCTCCATAAGAGACCTAAACTAATAAGGAGAATAGAGAATAATTAAACTTGAATTAAGAAAGAAACTAAGGAAGAGGTTTCTGACGCTAAAGTAGCTCTGACTGTATGCAGCCCAGGGCTCACCCAGTGTTCCTTGCATGTCTAAATCAGAGAAGGTTTCTGGACCAAAATACTCGAAGTGCTTCATGGCTTATGCCATAACCACATTAAGTACAGCTTTTTTGTTTGGTTGGTTTGGTTTTTCGACACAGCCTTGGTTGTCCTGGACTAGCTTTGTAGACCAAGCTGGCCTCGAACTCAGATCCAACTGCCTCTGGCTCCCCAAGTGCTGGGATTACAGACCTGCACCACAGTGCCTGGCTCTAAGTGCAACAATTTCAAAGCAAGGTATTCTAACAACATAATTCCTTGGAAAATGTTAAAGTTAAAATTAAACTCTGTACATTTTTGTGTTCAAATCCAGTACTATGTAAAGCTTTGACATGTAGTAAGATATAACCTTAATAAAGCATTTACTGATGTTTTTTCTAATTGTATTTTAGAAAACTCTTGTGTTATAGATTCTTCTACCTCTATTAAAAAGGTTAAACTGTCAATGGCTAATTACAATCATAGCAGGTGGAGGGAGATGGCTCAGTGGTTACGAACACTGGCTGTTTTTCCAAAGAACTTGGGTTCCATTCTCATCACCCATCACCATACGGAGCTCCGGTTCTAGGGTATCTGACCCCCTCTTCTAGGGGCCATAGGCAGTACACACATGGTACAGACACACATGCAGGCAAAACACAAAAGCATTTTTTGAAACTAAAATCACAACTACCAAAACATTTCAAAGATACTTCAATTCTAGTCACATACTAAAATACTTTAAATGGCCTACAGCAATACAGATTTGTCACAAAGTCACTTTCTTTTTGACCGAGTGGCAACTGTCAATGCAATTTATCTTCCATGTAGTGCATTAGTAATACAGAAAAAGCATACTAGAGCACCTTTCCTCCAGCAGCCCTCAGTTAACTGTTTCTGAGTTCCCACTGCCTGCAGCTGAAGAGTAGACGGCTCAAGTGGAGCCACGACAGACACCGCTCTTCCATAGCTGCGTGGCCCTGCAGGCCTCTGAGAAGACCTAAAGGGGAGCGTTATCTCAAGTAACAGGCACAGTTGGGGTGAAGCACATGCCTTTGATCCCAACACTTGGGAGGCAGCAGAACCACCGTGAGACGCTGTTTGGGGGAGTGGGGGATTGCAAAATAAAGTACCAAAAGCAACAGGGTACAAAGCCACAAAGCAAGATGACATTAAAAAAAGTAAAGGCAGCAACAGGAAGAATGAAGGTATAGCAGAGAAAGGTGTACCAAAAACGTAGATTCTACACACAAGTCCCCCGCACAAAACAGAGAGCACAGGATTGCTTCCTCGGTGAGCTAGCTTCCAGCTGGAGCTCTGAGCAAGGGCTTTGCCCTGGGGACTACTTCAGGTGCTTAGAGTACAAGGACGCACATCACCTTTCTGGGAACAGAGGTTGTCGTCTAGGAGGCACCACTAAGTCTAAGTCACTGACCCCGTCCAGCAATGCACACAGAGCTGAGGTCCCAAGACAGCAGGGCCAGGGGCACTTCACAAGGGAGGCAAGTGTGCCAAAGCAGGAGAAAGGAGAGAAATGTGGGGGTACAGGCTTACTGAGATGGTATTTGAAGGGGGAGATGGAAGGCCAAGGAAAACCCAACTGAAGATCAAAGCACAGTGGCCAAGCTCACACAACACTAAACCACCAGAAAGCTAAGGTAAAGAGACGAAGGTGAACGCAGTAATAAAACATCTGCTGTGTCATGACCCACAGTAACAACTCTGCATTGCATTTTGCAAAGGGAAGGGCTGAAGAGCTGACAGGAGAGGGTGCATTTCAGAGAGGAAGTTCTACAGCACTCGAGGTGTGTGGGCATCAAACTGGAAGCAGGTGACAAGTTAGTGGGCTCTGGCGAGAGGTCTGGGTCAAGCTTTCTCAGCTTCAGCGCCGTGCCCTGGATACATCTCTTCCAGCAGGGGAGGCCCAAGCCGCCTGCGTCTCCCCACTGCACTGCTACAGCAGCTGCAGCAAACACAAACTGCCTTCAGGGATTGTTACATGCTCTCTCCACACAGGGTCACCACTGCCTGTCACTAAGAACCACGGCAGAGAACAGTAAGAAAGCCAGAGTGCCAAGGACCTAGGAGGCCAAAACCCGCTGATTAGCTGAAAGCAGAGGCTGACAGAGAAAGACAGTCGGAAGGACGGTAAGGAGGAACAATGTTACAGGAAATGGCTATGTATACAGTTCTCTGAGTTTTCCTTCAGCACAAGCCACATGCCCCTCTCTCTTTCCCCTTAAGTTCTAAAATCCTTAGACAAGCATTGAAAATTGCAATTATTAAACACACACAAACACACACACACACACACACACACACACACACACCTTGGGTTAGCCCTGCTCCCAAACAGCCAAAGAAGTCCCGTCTTACTGAGTATGCTGAATGGAGGCATGCACACTACAGGCACCCACAGCACAGTCCTCAGTGTCCTTGTCCTGGGTAAACACCCAGCAATGCTCCCTCTATGTCTCAAGCTTTCCTACAAAGATGACTCGTGTTTATAGCTCAAAAATGTAAATTAACAGTAAGACACTAAGAACAGTGGTAGCTTGAACACTGTCTACACTACAAGCATAACAGACAGGCATGTGGGGCTTGGGGGAGGGTGGGGGGCTATAGCTCAGAGTACCACACCTGCCTAGAATTCCCCAAGCCCTGGGTTCCATCCTCATCACAAGAGACATTTTTAAAAAGCAAATCTGACTGCACCAACCAAGAGTGTCTGCAGAAGTCCTCAGCAGTGCCAGGCCTTGTGCATCCAAAGAGCACACCAAAGGGTCAAGTTCTCAAGAGCCCACACCCAGATGGGAGGGAACTAGTGATGTAGACAGAAGCAGGAGACACCCTCAAAGCTGAAGCATAGTCCCAGAGCCATTTACAAAGCTTCTTTCTAAGGATTTGGCTGGTGCCTTGGGACTGAGGAGTTTCCCCTCTAATCTCTAACAAGGCAGGAAGTTTTCAGACTCTGCACCTGTTATGTTGTTCGGGGTAGGGTTTTGGGGGAGTGGGGTTGCTTTTGAGACAGGGTCTGTGCAGCATGGACAGCTCTGAACTCACTGTGTGGCTGAGGGTAACCCTGAACTCCTGGCCCTCCTGTTGCATGGTCACAACGTTAAAAAACAAAACAAAACTATACACTCACTGAAGATTTCAGTATCAGCTTTTCTGTCTTTAAGACCAAACAAATGACCAGTAAGGTCTGTTCCTATTTCAAGAATATGTACAATCTAGAGAAGGAACAGGGACAAGCCAGTGCTCACAGCATGGAGTCCTTGCTGACTATAAAGCAACACCAAAGCACTGCACAGCAACCTCAACAACGACAGGCCAGAGAAAACAAGGTGCTATTATCATCCCCAAACAAAATGCTTCCGTGAATTCAAATTAAGGAAACCCCTCTGAATATCAAACTCAGAAACAAGGATGTCTATTATTTGTACTATGAAACAATGATCAAATAGCACACGCTCAGAAAAATAAAAAGTCATGAACACAGAGAAAACGTGCACTCCTTCACATTCTGTTTAGTGACAGGCAGATCCACTGTCTTCTGCAGAACGTGGTCAAGTGTAGGTCCATCAGCCCGAATCAACAAACGGCATGCTTTTCTTACACAGCCCCTCTAACTCCAGAGGCCATCCCTTAGCTAACCAAAGGACCTCATTATTCCAGCACATCTTTACTTACACAAAATAAATACAAAATTGCAATTACATTAGTGGTTAGAATTAAATTCACTTAGAATACTAACGGGCTGCTAAAATTAAGTAAAGCCATGGGGGCGGGTATTTTTGCTACCCAGCCTGTGGATGGCCTTGAACCACGCTGGCTTCCAATCTGAGGTGATTCTCCTGCCTCTGCGTTTGGGCTGAATGGGCCATCACCCCTGGGGTCACAGGTCTCAACACACCCATCCCTGTATGGTGCAGGGGATAGACCCCACCAGCCCAGATATTTCTCCAGCCTGCCTTGTTTTTAATTTAACTTCTAGATATTTTCTTGCTGAGTTGAATTTTTAAATGAAGCAGATTATCTTCAAAGCTGCTGTTATGATTTGAAATAGGAAGTAATAAGGAGTAACCCTGCTACTTTCTCAGAAACAAATTAAGTTTCTGAACTACAGAAGACTTAACTACTACCTGGCAAGCTAAAGTCACTATGACAAACGTTTTACATCCACCAATTTTATGAAGCTAATGCCCATCATTACATCCACTTTATGGAAGTTGGGCTGCGGTGGCGCACGCCTTTAATCCCAGCACTTGGGAGGCAGAGGCACGACTGCTGTGAGTTCGAGGCCAGCCTGGTCTACAAGGCGAGTCCAGGGCAGTAAAGGCTACACAGAGAAACCCTGTCTCGAAAAACCAAACCAACCAACCAAACAAAAACCATCCACTTTATGGATTTGAAGCAAATGTTAAAAGAGGTTAAAATAACTTTTCCTACACTCTCACCACTAACTAGGTCGGGCTGTCTCCAAAGAAACCCATAACACATCACAATCCAAATGTTGTTTATCTAAACTGGAATCCATCTCTCTTGATCTCACTGGCACAAGAATCAATAAGAGATGATATCCAAAGAAATAAAGCCAAAAAGATTAACACACCCTCTCTGGCCCCCCCCCCCCCCCCCCCGCCTTCAACAATACGGAAAAAAAGGAAGAAAGAAACAAACAGTTATCAGGTTGGTGACCACAACCTAACTGACTTCTTCTTCACACCTATGTCTTAGGAGAACAGGCGGAGTCACTAAGAAGGCCACATTCCCGGTAGTAGTTATACTTCCTGAGTTCAGTGGTACAGTAGTCCAGCAGACAATCTCACCATGACCTCCGGGCTCTATGGTCTAAGGCAAAAGCACCATATATTTATTAAACAGCTGTTATGTGAAACCTGACTCAGGATGACAATATGGCCAACAGTGCCACTGCCGGGTAAAAGAGGCACCCAATTCAGCTCATTTGTTGGGTATGATGTTAACTAATCTGCACACTACTACACACATTTAAACAACCTCCAGAACAAAAGTGCCAGTTTTGAAAATCAATCAAAAGACAAAACTCTCTTGCAAACATGAATTTAAATAAATCTTTCTCAGAGCCATGTGCACACCTTTAGTCCCAACCCGAGAGGCAGAGCAGGTGGATCAGGGCCAGCCTGCTCTACACAGTGAGTTCCCGGCCAGCCAGAGCTATGTAGAGATCCTGCCCCGCCCCACCCTCAAAAAAAAGAAAAAGGAAAGAAAATCTTAGTTCAACACACTCACTACACAACCAATGACGTGCTCGTCAGTCAGCTCTGTGGCACTGAAAGACAGGTATGGCTATGTCAAGAGACTAGAACCACAGAGCCCACACTGGGTAAGAACAGAGTGGCCAGTGAGCTGTACTCCACCCACATCCCACCACGGCCCCAGCAGATGAGCTACGCCCCTTGGCTCCCACTTCTCTCATCCTGACCAAGAGCTTTACAATCAAGAGCAGAATACACATTCCAGAACGTGACTGAATGTTAAAGCCTTTGGAAGCTGACTGGTGTGAGTGGAAAGCTTCTTACTGACTGAAATGTAAATGGCAGGCACATAAGAGGGTTATTCTGGGAGAGGGAGAAGCTGAGCTTAAGTGACCGAGTGACTAAAACGGTGAGTACAGCATCACCCTGAGAGCGGTAGAGGAACTCCATGAACACAGGTGCTCAGGCACGTGGCTGGCGGCCCTGCACAGGAACCACAGGAGAGCCTGAAAGCTCCACGTGCAGCTCTGGCACCCAATGTTTACATATGTGACTCAGTGACTCTGTGCCAGGAATAACTTCAGCTGGGTCTACCTTGCAGCTAAGTTTCCTCGCATACTGATCTCTAACCTCTAGAATATTAACTCTCAATCTGTTTGTTTTTTGTTTTTTGAGACGGTTTCTCTGTATAGCCCTGGCTGTCCTAGAACTCTCTTTGTAGACCAGGCTGGCCTTGAACTCACAGCGACCCACCTTCCTCTGCCTCTCGAATGCTGGGACTAAAGGTATGCGCCACCACGTCCGGCATTTAACTCTCATTCTTAACAGAACTCAAGAGTCATAAGTAGCATATTACAGAGATTTAATCCTCCCATAGACTGTAAATTAGAATTTAATTCTTCCAACACCTAAGAATATATTTATTTCATATTGTGTCCTCCACCTATATATATTCTTAATAAGGAAAAGCAAAAACATCAATGCTTTGCAAGCATAAATATAAAAATTGTCTTAAAAATTTCTTGTATGTTATGGTTCTATGATTTGTGTGAAATTAAAAAAATAATTACAAGAAGAGTAACTGTATTGTTTGATGCTGCAGTATTATCAAGTTGCTACAGGCGCAGCTCTGCTGACGCCGACTCTGGTCCCCTAGCTGTAATGACCAACGGCACATACGTGCCTATATATGGAACGGTTCAGCCATCTTCTCGTGTATCTCGTGACAGATGATGGCTAGCAGCCTTTCTGTACTATTTTTCCTATTACATTTTACTTCAGTAAACCCATAAAGACACTAAGATACCCAGCTCTAGTCTCCTAGTTTATCTGTGAGCAACAGCTGAGGAGGAGTCACGAGGCTCCTTCCTTCCTCACAGCGCCGCTGCCTTCTACCTAGATGGTTTGAACTGCTGCTGGGATCTGCCCGAGACCCTGGGGAGGCTTCCCGTACAGGCTGTATGTGGCAGTGAATGTCCTCCTGCCTGTTCTCTGACATTGTTCTGAAGTATCTATCCTGCTTAAATAAGCACGGAGTTTAATAAGTAAATGTAACTTGCACTTACTTCCATGGAGCTGTACCATGAAACAAGCATAAACTACTACAGCAAAAGGGAAAAGGCAGCCCCAACTGCCAGCACACTATGCAGAGAAGTCCAAAAACAACAGTTTTAAACCTTCTGAGCAACCACTAGCGTTTAACACAACACATACCACAGAACAGCACATACCGCCTGAAGAGCCCCGTGTGCCCTCCTCTACACATGCTGTGGAGTGTCAACACAGCAATGGAGACTTCCCTGTCACATACAAGCATTTTCAATTTATACACAGTACAGTTTTTTTAGAGATAAAAGACAAACATTCTGTTTAGAATATACCTATAATTTCGTGAATGGGAAGATTACAATCTGAAACAATGGAACAAGGTCACGGGGTTAGAGATCCAGGGACCTCCAAAGTCATAGCTTCATTCTAATACTGAAGGCCAGGCAGGGCAGCTCAAGCCTGAGTCCAGATCTCAAGAGGAAGTAGGATAGTCACTGCAAGTCTGAGGCCAGCCTAGGCTACAAAGCAGTGAAATCACATATTAATATTTCCGTTACTGTTTTCACCTAACAGGGAAAATATGTACTGTATTTTCTCTTTCCCCACTGATTTTTACTTAGTTCAAAAATAGATCTAAACAGTATATTTGAGCTTTCTGTTGGAGCTAGCTTTCAGGAACAGCTCTAACTGACTGACTTTTTTCTGAGAGAAGGCCTCTAGGGAATAGGAGGGAACATGGTCCCCAGGCTGCGGTTGCTCTCCCCTTTTGCACTACTGGTGACAGGTGTTCCTCTGTCCACCTCTACCACACCCCACCCTGTGAGAAAAGAATGGAAAGCAAAACTAACTTCAGTCTTGGTGAAAACATTGAAAGATCTACAGGCATCAAGCCAAGGCATCTCCAATCTCCTCCTCGCTCTCGTCCAGTTCTCAAGATGAAAAGAACATTAAGTACTCGTGAGACTATATATGTCATATAATATACCTTTTGCTTTGAAAACAAACACCCAGTCTCCTCACGTTCCGTAAGTACAAGCACAGGGTCACGCCTGTTTCACACAGCCCAGCAAGCCTGTGAGTGAGCTGAGCCCGGCAGCCCGGCAGCAGCGGTCTTCTGGACTCCATACCCCCTGCCCTCTACCAGATGCCTCCCCTCAAACTCTTGCTCAGTTCATTCTCAATAAGGCTGGTGTGTAACTTGGGGCCTTTCTCCCATTACTTAGGAAGAACTTTACAGGAGCATCCATCAAGATCCTGGACCTCTGCCTGCTGCTACTGGTCCTAACCAAACCACCAGCTTCTTTAAATGACCATTCACATCGCATGGCTCTCATTACAGCCCAAACGCACCAAACCACTCACTTCAACTTCTCACAAAAATCAGTCCTTATGAAATTCTGCAGTGGGGTAAAACCTCAATTCCAAACTACATCAAATGTGTAACATGAACTGGCTTTGAAGAGCTAAGCATGGTGGCACACACTTGTAATGCTAGCACTTGGGAAACTGAGGAAGGAGTGTTATGAATTCAAGTCCAGGCTGAGCTGCTGAGTACGACCGTGTCGTCCCTGCCCTCCCTGACCTGTGCGCCCCCCCCCCAAAATGAAAATTACAACAACAAACACACTTTTAGTTAAAAATTTACGCACTTGAGTCAATTATACAAAGTTGTAAATCTCAAGTTTGTTTTGTGCTGTATATGGAATTCCTTTGAAATCTAGTCACAAAGAAGTCAAACAAGCTAAAATAGGGTTAAAATGCTTACACCAGGACATATCAACAGCAATAGAATATACTAAGAAAAAGAACAAGGGCTAGTGAAGTATATTTCATTCCTCTGCATACAAGTTTTCATCCCTTGCATACAAAGCAAATAAAACCCCACATCTAAGAGAGAAGGCATCAGTCATGGTGTGACATGCTTGCAGTCCCAGCATTGGGAGGCTGAGGCAGGAGAACCATCAAAATACAAGGACATCCTGGACTATTATAGATCCCAACTCAAAAAGCCAAAAGCAATGAGAGAAAGCAAGGAAAAACTTAGATAAGGACAAGAAGAGCACTCAGCCCACTTAGGAAAATGCTGGTACTTGGTACCCAGCATCACCTCTAAACTCTATCTAGTTGCACTGGAATTTCAATCTCACCTACCTTCCTCCTCTGGGAGATGCTGAGGGCACCGAAGTCATTAAACAGGGATGAAGCAGGTGAAGTCAGAGGATCTGGAAGGCAAGTCACACAGGTTTCCAGACAACTCAGGGAAGGAGCAAGGCTGAGACCTATTACCCTGGCAGTGCCACAACAGCAGCACACATGCACAGCAAGCTCAATGCTCACGCGCCTGCATGCTCAATGCACAACACAAACTGATGAGTTACTTCCTTCAGCCCATATTGCTGTCTACCCAGTCAAGCATGTATCTTTACCTAAGAATTCACCTGCTTGATTAAAACAAGAGACAAGTAAAATACAAAAGTTAAGTCTTTTAAGTCACATGACTGGGGGTGTAGTTTTGAAGGCAAGAAGTCTAGCTATAGTAAACACTGGTGTTAAGACGGAGTTGTAGGGATAAAAAGGCGTCAGAGAGACCCAGGCTCAGACTCGCTGTGACAGCTGCGCCTTCAAACCATCCACTCTACAGACTAATCACAGTTCTGAGTTTAACAACAGATTTCTGACATTTTTATTAGTTGCTTTAAATATCCTAAAGTTATTTTAAAGATTAAAATATTGAATATTTCAAAACACAAACAGAATCCAAAGATTTTATAGGCTCGAAAGTGCCATTACTCTGCAAATGTAATAACTCTGAATTATTTCCTACTTTACAAATCACGAGTTAAGGTTGAAGGGCACAAGACATGGAATGAAGTACTCCATCTTCACTTCTTGGCTCCAATAAACCTGTATTTTTTTTTTAAACCTGTATTTTTTTAATCTTATTATATGTGAGATCCTAAAAGCCTGTGTTAAATGCCCTCACATCACAGTACACAGAGATTTTTACTTAGTTTCTCTGAGTCCTTCTAGCTGGAGTTTTGTGTTTACTGGTGTTAAAATGATTTAATATGAAATAAGTAATTTGCAAAAAGAAAAATGATAATAAATAAAAAGACAAATGTTTTATATGATATATAAATTTAAGACAGTCAAAAGGGCATAATTTACCATGTATCATTTGTCACCTTGTATAGTATTTAAACAATATGGGAACAGTAAAACATAATGCTACAAAGTAGTGGGGTTTTTTTTGTGTGTATGTGTCTGTGTGTGCGTGTGTGTGTGTAGTCCAAGACAGGGTTTCTCTGTGTAGCATTGGTTGCCTTGGACTCACTTTGTAGACCAGACTGGCCTCGAACTCCACCAGCCTCTGCCTAGGAAGTGCTGGTATCAAAGGTGTGTGTCACCACACCTTTGTTTTTAATCTTTTAAAAACATTTTTAAACTATTCACATATATAGTCCACTAGAGTAGACTTCTTGCAAAAGAACAGATGAGAGCTATGAAAATAAACAATAGAATTTAATTCATATTAATCAAGTACCATGGTTAAAATGTTTAATGTAATCTCAATTATTCTACTTATTAATAGAAAAAGAAGAATGGGTGATTCAAAATCCTGGTAAATTTTTCTAGTTAATACCCGTTCATAATTTCTACAATGTCTATGATCATATTGCTTTTAGAACTGTAGATGCATGCAATCAGATCTTACCATGGCCTGCGTATGGTTTGGCACTGTCATTTAGAAGGCTCGGGGAACTGCTACTACTAGTCATTCTCTGAAAAATAAAACATGCACATGGGGCCATTGAGAAATACAGAATGAAAAGCATCCAACAGTAAGACTGGCTGGACCACGCTGCACTCTCCCATCGCTTTTTAAGGATGCAGAGACTGAGTAGGAACCGAGTGACCTCTCACCAGCCACACATTCCCTCCTACACACGCTACCACTGCTTAAGCTACGGCTCCCTATACGAAGAGGCCCAGGAAGCACAAATAACTTTCTTACTAGCCCGTGTTTCAGACAATGCTCCGGGCCTGTTTTGAATTGCAGTTCTGTAACTTAACGCATGGCTATCATCCCTAAGATATAAATTCCAATACCCATCCTAGGAGGCGGAACGTGCCTGTACACAGTCAATGCATGCTCTCCCTCCTTCAAAAGCTAAGTTAGGCTGTCTTCTGTTCGGCAAACATGACCTCTGCTTTCCTACCCCATTGCCCCTACGTTATCCTAGAAGATCTCTGAAGACAACAAACGAAGCTGCCTCACTCTCTGCAAAGAGAATCCAAGTTAGAATATATCAGCTCTAACTTAAATCCTGTAATCCAACACTCAAGTCATTTGGCTTCTCACTCTATTTCTGCGTCACTGAAAAAGGAAGCAGGAGGACAAGTCCTTGAGACAATTTCAATATACATTTTATATATACACACACACATACACACACACATGCGCGCGCGCGCACGAGGCACGGTAATAACACATGGTTCAATCCTAGAACCTGTGAGGTGGGCAGAAGTTTGAGGTCATCCATCTTTGGCTATGTAGCAAAGTTTTGACCAGCCAGAGGCACATGAGACCCTGTCTTAAAATAACTACACATTAACTGTCCCCTAATGAATAAAGCATTTAGGGACAGGGAGAAAGTGGCTCAGCACCTAAGCTCCTGATCAGCAAGAGTGAGGGCTTGAGATTCAAGTTCCAGCACCCACATAAAAAGGCAGACATGGGGCAGGGCGGTAATGGCGCACGCCTTTAATCCCAGCACTCAAAAGCAGGTGGAGCGCTGAGTTCGAGGCCAGCTTCATCTACAACATGAGTCCAGGACAGCCAAGGCTACACAGAGAAACCCTGTCTCGGGGGTGGGAGGGGGGGGGGTGTATATCCTGGGCGCCCTGCTAGTTCATGCAGTAAAGCAAAGGGCAAGAGAGGCCAACAACCGCCATCACGCTCTAGTGTCCACACACGCACACGTGGGTACACACACCTGTGTCACACACATACAGACCCATGGAAGGGAGACGTGACTTGTGTTCATGACTGTGTGTGCTTCCTTAAATGCTTAAAGGCAAATAACCGGTAAGGAACACAGTGACACTCAAGAATCAGCTTTTCATAATTAAGAATCATTTAAGAAGTACTAGCTTCTAAAAATTACTCCAGCACTGAGTGGAAACCAAGCAGCATCTGACTGCAATCACAGGGCCGCAGGACACCATTTTCTCTATTAGAACAGTTTGCCGAAGAAGAATGTTAGAAACACTCCTCAACAGCTATCTACAAAGTGTCCTCAGCACTGCACACAACCATGACAAAGAGAAAAGCTCGATGCATGGAAAGCTTTGAGAAGGCAAAGGCAATGTTAACAGGACTTCAGATTTAGTAACTGTAATGCAAATTCAGAGCCTGCAGCTGACACTCCTGACAGGAAGGGGGCTCAGGGCACTGCTAATAGCACTGCTGCCTGATGAGTGGGGCCAGAGGCTTTCCCACACTGACAGCACATCCATACAACCCACATGGAACAACTCCCGCGTGCCCTCCGCACACTCCACTGCCACCTCTCTCCCCACACCCTACCCTGAAGGCTCTCACTGAGTGCTACAGATGACATCCTGTGTCTCAACCACCTCTGCCTCCCACCCAAACACTTTGAGGGTGAGGGCATTTCACCCCACCCTGGGAATACCTGCATCAAGGGATACTTTGCTTCTATAGGGCTTCCAAATCCATTGACTCCAATAAAGCTGGTGCTGAAATAGGAATCTGTGAGACTTGAGTCAGGTAAAGCACCTCCATCCATTCCAGGAACTGAAAGAGAAGGGAAACCCGTTCACAATTAGGTTAAGGGTGAAATTTCCATAACCTGTCACTTGTTTGTTCTTTTGTTCATCAGGTCCTAACTCAAGTTAAAATTAAGATGTACTTGACCTAAAAGGCTCTTTTACAATGCTGCTGTGGCTGCTTCCTCCCTGCCCTCAGGAAAGAAAAGAATTTCCCCAACACAGGCTTCTCTGTGTAGCCCTGCTTGTCCTCGAACTGGCTCCGTAGACTGGGCCGGCCCTGAACGCAGACAGGCCTGCTTCTGCCTCCTCCCGGTGCTCAGATTAAAGGTGGGCACTGGCCAGGAATGGTGTTTACACTAAGACCCTAGTGGCCGCACAACATGAAAAACACAGCTGTATTTCTAGTTCCTTAACTTTGCAAAGGAGGAGAGACTCCTAATTACAATCCCTGGTCACATGAACAGCGCAGTTTGTCAAGTCTCTCTCACAGCCAATCTGAAACAGTCTTAATGCCACCTCACATTCAGAGAAACTGTGAAGGCCACAGGGGCTGCAGAATAGAAAAACCTGGAGCTCTCTCTCTCTGTGCTGACTTCAAGGAAGAGGTATAAGACAGTCACACTAGCTGGGCCACAAGCACTACGCAAGGATAGGGTGGTTGAGATTCGATTTTCAGGAGTTGGCAGGCAGGACTTTCTACAATGCCATATGCATTACACCAGGATCCTGAGCTGATCTGAGCAGAGTCATTGAGAAACTCACAAGTCCCCACCTAAAAAACAAACTAAAACAATCCACAAAACTTGAGCTACGTGCCTAGCACGCAGAAAGCCCTGGACTCTATGCCCGCACTGCACTCCTCAGGCATGGTGGTGGATGCCTGGAATCCCAGGACTCCATCAGGGAGGTAGAGACCTGAGAATCAGAATTCAAAGTCACCTGCTACACAGTAAGTTTGAGATAAGCCTAGGATACACGGCACCCTGTCTGAAATGAATAGACAGACAACTCCGACTGAGTGGCTCACTTTAAAGAGTAGAAGCCGGGCGTGGTAGCACACGCCTTTAATCCCAGGACTCAGAAGGCAGAGACAGGTAATCACTGTTGAGTTCGAGGCCAGCCTGGTCTACAAAGCAAGTCCAGGACAGCCAAGGCTACAGAGAAACCTTGCCTCAAAAAACCAAAAAACAAAACAAACAAACAAAAAAGAAAGAAAATGTAATACATCCACCAAAAATTAAGTACCTTTTAATGTAGCCAATTAAGAATTGCTATAATTTAAAATAATGATGACTGATGGGCAAGATTTATTTAAAGATTTATTTATTTACTTATTTAATGTATGAGTGCTTTATACCTGGAGGCCAGAAGAGGGCTCCAAATCTCCTTATAGATGGTTGTGAGCCACCATGTGGTTGCTGGGAATTGAACTCAGGACCTCTGGAAGAGAAGCCAGTGCTCCTAACCTCTGAGCCATCTCTCCAGGCTGGGCAAGATTTATTTAAATTATCCCTGGATGCCACGCACTGCAGTACAGGTCTATAATCCCAAGTATTTAGGAGGCTGAGGCAGGGGGTAACAAGTTCAAGGCCCACCTGGAGCTATAGAGTGAGGTCAAGGCAGACTAAGCAGCTCCAGGAGACCCTGGTGTCAGAATTAAAAGGTGGTCAGACACGCAGCTCATGGCCGTAAGCCAGTATTCAAGAATCTAAGGCTACAGCGTGAGTTTCTACAGCCTGGGCTGTACAATGAGACAAGCAAAGCAAGCAACCAAACAGTAACAAAAGTAAGCAATCACAATAAAATGGAGGGCTGGAAACTTGGCAGTAGAACACCAGCAGAGACCTTGGCTCGTTCCCTAGCATGCATGAATCCTCAGGAAAGCACAACTGGACAGACTGGCAAATCTACCGTCATTAAAGCCTGATGCCTTGGGATCATTACCCGTTCCTCTATACAGTCCCTTTTTGTAAGGTGGTAGCCAACACCCAACATCCAGGCATGGCCTCCCAGTCTTCAGGGACTAATGTGGGTAAAGCTGAAGAGCAGCTATGGGAAGAATAATAAACACTCTGAACAGCTGGGGCACATCCAGGGCAGCATCAGCAGAGACGTGCTGGACAATTCCTCTCTCCTCAGAGCTGGGCACTCACCACTGCCAACTCACACAGCAGAAACAAGATGCCACCTCAACAAGACTTCTACTGCTGTGGCAGCACGGCAGCCCAAGACCCACAGTGAACCACACACTCAGGAAGCTCAGGACCATGAAACCTGGCCAACAGAACACTGTCAAGTTACAGGGGAAAACAGAACCTCTGGTCAGATCTATGCATCCCTTGGGAAATGCTGAAAACCCATGGGTCACCAAAGTCTGCAGGAGAACTTTCAGACAGTATATCGGATGTGGGGAAGAGCCACCGTGCTCAGCATGAACCCTGCAGAAAATGGTAGAGGTGTGACCACTGTCTGAAGCACCACCTACAGACTGGGACAGCAGCCACAATCCAGACTGAGAGAAGACAGGGCATTCACAACAGAGGAAGCCCAGCAATCACACTACAGTCACTGGCTGTGAGGCCAGCCTAGTCTACATAGTTGAGTTCTGAAACAGCCATTACTATATAGAAATGCCCTGTCTTTAAATTTTAACTATTTAAAAGCACCTCCAGTTCCAGTTTTTACATTAAAAAGTAATTATTTAAAACCAACTCAAGCCCCCTTCAATAAAATAAATTTTAAATTAACTACAAGAACCAGATAGTCAGGCCAGTGCACAAGCCTGGAGACCTGAGTTCAATACTCAAATGCCCTGGTGGAAGGAATGAACTGACTCACGAAAGTATCACACACACACACACACACACACACACACACACACACACACACACACGCACCCATGTACATGTTCAGGCCATGGTATGAGTGTACTCCCACACAGTTAGTGACAGTCTAGGAATGCTATGAAACACTACTGCCTACTCGACTGGCCACTGCACACTCAAACTCACAACAGCTGTGGTAACTATGTACACTATCAGGTCCATGTCACAGAATGGAGGAGGAGACAGACAGACAGACAGACAGACAGACACACACACACACACACACACACACACACACACACACACACACACACACACACCCCTCTATGGCAGTTAATGGCTGCTGAGAAAGAGAGAGGTTTTCTTCAGTGATGGAGCCACCCAAGGTTGCCGTGCTGATCACCCAACACCTACAACAGAAAGAGGATGGAGGAGCTGGCAGGAAAGGACTCAGCAGGCAGAAGGGGACAAAAAGGCAATGTGAGCATGACCAAAACTACACTAATTATACAGGAAACGTCACGGTGAAACTCAGTACATACAGCTAATATGTCCTGATTTTTAAAGCTTTTCAAAGTAGGGCCAGGCATGATGACGCACACCTTTGAACCCAGTGCTTGGGAGGCAGAGGCAGGTGGATCTTTGTGAGCGTAAGGCCAACCTGGTCCACAGCCAGTTCCAGGCCAGCCAGAGCTACACAGTGAAGCCCTGTCTCAAAAAGAACAAACAAAAAAGCTTTTTTTAAAAAAACTTTTTTTTGAAATGACAGGATGTAGAAAATAAAGAGCAAATAATCCATGTATTTTTACTTAAATAATTCATTTATTAAATAATTTAACATCTATTTTATTAACTAAATCATTTATTTAAATAACTCCTAGTTCATTCCTTCAGCTGTTTCCAGATCCTGGCAGTGTTCCTAAGACCTCTAGCTCGCCAAGCAGCTGGGGTGCAGATATGTACACCTTTGATCTAACACTGGATCCCTGACCCTGCTTCTTGACATAGAGCTCCAAAAGCTCAAGACATCATAGTCTAACCAAGTAAGTCTGGGTAGCAGTATCACCAGGTATCACCAACTAAGCCACTGTGGTGGGCTGTAACTGTGAACCCTACCTCGACTCCCCTACAGGGAAGAGAACTGATAGAATTACTACCCATCATGCCCACGTGAGTCTGCATCTAAACTCCTCAATTATGGGATTCCAGCAACCACCAGCTTGGACCAGAAGAATGGCATCCGGTCCAAAGAGACAGAAGCTCACCTTGCCTGCCTTCCCGCCTGCCTGTCGGTTATGTTCCTTGATAGGAGAGCCTGAGTTCTAGGAGCTGTTTAGCAAACTCCCAACCCAAGTGGGGAAGTCACAAGACTCCTCGATCTGTAGCCAAGTCAGACAGAAGAGACAGCCTGGGGACCTGCTACTTGGAATAGAGGTCTGTGGTTCAGGGGCAGAAGGAAGAGGCAGCTTTGTAGGGGCAAAGATAAGTGACGTCATCACACCCTGTCTAAAGGGAGGTGTAGCTGCTTTAGGGGGATTGTCAAAGCACAGGAAAAAGAACAAGTGCAGGTTATTTCATTAGTGTAATAACCATTTATAATACTGAGTGGGAAGGGAAACATTTACAGCATAACGATCATGCACACTTACACACATATCAACACAGAAAGTCTGATTGAATAAACACGCAGGAAGTGTTATCTAGTGTTGTCCTGACTGCTCTGCAGTGCAGCTATTCTCACCCTGAAGATGACAAGAACTGAGGCCTTTGGTACATCACCCCCTGCACCCCCCCCCATACAACAGAATGCAATTCTAGATAGAAACAGCACAATTCCACAGTTTGTTTGTTTCTGCTTAGCCTTGGCTGTCCTGGACTGCTTTGTAGACCAGGCTGACCTCAAACTCAGAGAGATCCACTTGCCTCTGCCTCCCTCCACCCCAACTCAGGTGTGTGCCACCATGTCTGGCTCAAATTATTATTTTTTTTTTAAGACTTACTTATTATTTAGACAGTGTTCTTTCTGCCCACACACCAGAAGAGGGCATCAGATGTCAGTATAGATGGGTATGAGCAACCACTACATGGTTACTGAGAATTGAACTCAGGACTTTTGGAAGACCAACCAGCACTCTTAACCTCTCAGGCTTCTTTCCAGCCAGTGTCCCACACATTCTGATTTCAACAGAGGCCCTAAGTTACATCTGCCCAAAGACACCACAGAGTAACAAACAGGTGCTCCTCTATCACTGACTCTTGGTTCCCACCTTACAGGGTAATTAACTGAAATAACCAATGTACTCTGTTCTTCCTCCCCCCACCCAGCTTTCTTCACCCTATTTATAAAAATCAATTTCTGCCAGGCGTGGTAGAGCACGTCTGTAATCCCAGCACTCAGGAGGCAGAGGCAGGTGGATCACTGAGTCTAAGGCCAGCCTGGTCTACAAGGCGAGTCCAGGACAGCCAAGGATACACAGAGAAACCCTGTCTCCAATACAAAAAAAAGGAAATTGTTCTGTTGTATTAGCCTACATAATAAAAGACTGTCTCACAAAGCCATGTCACTGAGGCTTGTCGGTGTCCTGATATTTCTAATCTTTCAAACGAAGCACTGCAATGTTTGAAGGTAAACTCTACACGGTGTTGAAGATGCTAGACAGTGCATAGGACCTGCTCACAGGATGATGCTTGGAAAACCTTAACATGGGATTTATAACCTCAAGAGGACTCAGAAAAGGAGAGTTCTGTGTCAGGCAGGTTACAGGAGGGTATTAAACAACCTTCAGTATGAGCAGCCTCTGCTGCAAGAACGGCCTTGGGGGCACTCTGGCTCTGTCTTCCAGTCTGCCACTCCTCCTGCCACAGACCCTGCCTATCGTGTGTGGCCTCCATGACAGAGCTTGTAAGGGAGGAGATAGAGACAGCAGGCCCTCAGTTCTCCTTGCCCAGAGCCACCTCAAGTCTCTGTCCCACTGCACTCCTGTGTTGCGTGTGCAGTGTTCCCTGGCTCAGCTGCCTCTGGGAAAGGCGCAGTAGTAAACCTTGATGGCATCTGTACAGCGCTAGCTGCAGGAGTACGAGCAGAGCAGTCATGAAGTCACAGTGAGGACCTACATTTCAAAGGGCTTTCAGGAAACCTCGGGGACCACTGGAGAGACTCCCCACAAGATCGGCCTACAGTAGTGTATGTTAGAGCCAGAACTGCACAGGCATTGGCAAGGGGACAGAGCAGCAGCAACGGTCAGTGCTGCAATGTAGCCCTGCTCCCAGAAGCGCTTTGGGAACAGGTATCTCTGCAGCTTGAGGAACTTTAGCCCCTGAGGGTAGAGCCTGTGCTCTGCTGGGTGCTCCCCCTTGTCTGTGCTCTCCAGTCCCATCAGTGCAGCCACAAGCACACGCTGACTTTGTGTGGTCACTCTGAAAGTACCCTTTGCCTGAGTCTCCTCCACAACAGATATGTTAAGCTCCCTGACTTCAGGACAGGAGTGGATCCTGTAGTATAGTCATTTTTTGAATTACTGGAACAGGATAGATGTGGTTTCCATGTTAAAAGGAGAGGAACATGGGAATTTGGAGCAGAGTGCTAGGATCTGAAATGTGTTTCCCAAATTCATACATTGAAACACTGGATTCGTACCTACATAAACTAAGTATTACATAACTGTCTGCCCATTCTGCTTTATGTGAAAGCACAGAAACAAACAAAAAAGAGCTGCTCTTGCCTGATCTTAGAACCCCCAGCATGCGACACAGCACTAACCAGCCAGCCCATCATGCTCTGGGGTCTGGGTTTAGGAGTGGAGGACAGAGGAAGAGAATGGAGCTACAACACTTGTGCCATCTTCCTGCTGTGGCACTCCTGGACTTTCTAGTCATGAGCCAAACATCATGGCAACAGAAAATGACCTGAAACAGAGCATCCTGAAGATTAGAAATGCATAGACATTTTACACAGAAAATGCCAAGTAGCTTTCCTCTGCTAATACTTCACAGACAAGATCCTCATTAGAACTCACACTAAGGCCGTGCATGGTGCGTGCCTTTAATCCCAGCACTCAGGAGGCAGAGGCAGATCACTGTGAGTTCAAGGCCAGCCTGGCCTACAAAGTGAGTCCAGAACAGCCAAGGCTAAACAGAGAAAAAGCGCGCGCGCACACACACACACAAACCAAAGAAGACAAAAAATGAAGTAATTATACAGGAAAAGGCTTGTATACCAGTGTTGTGTTTCTGCTGAAATCTGAATACTGAGGTTCTCATTTCTCTCCAAGAAAACGGTCACATCAAAGAGAGCATCCACACAACCGTAATGGTCAGTGCTGTCAGCCTGAAAGGCTCTACTGTGGGAGACGGTCTGGGAGCTGGGGCCTCAGCATGCTGACAGGACATGACTGCATAAGTTGATGTGTGGGGCTCGTCTTTTTAATACTGGTTATTACCCTACTGCATATGCATGTGCTCATGCAAACTGCAAGTGGGTGCAGGTATCTACAGGACAGAAAAAGAGGGCTCTATCCCCTGGAGCCTGAGTTATATAGAGAGTAAACACTGCTGGAAATGGGTCCTTTACAACAGCAATACACAATCTTAAGCCTATAGAGGCTCTTTCTCCAGCCCTTAGAAGACCCACTTTAACTCTGGACAGGACCATTCTAGGCAGGGACATACCATACTGTCTGGGGTGATGACGTGACTGTGGATGCAATGTGACCAGCTCTCACAAGGCCCTACAACTGTGACTTCCCCAAAAGTTGGACTGTACCCTACAACTGGGAGCAAAAATAAACCCTTTCTCCATTAGGTTGTTTTTGTCGCAAGTATTTTGCCATAGCAACAGGGAAGACTCAAACAACAGCCTACAAATATCTTCACATAAACCAAGCGATGGTGGTGGTAGATCTCAATGGCCAACGAGGAGACAGGCCTCTGAGCATGTCTATAGGTAGGTAGCCTTGGCCTAAGATAATGGGGCTGGAAACTGCCCACACAGGCCGGCACCATTCCCAGTACAGGCATTCTGGAGGGAGGAGAAACCTGCTGAGTGCAGTACTCCTCACTTTCTTCCAGACTGTGGATACAAAGTAACTCTGCATTGAAGGAGCGATAAACCTGTTTTTGTTATGATCTCAAGATGGAGAACGGTCTTATGAGAGAACAGGTGAGGTTAATCCACTAGAAGACAAACTACTGGGTGCGGAAGCTTGATTGTTGCCAGCTGAAAAGATCGGTGAACAGACTCTGGGAGGAGATACATAAATGAGCCCAAAACTGGAGGCAGGGCCTTGGGAGACTTGGGATAGTTTTGGCTCCACTTCCAGACGCTCCTAGAGAGAACCGCTCGAGGGAAGGCTCCGGGGCTCCGGCTCCTGCTGAGGTTCCGGGTTCTGGTTACTCCAGGTTCCAGCAGAAGAAATCCTGCTGATTACACCAGGAGAATCGTTCCTCAGAACTGATATCCTTACAGTTTTGTTATTCTTTAATCCTCTTTTCCTATTGTTTCGGTTAGTCGGGTTATAAGGGACGTATGCTCAGTTAATAAGTTTGTAATAAAATATATTGCTTAAGAAAATTCAGCCCACACTGCATTCTCCTCACAATCCGGCTGCTGACTGCCATCATGAAGACTGTACCTTAAACCATGATCTAAAAGATCCAGATGTGCTAAAACAGAGTAAGTGCGCCCCCTGCCGCTTTTTACTTTTAGGACCTTGAGCAAAAAAATTCTGTTAAGACTCTTTCCCCCCTAACAAGGAGGCAATATGGGCTGGAGAGATGGCTCAGAGGTTAAGAGCACTAACTGCTCTTTCCAGAGGTTCTGAGTTCAATTCCCAGCAACCACATGGTGGCTCACAGCCGTCTCTAATGAGATCTGATACCCTATTCTAGCCTGTAGGTGTACATGCAGGCAGAGCACTGTATACATAATAATAAATAAACAGGTCTTTTTTTTTTTTTAAAAAGCAATACTATCTCATGGTAGTTTTTTCATAAACATGTACCTAAAGACCTTACAGTCTCCTGTAAGAGCTACACTGCTATTTTTTTTTTTCAAGCTCCAGCAACAGGAATACTTCCTTACAGGTTGCTGACCTACTGCTAATCAACATTAAAGGAAGTTTAAAGGTCCTAGTCTAGACACACGTTTCAGTGGCAGAACAAATTTCTTAGTACACACAAAGCCGTAGAATCTATCTCACAGCAAAAGAACAAAAAAGGTAAAACAAATAGACACAGAGACACACACACAGTGCCATCATTTAAAAAAATAATACAGGCACACAGTGCAATGTTATGCATCCATGAAGAAATGGGTAGATTTCTATGCAAATGTAGAACAAAACACAAGCTAAACAATTAGATTCAAAAACTGAATGTAGGGCTGGAGAGATGGCTCAAAAGTTAAGAGCACCGGCTACTCTTTCCAAAGGTCCTGAGTTCAATTCCCAGCAACCACATAGTGGCTGACAACCATCTATAAGGAGATCTGGTGTCCTCTTCTGACCTGCAGGTGTACATGCAGGCAGAGCACTGTATACATAATAAATAAATCTAAAAAAAAGTTAAAGTACATTAGGCTTCGTAGATAGACTCATACCAGTGTGTATATAGGTGCCAAGATGCACTGAGAAAAATATAATCCCTGCTGGAGAGATGGCTCCGAGGTTAAAAAGGGTAATATAAAGAACAATGACATTTGAATGGATGTAAAATAAACTAGAAAAAACTGTCTTCTGGAAAGAAAGATCTGAGAACTTAGGAGAGGGGGAAACTTGTCCTCCCATACAGTCTTTATCTTGTTTAAGTTGTTAGGGTCAGGGCTGTAGCTCGTTTGGTAAAGGCTTGCCTAGAAAGCAGGCAGTCCTGGGTTCTATTCCAGGTGTAGCGCCAGGACACACAGCGACACCTCAGCCCTTAGGAGGAGGAGACAGGTCCAGGTTCAGCTAGAGACACTATCTCAAAAGTAAACTAGAGAACAATGAGCAGGGCAGAAAAGGCGTGCGTGGACGTGCGCACACGATCTCTAGACCAATGATGGGGTGGAGGAGGGGCACACATAAACACAAATAAATGAAAGCACAAAGACAGGAAATATAGATGTAAAATGAAGGTATGTTGTTAACACCAGTTAAGCCTAGTGGCACATTGCAATGACCCCAACCCTCAGGAGGCTAAGGCAAGATAAGAGCAGCCTGAGCTCCAATCTGAGCCTCCATATTAATAAAAATAAATAATAACATCAGTAACTGTGGCAACTCAGCCTGACCTTCACCATGGACCAGGCCACGCCTCCCAGTGCCCACACTAGTCTCCCAACTACTCCAGAAGAGGGGTTACTGCCTGGCCTGTCTTCTCCACTCAGCCCCACCTGCAGCTTGCACACGAAGCACTTGGCTGAGACAGTAATTCTGAACAAAGCTACAAGCCAGAAAGGAAACCACTTGCCAAACATCTTATGTTTTAATAACACAAACAGATCTTCTAGATTTCAAATAAAGACAAGCACATGAAACTAACCCTGACACAGTGTGGCTATGAAGCTTGAGTACCCTCAAGAGCAAAGCCGTCTGGGAAATCTGGCTACTTGAAAATATAATCCCATCAATCAGCAATTCATTGGAACACAAACCACATCTAAGCCTTAAAAAAAGAAAATCAACTCCAACAGAATTACGACCATGAAAGAGGCAGTGCCTTTAAATTTCCTCCTCATAACCACCCTGACTGTCAGAGCATGCTTATTACTGCACTGCCAGTCAGCAGAGCTGGAGCGGAGAGCCTTCCTACAGGACAGAGAGGCAACAAATAAAAGCCACTTCCCAGTTGGGGTGAGACCTCGTGGCACCTGGCTCATCGCGCACTGCCTGCATTTACGGGCGCCACGCTAGCTCCCCAGGGGAAGCAGTAACACGATAACCTGCTAATGTGAAATACTAAGGCAAGAGTCAAACATTCAAACGCCCATGTACAAAAGCCACTGGTCAGGTAGGGGGCAGGCAAAATGGAGACAGTCTTGCCCCATCAATGAGCCTAAATCATACACAGGTTTAAAAAATCTGTTTTCCTTATTATATCTTCTGATGTTGTCATTGTTAACTAGTTCAATTAAAAGTAATACACATATAAAAAACATTATGCCATACTTTCTAGCCACAGGATAGCTGCAGCTATAAGAAGGCAATGCCAGCCCCTGAAGAGAATACAGAATGAGCACAATTCATAAACTTGTGGAGGGAGAAAGCTGACATGGGAACTGAAGCTGAGCACATGCCAAGCCCAGGCCTAGTTAACTGAGCAAGAAACTCTCTAGAACACACCTGGGCTTCTTTTTACAAAAGATTTTATTTATTTATTATTTATACAGTGTTCTGCCTGCATGCCAGAGGAAGGCATCAGATGTCAGTGTAAATGGTTGTGAGCCATCATGTGGGTGCTGGGAATTGAACTCAGAACCTTTGGAAGAGCAGTCAGTGCTCTTAGCCTCTGAGCCGTCTCTCTAGCCCTGACTCTTATTTTTATGTGTGTGTTCATGAGTGTACAAGGTGACAGAAGTGGTCGGAAATGGGCACTGCAACATCTCCTGCAGCTGGAGCTCCAGGTGGGCAGCTGGACAGGAGTCAGCAGCAGGATCAGTGCTCCTGACCACTGAGCCACCTCTCCAGCACACATAGAAATTTTTCTTCACAGACAAGTGCCCAGGAACACTAGAAAGCACATGCTACATTCAAATAACATAACGTTATTGAGAAATGAACTGAAGAGGCTCTTCCTACACAAAAGCCAGCCACTCATCCTGGCCGACTGCGGTCCCGCCCAAAGGACAATGAAGGAGGCTAGCTGGCAGAGGGATACAGGAACTGCATGACCACCTTTAACTGCACACAAGGTCTGAAAGGCAGAAAACAGAATTTGCAAAGAAAAGGGAAGGTAAGCAGAAAGGTCTGGTAAATCTGGTGCCTCACCAGACAAAGGTCTGGTAAATCTGGAGCCTCACCAGACAAAGAACAGAAGTGCAAAGCCAGAACCTGGCCCAACAGCAGGGCTAGAGCCATAGGCTCTGAGAATTTCACCTCTGTGCTCTCAGCACAGTTGCAGCTTCAACTCACTGCACTGAGCAGCGCTGCTCAAAGGCGCTTCCTTTTGCAATGGGCAGCAGTTAATGCTGAGATACCTAACTGTTGAGTACTCCGCACAGGATTATCTGTGACACACACAGGCACACTCACACCACCCCAAGGCCCTATGCCAACTTTGGGAAAGAGGCAGAAAGCACGTGAACGCAAGAGCTGGAGGGTGGAGCCAAATGCTGCTGAAAGTCTTTTGTCGTCTGGACATGAAGGAGGAGTGAAACTCATGGATTGGTACCTGCACAAGACTGAACCTGTCCACATTCCAGCAGGGACAGGGAAGAGCTCGAGGCCCCACCCCCTAGCCAAGGAGCTATTGGTAGCTAATGGCTAGGGGGAAGCAGAAGTCATTTTTCTTCAAGGGTGTAGCCACTGGCAAATTACCCATGCTCCAGTAAATAAGCCCACACCCATGCTCATGCAGCAACCTTATTTTAACTCGATGGGTTATTTTTAAGAATTTTTAGAGACCTGAAAGAAGGAGGGGGACATGTTGGAAAGAAGGGTCCCGGAGGGAACGGGAGGTAGGAGTAGAAGAGCATCTGGGAAGTACATTAAAACACATATGAGGGGGCCGGGCGGGACCGGGTGTAATAGCGCACACTTTTCATCCCAGCACTGGGGAGGCAGAGGTAGGCATATCCCTCTCTACAAAGTGAGTCCAGGACAGCCAAGGCTACACAGAGAAACCCTGTCTTGAAAAAAACAAAACAAACAAACAAAACCAAGGAATAAAAAAACTCACATGAGGGCTATAGAGATTGGCTCAGAGATTAAGAGCACCCTTGCTCTTCCAGAGGCCCTGAGTTCAATTCCCAGCAACCACATGGTGGCTCGCAACCATCTAAAATGGGATCTGAGTCCCTCTTTGGATGTGCATGAAGACAGAACATTCAGGCACATAAAATATACAAATAAATAGTTTTAAAAAGAAAGGAAGGAAGGAAGAAAAAGAAAAAGCACATATTCCCAGCACTCAGGAGGCAGAGGCAGGCAGATCTATGTGAGTTTGAGGCCAGCCTGGTCTACAAAGTGAGTCTAGGACAGCCAAGGATACACAGACACAGAGAAACTCTGTCTCAAAAAAGAAAGAGAGAGAGAGAGAGAGAGAGAGAGAGAGAGAGACAGACAGACAGACAGACAGACACTAGTATGAAATTGTCAAAGAATAAATAGGAAGAAGAAAAGAGGGGCAGGGAGATCCTCAGGTCAGGGAAACACCGAAGATGGCAGTTAAAGCACCTAGAGATCCCTGCGCTTGCCTCTCCTGGGACTGACCCAGAGCTCTAAGAAATAGAAATAGTCTAGGCACCCAGGCCAGATTGCCCTTTTGTTAGGCTGGCTGCCAGATCACCTCGGGACTCTGTTCTCTGCTCCCAGTAGCTACCGCTCAAGCAAGTCCAGGAAGCATGACCCACAGCCAAGGAACTGGATACAGGATGTATGCCACTGACTGTCACACAAGTAAAATCTAAGGGGCCTTGGCAAACACATAACTACATTTCAAAGAGCGTCCTGGACAGCCTAAGCCCTGTAGTGGAGTTAGAGCCACACACTCACAGCGCACACTCAGACAATACCCAAGTAGTACTAACCCCTTGACAGCACAAACTAAAGTCATCAGTATCCATGTACAAATGGAAAGACTAAGGTAAGAGATGTAAAAATGAAGCTGGGTGTGGTGGCACATGCCTCCCAGTACTCAGGAGGCAGAGGCAGAGCTCCCAGCTGTGAGTTCGAAGCCAGCCTGGTCAACAAAATGAGTCCAGGACAGCCAGGACGCTGTCTGGGGGGAGGGGGAGAGTGCAAAAAAGCCATAGGAGTAGGGCCCCCTGGGGCGCCAGGTCCAGCTCCCAGCCCAGGATGAGGCGCACAGGCTTAAACCTCCCATTTCCTGCCTGTTCTTTCTAGAATGAAGTCTTACCCGGTGCCTGTTCTAGCACCAAGCTCTGCGGAACTCTGAAGCCTCAGGAGCCATCCCCCCTCCTCACCCATGACTCCTCTAGATGGCGCTCTGGAGCACACTTTCAGCCGACAGCGGAAGGAGTCAGCAGTCTTGTGACTCCTGGGATGGAAGGAGTGTCTCAGGCACTGTGAGGGCAGCGTGTGCAGAGTTCAGCCTCCAAATGCCTCCCGGAAGTCCAAGCGTTAAAAACTAAAATCTCAGTGAAACAGAGGTGAAAAGGAAGGCCTTTTAAAGGCTTAGGCCTTTAATCCTAGCACCCTGGAGGCAGAGGCCCACTGTGAGTTCAAACTGTGAGTTCGAGGCCAGCCTGGTCTACAAAGCAAGTCCAGGACAGCCAAGGCTACACAGAGAAACCCTATCTCGAAAACCCGAAAATAAAGAGGTGATTCGCCCATAGGGTTCTCTCTCATAGATGGACGGATGGTGTGAGAGATTGGATTAGTCACCTTAAGCCAAGCTTACAATGAACCCTGGGCCCTGTCCTGCGCTTTCTGCTGAGGCTGGATGGTACAGCAGCAAGGCCCTCTCCACACAGGCCAGCACCTTCATGGTGGACTTTTCAACCTCCAAAACAGAGATCCAGGTCCTTTCCTTGTGGTCTCCTCTAGCCAATAAACCTCTAGCTTCTCTATGACAAAGGATGGCCTGAACTTCTGGTCCTGCGTCCTTCTACCAAGTGCCGGGAGTACAGGGCTACAATCATTTTTCTTTTTTTAACATATCTATTTATTAGGGATGAGTGGGAATGCAGTACCTGTGAGATCGGAGGACTTGAAGGAGTCGGTTCTCTCCTTCTAACACCTGGGTCCTGAGGATTCAACTCAAGTTAGAGGGTTTGGTAACAAAGGCCTTTAACCTTGTAAGCCATCTTGCCAGACCCTTTTCATATTTTCTGTAAAGTGTTCAATCTGTGTCTTTCTGTTATAACAATAGAAAATGGACTGTGATTCTCACTTAAACATTTGAAGCTGCCTAACATCTTGAGCCTCTGTCTGTATCTCCTTAGGTAAGGGCTGGGTCCTCCTGTGAGGCCCTCCATTGTTAACTCCACCTTCCAGTTCTCCTGTCTACCTAAGTCGCCTCAGAAAGATCTCGTGTTAAGGATCAGCATTTTTTAAAGCACCCTCTTCTGAGCCAGGTGGTGGTGGTGCATGTGGCCTTCAATCCCAGCACTTGAGAGGAAGCAGAGGCAAGTGGATCTCTGTTAGTTCAAGCCCCCTCTGGTATACAGAGTCAGAGTGAGCTCCAGGATGGCCAGGGGTACATAGAGAAACACTGTCTCTTTTGTGCCTATTTTTTGTTTGTTTTTGTTTTGTCAACTGGACACAAACCAGTCACACAGGCAGAAGGACCCTTAGTTAAGGAACTGCCTCTTAACACACGGGGGCCTGTAGACATTTCTGTGGGGCATTTTCTTTACTGCCAACTGATGGTGGAGGGCCCAGTCCATTAATAGAGATGCCATCCATGGACAGGTGGGCCTGGGCTTGAGACAGGTAGCAAGTAGGGAAAGAGTGGCTTTGGATGCTGCCTCCAGGATCAGAGCCTGAGTGTATGCTTGGCAGCTTCCTTCAATAATGGATGCTAACATGTAACAAACCCTCCTACCTCCCCAAGCTGCTTTTGGTTGTGGTGTTTTAAAACAGCAACAGAGAAGCCAGGTGATGGCCCAACGCCTTTAATCCCAGCATCTCTGAGTTCACCGCCAGCCTGGTCTACAAAGCAGTCCAGGACAGGGCTACACACACAGAAACCTTGTCTCAAGAGAGGGAGAGAAAAAAAAGTAACATAGACAGATACTATTCTTTCTCATTCCTTACCAATCAGACACTATCCTTCATTTCATAGGAAGAGAAGCTCCACTGGGTGTAACAGCACGCCTGTAACCTCAGCTTATGGGGCTGGGGGGTAGGGGGGATCGCCAGCTCCAGACCAGCCTGGCTTACATGGGGAAACCCTGTCTGAAAAAAGAAACAGATGCCGGGTGTGGTGGCACACACCTGTGATCCCAGCACTCGGGAGGCAGAGGCAGGCAGATCTCTGTGAGTTCGAGGCCAGCTTGATCTACAAAGTGAGTCCAGGACAGCTAAGGCTACACAGAGAAACCCTGTCTCGAAACACACACACACACACAAAAAAAACAAACACAAACACACACACACCCAGGGTAGAGAAGGAAGCAGTCTAACACAACACTTGCTTGTTGAGCCACAGCAGTGAAAGTGCCTGTCAAGAATGACCACAGAGTCCCAGCTTCAGGACCCACGCAGCAGGGGGGAAATGACTCTCCCAACTCTTGACCTCTTCAACCATGTTATGGTGGGGACACACTCAGACACAGACATCCTGGCAATAAAGTAACTATTTTACAAAACATCTAAATGCATTATCATATAAACTTCGGTAAACAGAGACAAGCCCATCATTCAACAAGAAAGCTTTTAAAACCAAATCGTGCCAGCAAGTGCTAAGCCACTGAATCAGGTTGTTTAGTGCTACAGGAGGACTGTTCTTAAGTCCAAGTTAACCTGTCTATCGAGATCCAGAAGGAGCGGAAATCAGGCGCCCATTAATGTTCAAGGGCAACATTCTATAAACCATACACAGCAAACTCCACTTAACTCAAAAGCTATACATACGCGGCCCTAAATTATTCTTACAAAAACGGGGGGGGGCGGGAGTAGGACGGGGGACAGTGACTCTCTCGAGGCGCAATGCTGTTATGGGAAAGACAAGATCCCTGAAAGAAACCCAGCTCACTTACTCTGGCTTTTGCAGAAAACTGCCGGAGTGCACATCCTGGGAAATCCCTAACCCAAGCTCTCTATTAAACTTGTGCATACTTTAAAGATAATAACAGTAAACGGCTGGTCTTCATATGCCATCCTCCCCACCCCCACCTCGCGCCATCCGCAGCTCCGAAAAGCCTTCTACAGAACTTCTTCGCGTCCTTTCCAGCAAAGCCAATGTGCCTTAAGCCCGCCCTTCACCTCCCGCCTCCTACCCCCCCCCCCCCCACACACACACCGGTGAACCTCAATACCGGGCAGACTGCACTCCACATGCACGGGCGCGGAGGAACCCATGTGCTCGCATACCCGGAAACAACAGCCCCCTGGCTCACACTCTCCGCGGCCCACCTCCCGCCTCCTCCCTCCCACCTCCCGCCGCACCCACTCCCAGCGGTTCACCCCCGCCCCCACCGCCGCCGCCGCCGCCACACACATCCCTCCATTCGCCCACGCTCCCAAGGAGCCCGCCTCCCCTTAGCTCCAGGGCTCGCCCAGGGCAGCCGAGAGAAGCAGGAAGGAGGAAGGAGGGCCGCGCGCCCGGAGCCTGGGGCCTGGGCCTTGCCTGGGATGCCCTGGGGTGAGCCGAGGGGCAGCCCCCGGCCTCCCGCCCACCCCGCCCCGTACTCACTCGCCAGCCGCGGTCCGTCGAGCCCGCCGCCGCCGCCCGCCGTCGCCGCTACCACCGCCGCCGCCGCCGCCGCCCCCGGGACGCCCAGCTCTGGCTTCTTGGGCCCCGCGGGTGGCCCCGCTCCCCCGCCAGGGAGCGCTCCGGGAGGGAAGCCGGCCCCCGGCGCGGCCGCCAGCGCCAGCGGCACGCTGTTGCTATGGAGGCCGAGCCCCGGGGCCGCGCCGGAGGCCGCGGGGTCCTCGTGCAGGAACTGACACTCCTCCCCGTAGAAGCACGTCTTGTCCTTGGCGTAGTAGCGGCAGTACTTGAGCTTCACGCCCGCCGCAGCCGCCGCCGCCACCGCCGCCGCCGCCGGCCCGCCCGGGACGCTCCCGACGCCCGACGAGGCCGCGACCGCGACTGCCGCCACGGCCGCCGCCAGCGAAGAGGACGACGGGGAGGCGGCGGCGGCCGACGGGGGCGGGAGGCCGCCGCCACTGTTCATGGCCACGCCGCAGCCGCGTCTCCCGCCGCCGCCGCCACCATAGACGAGGGCGGGAAGCAGCCGCCGCCGGAGCCGCGGAAGCCGGACGGAAGCCGGGAGGGCGGGCGGGTCGGGCCCGCGGAGCGAGCCGGAGCCGCCCGGGGAGGGGGGGAGGGGCGGGCGGGGGCTCTCCCTCGGCGCTGCCCTTAAAGGGGCCGCGGTGGAAGGCGGAGGGGCGGGCGCACGCGCGCGGACGGGGTAGAGGGGGGGGCACGGGGGCGCGGCGGAGGGAGTTGGTCCGTCCGCGAACTCCGCCTCCGCTCGCCGCCTCGCGCTCCGGTTCCTCCCGACTTGTTTATTCCATTTTCCTCTTCCTGAGACGGCCACCGCCTCCACTGCGCGTGCGCGCGCGCGCGCGGCGCGGGGGCTTGTGGGTAAGGGCCTGGCCCGGGCCAGCAGGCGTGGCCCCCCGGGGGCGTCCACGAGCGGGCTGGAGAGAAGCGGTTGGTCGCGGCCCGGGCCCTCGGTGGCCTTACCCTCCACCCACCCCCAACTCCACACACACACACACACCCCACCCCGGGTCGTCGCGGGGCTCACGAGACCGGACGTCCTTCTCGGCGTCCCCTCCTGCAGCTAGGGCGGCTGTCAGCTTCCGAGAGAAAACACAAAATGACAGCCGGCCGGGCCTCGCTGCTCCTCGGAGGGCAGCTTTCCCGTCCTCCCCGCCGCCCCCCGGTAACCTTTTGTATTCTCCCACTCCAAGG
This sequence comes from Acomys minous, assembly GCF_964271855.1. Classification (NCBI taxonomy): domain Eukaryota; kingdom Metazoa; phylum Chordata; class Mammalia; order Rodentia; family Muridae; genus Acomys; species Acomys minous. Next base: position 57,697,517 of record NC_140498.1, read on the forward strand.
TGATGGAAATACTGAGCCAGATAACCTTAGCTTCTGGGCTCTTTGTCAATAAAAAGAAAAGGGGAGCCAGAACCGATGGTGTGGGCAACCCCCACCCCACTCCACCCCAACTTCCAGGCGCACCTGTTTCCTCCGTATTGATGACTTTCCGCGGATTTTTTTTTTTTTTAAATCTCCATCACCAGGAACACTGCTGGCTAGGCCCCATGGGAAGACCCATTCCCAAATGTGCTAGAAGGCTTTCTTACTCTGCGTTCGAAATTCACTTTTTAAAGTTTGTCCCCTGTCGGTTTCCAATTTACTGCATTATATACGTGTTTGTTTCTTTAAAGGAGAGAGGCGATAAGACATTTTGAGGAGCAACAGTGAAATGAAAGTTGATTTTAACGTTCTAGGTGTTCTTCTCTGCAGGATGTTCTCAAAAGGCAAAGGCCTGTTACGAGAAGGCCAGGTATGGCCGGTATTTAAGGAGTTGTGGCAGCCTGACGAAGCCACACAAGAACGGACAGAAACAGTACCACGCTGCAGAAAGCGCGAGGTGCCTTTGGTAAGCCTAGTGATGCTGCCTAGCTCAGGTCTAAACTGATACCCTTGTGTGAGTGAGTCTTCACTCGTTTAAGTATTCAACAAGTATTCGCAAATGTTCATGACGTGTATCAGGAACCGGCAAGGAGCTGGGGACGCAGAAGTGAACAAGACGCAGTCATACCTAAATTTGGATGCTTGTTTATTGAACTCCGTCTAATTAGTGTCTCTAATGGTCTACTTAGACCATGCCATCAGCTGTTAGGGTTTTTTTTTTTTTCCCCTGATACAGGGTTTCTCTAGGGTAGCCTTGGCTGCCCTGGCCTCACTTTGTAGACCAGGCTGTCCTGAAACTCAGAAGATCCGCCTACCCCTGCCCAGTGTAGGCGTGCACCATCATGCCCAGCCTGCTAGAGAGGATTTACAGATGCTGGATGTTGAGTTCCGATCTGCCCTGGTTGCCTCTCTCTGCCTCACTTGTGAGTATCAGCTTCCTAAGGACTTGTGTAAACGCCCCGTGTCTGGGAAGCTCCGTGGGGTTTAGCAATTGCTTTTTATTGCTACTAGGTGTGTAGAGAAGGAGCATTCTAGACAAAGCAAAGAGCTCCTGAGGCCTTGAGGTGAAGCGGCCAGACTGTTAGGAGCAGACAGCTGAGCAGAGTCCACACAGAGTCTCTGGCTGCAGGAAGGGAGTGGGCTTTTTCTTGAGGGCAATTAGAAATTATCACAAGGTTTCAAAGTATTAAGAGGCAACATTCACATCTCCTTGTAGAAGAAAAAATGATCCCCATGAGAATCCAGAAAAAAAGAAAATAAAGGCAAGTTGTCTGAGCAGAGTAAGACCTGAAATTCCTAACGTTTATTGATTCCAGTGCAGTGCTTACCTAGGGCCAGCACTTGTGCTACTTGTATTGTATGTTTTACTGTTATTTTTAAAAAGTAAGGGGCCGGGCGGTGGTGGTGCACACCTTTAATCCCAGCACTTGGGAGGCAGAAGCAGGTGGATGTCTGTGAGTTTGAGGCTAGCCTGGGCTACAGAGCAAATTCTGGGATAGCCAGAGCTGTTAGACGGAGAAACTCTGTCTCAAAAAACCAAAAAATAAAATAAAAAGTATAGTAGCCAGGTGGTAGTGGCGCAAGCCTTTGATCCCAGCACTTGAGAGGCAGAGGCGGACAGATCACTGAGTTTGAGGCCAGCCTGGTCTACAAAGTTAGTCCAGGACAGCTAAGGCTACCCAGAGAAACCCTGTCTCGAAAAACCAAACTAAATAAATAAATAAAAAGTTAAAAATATGATGGTGGCACACGCCTTTATTCCAAGCACTCTGGAGGCATAGACAGTTGGATCTCTGTGAGTTCCAGGCCAGCCTGGTCTACAAAGTGAGTCTAGGACAGCCAAGGCTACACAGAGAAACCCTGTCTCAAAAAAAAAAAAAAACTGGAAAAAACCAAAAACCATGTCTTTTAATGGCTTGACAAGCAAGATGATGTTCACAATGAGACAACCAGGGCTTGGTAGTTTATGCCACATTTAACACATTGTTACAAGTAACGTTAAATGAGAATCTGTTCCACATGGCATAGCAAGCGAGACCTGTGCTAGGCTGTTGATGTACAGCATATGTAAGACCTGTGCTAGGCTGTTGATGTACAGCATATGTAAGACCTGGCCTCAGCATGGCTCTGTCAGGAAAACACTTACCTTGCAAGTCCGAAGAACTGAGTTTGATTTCCCAGAACCCAAGTAAAACGTAGTGGGTGAGCTTATAATAGCAGTTCTGGGGAGGTAGAGACAGAAGAATCTTGTGTGCCAGCTGCCCAGCCATCTAGCCTAATTGGTAGCTCCAGGCCAGCAAGAAACTGTCTCAAAGGCGAACAGCTTTTCTAAGGATGACACCTGAATTTGTTCTCGTGACTTTCACATGTATCCTGGGCGCGCGTGCACACACACACAGAGAGATAAGGTTGAGCCTCAGAAGTTAGCAGGGAGTCATTAGAAATGCCAGTATTAAAGTTCGTCACCTCTCAGCACCACATTTGACAAAATGGCAATTAAACCTTTCTGAACATTAGAGAAAGGGAGGCTAGGACACTCAGGCAGCTTCAGTAGTCTCAGGTTAGTCGTAATCAGATGTTGATGAAGTCAGCCCTGGAAGAGGCAGAGGGTGTCGGCAGGGACTGAGGCATATCCGAATAGGCCTCCCCTTTGGATTCTAGCTTTTACTTCAAAACTTTGTTGACACCCTAAGAAATACCTAGTTGACTGGTATTCTCCAAAACTAGTGGGGGTAGGTAACAGCAAACAACAGGCTAGGGTTGGTAATGCTTCACTAATTGAAAATCTATGTGCTGTCACCAACCAATATGAATATTAAGCTTTGAATCTGAATTAATTTGGAAGAATGAGGGTACCTTAACATGTCACTGATGGCTTACTCCCCCATCCCTAAAAGCAAATTGACTCTGATTTCCTTAGCTTGAAATATTACTGTTCTTAACAGATAAGACTCTGGAAGGTGGCTCTTCTGAGCTATATACTCTAGTGTGCTCAGCGCAGCATCACTCAAGAAAGCCAACAAAGAAAGTTGCAAACGGCCCAAACTGTAAACAAAAAGAATAATGAAGTCAATGTGGAGGGCATGCTCAGAATATATGCAGCTATAAAAATAGCCACGAAGCCTGGTGTGGTGGCGCACCCTTTAATCCCAGCACTTGGGAGCCAGAGACAGGTGGATTGCTATGATCTCAAGGTCAGCGTGGTCTGCAAAGCAAGTCCAGGACAGCCAAGGCTACACAAAGAAACCCTGCCTGGAAAAAAAGAAATGAAAATGTGCGTTTAAATGATGTTTTGTGACTATTAAATGTGATACAAAATTGCATATGCTTTCTAACTAATGTTTTTAAAAAGTAACAGAATAAGGCGTAGAGAAATTGCTTCCAAACATTAGCCAGAGTTTTAGTAAGGTGATAACAAAGTTTCTCTGTGTCTGGTAAGCCATACTCTACAAAAGAAAAATAAGCTTTAAGATTTGTTATAATTTCTACACACACACACTGCCACTCCCCACCAAGACTTGCTGTAGTCTAATTAGCCTTTTAATTCTGAGAAGTGGGCATGTTGTATTCATTAAATTCTTCTTTATTCTAGGTTTCAAATAAATTAATTAAAACCAATTGGACATTCGTTGGCCATTTCTTTATATTTTTGCTGTACTGTACCTCAAAGTGTATTTCGTCGAAGACTGGTTCAGCAGAGTATTCATTTGTACAAAAAATGTCGCTAGCATTGGGAAGGTTTGAGAAATGGAGTCTTTTTTAGAACCTTGACTGTGTTGACATTCACACTGAAGTCAGACATACTAGTGCGTTTGCCAGGTTTCCAACTGACACTTCCTGTCAGCTTGTGCGGTTAGTGCTGCCAGAGACACTGTTCTCACCAGTGTAAAGACTTGAAAACACGGTCACCTTCTGCAGTGCCCTCCACCAAATGCTTCCACAGAGTGAAGACAGATGTGAAGCGCCCCTTAACACTTCCTTGGCGCCTGGCCGCTCCTGTCAGTGCCTTCTCTCTTGTTTTTGTCTACGTGTGTAAGACATCAGTCCTTCCTTGAACTCTGTAATGAGACCCATGCAGAAAACTGAAGCATCTGGTTAAAACTAACAGGCTGCTTTGGGGGGCAGCTTGGTACCCCCCACACAAGCATGACCTCTAGAATGCCCACACCTTGTATCATTTTGTAGAACACTTAGGAGGGGCAGCTGTCTGCCCTGCCCATGCTGAGCATTCCCCTAGAATCTGAGGAGTTGTTGGGATAAGGGCCTAAGACAGGGTCTCCCTGTGGTATCTGCCTCTGCTTCCTTGAGTTGCTTTTCCTTTCTGGTTTTTCGAGACAGGGTTTCTCTGTAGCCCTGGCTGTCTTACACCAGGCTGGCCTTGAACTCAGAGCCATCCATCTGCCTCTGCCTCCCAAGTGCTGGGATTACAGGCGCACACCACCATGCCCACAGGTTGCTTTCTATTTCAGCACCACATGACCAAAAGCCAGGTGGGGAGGAAGGTTGTTGCAGTTTACAAGTTAGAGCCCCTCGGTGTTAGGATGTCACGGCAGGAGCTGAAGCTGAGGCCCTGGAGGAGCAGCGCTCCATTGCCTTGCTCCCCCTAACTGCTGAGGCCCTGGAGGAGCATCGTTCTATTGCCTTGCTCCCCCTAACTGCTCCTGTGCTACCCAAGACCACCCACCTGCGAGCAGCACTCTCACACCAATCATTAAAAAAAATAAAACTCCCCACAGCACAGTCTGGCAGAGGCAGTTCCTCAGTGAGGCTCTCTCTTCACAGATACATTAGGCCTCTGTGGCTTTGGACAGGGCTGGAAAGAGCACCCACCTAAAGGGTTATTTGGAGCTGCATAACATAAGGACCTCTTAGAGGAAGCAGCCGTTCTGGCGGTAGCAGAAACAGAAACCTTCATTTGCAGAATTGGTCCAACCACCTGGCTGTGCAGTGGGCTTTATCATGACAATTTCGTATCATCTCCTTAGCATTCTGTCTGAATCCCTCTACAACTGTGATGGGGACTTGAGCAGTTACTGTGGTGGTGTCTCGTGTCCCGTGGGTTCCTCCAAAAGTCTTGAGGTTGAAGAAGGCTCTATGAGCTTCTGTAACTCGGTCCAAAGTAAAGCACTGCCTTAGGGTTTTGTTGCTGTGACGGGCGCCATGGCAACTCTTACAGCTTGGAGGGTTTAGTCCACAGTCAGCGGGGTGGGACAGACATGGTGCCGGAGAGGAACTCCTGCGTCTGGATCAGCAGGCTACAGAGAGAGTGACACTGGACTGGGCCTGGCCTGAACGTCTGAAACCTCAGAGTCCACCTCCTGTGACACACCTACACCACAAGGCCACCGCTCCTAATAGGGCAGTGCCCTTCCCCAGGAGCCCGTGGCTTCCGTTGAGACCACCACAGGAACCTAGGCTTACGCCAGCTGTCAGCACTCCACCCTCAGCTCTTCCTGGTGAGGGAGACATCAATGTCTCGGGATTCAGTCTTGTCAGTTTGGCGGAGAGTTTTTGTTTCTTTGTTTTGTTTTTCGAGACAGGGTTTCTCTGTGTGGCCTTGGCTGTCCTGGACTCACTTTGTAGACCAGGCTGGCCTCGAACTCACAGAGATCCGCCTGCCTCTGCCTCCCAAGTGCTAGGATTAAAGGCGTGCGCCACCACACCCAGCTGAGTTTTTGTTTTTTGGTTTTTGGTTTTTTTAAAGATTTTATTTATTTATTATTTATACAGTATTCTGCCCCCATGTGTGCCTGCATGCCAGAAGAGGGCACCAGATCTCATGATAGATGGCCGTGAGCCACCATGTAGTTACTGGGAATTGAACTCAGGACCTTTAGAAGAGTAGCCAATGCTCTTATTATTTTTTTATTTTTTTATTTTTTGGTTTTTCGAGGCAGGGTTTCTCTGTGGAGCCTTGGCCATCCTGGACTCACTTTGTAGACCAGGCTGGCCTCGAACTCACAGCGATCCGCCTGCCTCTGCCTCCCGAGTGCTGGGGTAGCCAATGCTCTTAACCTCCAAGCCATCTCTCCAGCCCCAGAGGTTTTTTTGTTGTTGTTTTTTTTTTCTTAAGACGTATCTAGTAGTGTGTGTGTCTATGCACAGGTCATTGTGCCCTTGTGGAGGCCAGAAAACAACACGAAATAGATCTGTTTTCCTTGTATTCTCAGTCACACACCACTCCAACTATGCCATAGGCTCTTAGCAACTGTCTAAAGTTTTGTGCTGATGACATAGAAGCAACACCTTCCTCTTCACAGCAGTTACACTACCATCTGGATTTTTGGGGCGCTTTTATTAGCGTATTGTACATTATATCAAGCTCCGTGACAAGTTTTCTCCATTCTACCACCTTACTCCCACTGAGCCCCTTCCCCTTCGCAGCTCACACACACACACACACACACACGGAGCACCTTCCCCTTCGCAGCTCACACACACACACACACACACACACACACACACACACACACGGAGCACCTTCCCCTTCGCAGCTCACACACACACACACACACACACACACACACACACACACACACACGGAGCACCTTCCCCTTCGCAGCTCACACACACACATACACACACACACACGGAGTCCCTTCCCCTTTGCAGCTGCCTCCCCCTCCACTTGAAAGTCTTTTTTGCGGTTGTTTTGCTTGTGACCCAGTGAGTTTATTTAGGAGCTTGGGTGAGGATTGCCTTACAGGCGCACGGGCAGCTTTTCAGTGGCTACCCCACTAGAGAAAATGTCACTCCCTCTGTCATCAGCCAGCCACTCAGCTGTGTATAATCCTCGGGGATGGACAGGCGGTGTCCCCATGAACACTTTTGCACACCATGGCTGGGTGTTGATAGGCCAGGTCTTGGAAATCTTTTTGGTTTGTTTGTTTGTTTGTTTTTGTTTTTGTTTTTTTTTGGCTTTTTTAGTTAGGGTTTCTCTGTGTATCCACCCTGGCTGTTCTGGAGTCTCTTTGTAGACCAGGCTGGCCTTGAACTTAGAGATCCACTTGCCTCTGCCACCCAAGAGCTGGGACTACAGGCGTGCACTCCCCACCTCACACCCCCAGCTTGACAGGCCAGATGTTAAGTAGGTAATCTGAGCTGCAATAGCTTCAGGAATGCACCAGCTGAGGCATGCCACACCACTCCCCTCCGAGACACACTCTTTTCTGCAGCGTTCCCTACAGCTTGGTGGGTATTCCTTATTCTCAGCACTTAGACCAATTATAAGCTTCCACAGCTACCATAAAGTTCTGTGGCTGCCCACTACAGAGCAGGGCTTTCCCTGACCAAAGCTGACACTGCACTAGTCTTCGGGCATAAACACAAGTGTTTAGAAGGCAGTTTGATGCGCACAGCAGCTCTGTATGGCAGTAGCATCCCCACTAGGGGCCACCACCACCCCAGCCACCGGCTTTTGACCACGGTACAGTACCAGACAGGAATCCCATTTTGTGGAGCAGGTCTGAAACGAATCAGAAAACGGCTGGTTGCCGGCAAGTGAGGCCGCTCACAACTGCCTAAAGCCTGCTCCAGGGGATCCGACAGGCTCTTCTGGCTTCCGAGGGCACCTGCTCACACACAGTGTATTCCCACACAGTGGCACACATTCGTAAGGAAAATGAATCTTTTTAAAAATCAGTAATCTAGAAGTAGAATCATTTAAAATTGTATGAGACATTTCTAGGATGTGGTGTGTGTGCTGCTGAAATGTTGAAAACTTTTAATCTGAAATCAGGACATGGGAATTGCCCGCAACATTGTACCTCAAGCCCTGATGGGAACAAAAGGGGAGGGTTGAAAGGAAGAAAAAAACAACAACAACAAAAACAACCAAATGAGGCTGGAGAGTTGGCTCAGTGGTTAAGAGCACTGTCTGCTCTTCCAAAGGTCCCGGGTTCAATTCCCAGCACTCACATGGCAGCTCACAACTGTCTGTAACTCCAAGATCTGACACCCTGACACCAATGCACATAAATTTAAAAATTAAATAAAAATATTTTTTAAAAACAGCAAAAGATCTACAGACTACAGGCCTGCTGGCACACACGGGTAATGTGTCACAAATTCAAGGCCAGCCTTTGCAATTTAGGAAGATTGTATCTCAAAATCATTGTGCATTTAAAGATGTGTCCTTGGAACACTGTTCTTTATAGGCCAGAATTAGGGGAAATGCTGCGTTGGGTTCATCAGAGGAACAGAACCCATAGCATAAAAACAAATTTAAAGAGGACTTCTCACTGGGTGGTGGTGGTGGCGGCGGCGGCAGTGGCGCACGCCTTTAATCCCAGCGCTTAGGAGGCCGGGGCAGGCGGGTTACTGTAAGTTCGAGGCCAGCTTGGTCTACAAAGTGAGTCCAAGATAGTCAAGGCTACACAGAGAAACCCTGTCTCGAAAAACAAAACAAAAAACAACAACAACAACAAATTTAATTAAAAAAAAAAAAGGATTTCTCAGATTTCCTTACATGATTTGGTCTGAGTAGTTCAACAATGGCTGCTTCACACTGTGGAGGCTGAGAGCCTGGTGGCTGCTCAGTCCACAAAACCAGATGCCTCAGCAGCTACTGAAGTCCTGAGGGATTCCTGGAAAGCTATTGGTCTTCAGCCCATGTTGGAAAACTGAAGAGGCTGCCTTGTGATGTCAGCAAAAAAAAATGGCAGTGACCCTGTCTCAAAAACAAACAAACAAACAAACAAACAAACAAAAGAAGAAGAAAAAACAAAAACAAAAACGGCAGTGACCCTGTCTCAAAAAAACAAAACAAAAAACTAAAACAAAACAACAACAACAACAACAACAACAAAAACTGGCAGTGGCACCTGCAGAGTAAATAAACTCAATGGCATGACCACAGACAACTGGAAAACAAACAGGTAAAAAGCAGAGGCTTTCTCCCCTAAGGCTTCTTTTCATTTGGCTGCTACCAGAAGCTGCTGACGGTATTTAGGATAGGTCTTCCAAATTCCCATCACCTGATCAAGACCGTCCCTACAGGCGTGCCTAACGGTGTATCTCTCAGTTGACTGCAGATGGAGTCAAGGTGGATGACCACATTAACCTTCAACAGTGAAGTATGAGGGGCCTGGAAAGATGGCTCAGGGGTTAAGGACACAGGCTGCTCCTCTAGAGGTCCTGAGTTCAATTCCCAGCAACTACATGGTGGCTCACAGACATCTATAATGAGATCTGGTGCCCTCTTCTGACCTACAAGTGTACATGCAGGCAGAGCGCTGTATACATAATAAATAAATCTTTTTTTTTTTAAAGTGTTCACCTGACTTACGTAACTTGGCATCTGTTGTGACTGAATTGTATTTTATTTTACAGGTCTCACACTGTAGTCCTGGCTGGTGTCAGACTCGCTGTCCTGAACTCATGGCAATCCTATTTCAGTGTTTTTCTTGTTTGTTCGTTTGTTTTGTTTTGTTTTTGAGACAGGGTTTCTCTGTGTAGCCTTGGCTATCCTAGACTCACTTTGTAGACCAGGCTGGCCTAGAACTCACAGAGATCCGCCTGCCTCTGCCTCCTTAAAGGCAAGTTTTACCACACCTGAAACATTTTTTTCTTGAAACAGTCTCCTCCCCAGCTAGCCTCTCACTTGCTGGGTAGCTGAGCATGACCTTGAACTTCTGATCCTCCCGCTTTCACCTTCTGAGTGCTGGAAAGATAAGCATGTGCAATTTTTATGAAGATTTATTTATTTATGTACATGAGTGTTTTGCCTACATATACATGTGCACACCAGAAAAGAGCATCCCATCCCATGGGACTACCATTCTAGATGGGTGTAGCCACCATGTGGGGGTGCCGAGAATTGAACTCAGGACCTCTGGAAGAGCAGCAACCGGTGCTTTTAACCACTGAGCCACCTCTCCAGCCCTATCAATTATTTTATATACTGCTGTAGATCCAACCCAAAGCCTAATGCATGCTAGGCAAGCACCCTACTAACTGAGCTATGTCTGCATTTTGGCTTATTCCTTTTTTTTTTTTTTTCTCAAGACAGGGTTTCTCTGCATAACAGCTCTGGCTGGCCTGGAACTCACTATGGAGACCAGGCTGGCCTTGAACTCACATCAGTCCACCTGCCTCTGCCTCCCAAGTGTTGGGATTAAAGATATGTTCCACCACTGCCTGACTGGCTTTTTCCATTTTTTCTCTTTCTTTCTTTCCTATTACAAATAGGTTGTTTTCCTCATCTATTTCTTCAGGAACTCATTCCTGGTATGTGGAAAGATGTTGATTTTGAATACTGCTCCTTTGCTGGCCCGTCAGCTCTGCAGTCTTCTGATGGAGTCTTTAGCCTCTGCGGAGTGCAGAGTCAACACCATCTGCAACAGGGGTCTCAGGCTCGTCCCCCTCCTGTCTGTGTCCTTATTTCTTTTTCTTGCCTAACTTGCTTTGCCTAGATGTTGGGGTACCAAATTGAACAAGTGCCCCGACCTGCAGGGTTCGACTAAAACTGGGGAGGAAGGTCACCTGTTGAGAAATGCAAGACACAAGGAGGGAGAGCAAGTCTGATTGATCAAGCTCTCAACTTTATTGGTCAGGCAGCAGCTTTTATAATTCAGAAGGCAGGGAAGCCTATCGCTATAGCAACGCAGTTGCGGGTTCTTCTCAAAACACAGGGAATTCCAGGCAGGGTCATGACGTCCTGCTACGCAGGGTATCTTGCATGGTCTTCATCTAGCCTTAGTCTAACTGTTGACTCACAACAGGGTCATTCTATCCTATCTGTCTTTAGTCTAACTGTTGACGCATAACAGGGTCACTCCATCCCTATCTGTCTTTAGCTTCTGACTCACAACAGGGTCAGCTAGTTTCTGGTGAAAGGTAAGCTCTGGGAAAGACAGAGACTTAAAGGTGCAGACTTGGACAAGATGGCTGAACATTGGCCATATGGCCTATCGTCCCCAACAAACAAGTTTGGTAGCAAGAGACAGCCTTGCTTTGTTCCTGATTGTAGATGACGTGTCTCCAGCTTTCCCCCCACATGGTAATATCGGCTCTGAGTTCATTTTGTCTGAGGCTAAGAGGGAGCCTCAGACGCCTACAGGCAAACCTATGTGACATTTTCTTGTTTAGCTCCTGACAAGGATAGAAGCAGCTCCTGTGGGCAGCACCATCCCCGGCCAGGTGGTCCTGGATGGCATCAGAAAGCAGGCCGAGCAAACTATGAGGTGCAAGCCAGTAAGCAGCTCCGCTGAGGCACAGGCGTTAGACCCGGCCTCCAGGGTCTTGCTTTGAGTTTCTGTCCTGACCTTGGGGGATAATGGGCTACAAGCTGTAAGATGAAATAAACACTTCCCTTCCTACATTGCTTTTTTGTCATGGTATTTACCACAGCAATACAAACTTAAGTAGACATGAGGCAGGAACCTTCTATACCCAGCTCTTCAGGCTTTTTATCTCGAAGAAATGTTGAGCAATAAGTATCAAGGCTTTTTGAGAATCTATTGAAATGATATGATTTCAAATAACTTTTATCCTTGATTTGTGTGTGTGTGTGTGCGCATGCGTGTGTGTGCGCGCGCGTATTTGTTTTGTTTTGTTTTGTTTTTCAAGACAGGGTTTCTCTGGGTAGCTTTGGCTGTCCTGGACTCACTTTGTAGACCAGGCTGGCCTTGAACTCAACGCCATCCACCTGCCTCTGACTCCCGAGTGCTAGGGCTAAAGGCGAGCGCCACTACGCCTGGCATTTTTGTATATATTTTATATTATACTTGTCATGTTAAACTAACCATGGTCTAAAACCAATTTAATCATCATGTATGAGTTGTTAATATGTTGCTAAATTCTGTTTCCAAGTATCTTTTTTTTTTTCTCCAGACAGAGTTTCTCTGTTTATCCCTGACTGTCTCACAACACACCCTATAGACCAGGCTGGCGTCTGGCTCACAGAGATCCTCCTGCCTCTGCCTCCTGAGTGCTGGGAATAAAGGGTTGAAAGAGGCGCTTCACCACCTGCATGTTTCCAAGTAGCTTTTTTTGCTTGTTTGTTTCCAAGTATCTTCATTGAGGAATTTTGTATCTGTTTTGGTTTTGGTTTGTTTTTTTGGTTTTTTGAGACAGGGTCTCTCTGTGTAACAGCTCTAGCTGTCCTGAAACTCCCTCTGTAGTCCAGCCTGGCCTCGAACTCACAGCGATCCACCTGCCTCTGCCTCCCAAGTGCTGGGATTAAAGGCGTGTGCCACTGCTGCCCAGCTTGCATCTGTTTCTGTTTGTTTGTTTCTCTGATACAGGGTTTCTCTGTGTAGCCTTGGCTGTCCTGGACTCACTCTGTAGTCCAGGCTGGCCTTGAACTCATGGAGACCCTCCTGCCTCTGCCTCCCAAGTGCAGGCATTACAGAAATGCACCATCACACCTAGGTTTTGCATCTGTATTTATGAAGGGTATTGTTATATAGTTTCATTGGTGGTGGTGGTGGTATATCAAATTTTTGACAGGCTGATAGCCGCTTCATAGATTGGAATTTGGGGCCATTCTTCACTGTCTATTTTGCAGAAGTGTTTGAAGAGAGCGTTTTTCTTTAGAAATCTGACTTGATTTGGGAGGGGCTCTCTCCTGTCCTAGGCTTCCGCTGGAAACAGTTCAGAATGCTTGGCTCTCATGCATAACGGCTGACTAGTTTACATTTCTTTTTATCATCAGGTTTCAGAGTCAGTCTGTAGTGTGTGTGTGGTGGGTGGTGGGTCGTGTTCTAATGGCAGGTGCGTCTCAAGCTATTCCGATCCCGTGGCTGTTACTGCCACCTGCTGTGACAGCACCTTCATCTCTCTAGCCTGCTCACTTGAGCAGGCCCGGCATTTAGTAAATGATACATACCATGGCTATCGGTTCTTTTTTTGCCTGTGTTGGCTTGGGATTATAAATGCCTCCTCTATGGAGATTTACACATCTTTCCCACAGTTTGGAGACTTTGCTGTTGTTTCACTGATTAAATGTTCTATAGCTAGTCAGGTGGTGGCGCACACCATTAATCCCAGCACTCGGGAGGTAGAGGCAGGCGGATCGCTGTGAGTTTGAGGCCAGCCTGGCCTACAAAAGTGAGTCCAGGACATTCAAGGCTACACAGAGAAACCCTGTCTTGGAAAAAACAAATAAACAAAAAAATCTTCTATGGCTTTAATCAGTAGTTCTATTTGCCAGTTTTTTCGAGACAGGGTTTCTCTGTGTAGCCTTGGCTGTCCTGGACTCACTTTGTAGACCAGGCTGGCCTCGAACTCACAGCAATCCACCTGCCTCTACCTCCCGAGTGCTGGGATTAAAGGCATGCGCCACCACGCCCGGCTCTACTTGCTAATTCTGATTTGAAGTCTAGTCTTTGGATGGCATCTAGTAGGTCCTGGTCTGTGCTGGGCCTAAAGGCGTGAGCCACCACCACCCGGCCTGTTCACTCTTTCCTGTTTCTTCTGGGTGTATCTGAATGTGTTCACCCTTCAGTGTAGCCTGCAAGCCCTGAGCTTCTCCCAGGCTGTCTCCAATCTGTTGCTGAGGCCTTCTACTTTTGCTTTTTTTTTTTTTTTCATTTTTCGTTCATTCATTGAAACCTTCTACTTAAGAAGAGACTTGATACCCTATGAGCATTTACAGGGAGAGGAGGTCCCCCTCAGTCACAGTCATCGGGGAGGGGAGTAAGGAGAAAATGGGAGGGAGGGAAGAATGGGAGGATACAAGGGATGGGATAACAATTGAGATGTAATATGAATAAATTAATAAAATATATTTTTTAAAAAAGAAACCTTCTACTTTTGATTAGTTGAGACTTTAATTTCCATGATCTCTTCTTTATTCAAGGCAGTGTTTCACATGCCCCGTGTCAGCCGGAAACTTGCTACATAGTGAGCACTGGCCCTTCCCCTCCAATGCTGTGAGTGATGGAGCATATCTTTAATGCAGAGGCAGGTGCATCTCTGTGAGTTCAGGGCCAGCTGGGCCTACATAGTGACTTCAAGGTCAGCTGGAGATACATGGTGAGACCCTGACAAACAAACAAACAAAAGTTCTGGGATTTCCACCACACAGAACTACATTTTTTGTTTCTTGATTTGTCTTCGGAATCTTTGTCTCTGTACAAAATGTCTCCTGTGTGCCTTATACTGTCTTCCTTGATCCAGGCAGCTGTTTATTTGCTTGTTTATTTGGTTGGTTGGTTTTGGTTTTTCTTCTTTTAAAGACTTATTTACTTTATGCATATGAGTACAATGTCTTTATGCATACCAGAAGAGGGCATCAGATCATATTATAGATGGTTGTGAGCCAGCATGTAGTTGCTGGGAATTGAACTCAGGATCTCCAGAAGAGCAGTCAGTGCTCTTAACCACTGAGACATCTCTCCAGACCGGTTTTGGTTTTTTGAGACAGGGTTTCTCTGTGTAGCCTTGGCTGTCCTGGAACTCACTTTGTAGATAGGCTGGCCTTAAACTCACAGCAATCCTCCTGCCTCTGCCTCCCAAGTGCTGGGATTAAAGATGTGCAGCACCACACCGTGCTTTTTGCTTGTTTTGTTGAGTTTATTTTATTTTATTTTTAAAGATGTATTTATTATTTATACAGTATTCTGCTCACTTGTATCCTGCCCACCACAAGAGGGCACCAGATCTCATTACAGGTGGTTGTGAGCCACCATGTGGTTGCTGGGAATTGAACTCGGGACCTTTGGAAGAGCAGACGGTGCTCTTAACCTCTGAGCCATCTCTCCAGCCCTTGAGTTTCTTTTTTAAACGGTGTTTGTGCACAGCAGAGGTCAAAGGACAACTTGCAGGACTTGGTTCTATCCTTGTACATGTGGACTCCTAAGATTGAACTCAGATCACCAGGCTTGGTGGCAGGTGCAGTCCAAGCCCTCTCTCAGGCCCTGTTTTGCATTTTTGAACTAGGGAGTCATGCAGTCCAGACAGCCTTTGAAGCTACTGTAGAGCCAAAGATGGCCTTGGATGTCCCAGAGTTTCTACCTGTGACTTTCAAGTGCTGAGATCACAAGGATGCACCACCATGCCTGGCTTAACTCCTTTGTTCTAGAAACGGAAGGATCTACCAAGATGAGAGGATGTCTCGGCCATGGCTGAAGTAAGATGCAGTTCCTTTCGACTGGGCTGCGGGTGTTCTGAGGCAGGGAAGCAGCTGCCTAGCGTGTCTGGGGCGCCAGGCTCCAGCGCCTGCAGCAGCGAGAAAGAAGGAAACAAAGTAACAATGGCAGCATTTTACAAAACAAGATCAAAACACAGCAACAGCCAATTAAATACAGACTGTCCATGCGCTGGCTAGTTTTCTATCATCCTGTATCAACTTGACACAAGGTCATATAAAACTGAAAGGTATATATCTGAATATATAGAGTTATCTGAAAGGAGGAACTGCAATTGAGAAATGCCTCTAGGAGCTCAGCTGCACACAAGAGCAAACCTGTAGGGCATTTTCTTAATTTAGTGACTGATGGGGGAGGGCCCAGCCCATGGCAGATGTTCACACTCTGGGCTAATGGTCCTGGGTTCTATAAGAGAGCAGGCTGAGCAAGCTTCATGGAGCAGTGAGAGGCACCCTCCATGGCCTCCGCATCAGCTCCTGCCTCCAGGTCCCTGCCCTGTGTGAGTTCCTAACTTCCACCAATGTTAGACTAAGATCTGGAAGTGTAAGCCAAATAAACCCTTTCCTCCCCAACTTGCTTCTGGTCATGGTGTTTCATCATAGCAATAGAAACCAACACTAGGCTGAGCGGTGGTGGTGCACGCCTTTAATCCCAGCACTCGGAAGGCAGAGGCAGGCAAATGGCTGTGTGTTTGAGGCCGGCCTGGTCTACAAAGTGAGTTCAGAACAGCCAGAGTTACACAGAGAAACTCTGTCTCAAAAAAAAAAAAAAAAGAAAAGAAAAAAAAAAGAAAGAAACCAAAGCTAGGACAAACCACAACATCAATAACCATGCAAAAGAAAGTGGTGAAAATCCTATCCCTCCTAGGTTAGTCCTGGACACTGGTTACACATGGAGGCTTGCTGTTAACATTATTTGTGAGTTGTTTTGACCTTTTTTTTTTTTTTTTTTGGTTTTTGAGACAGAGTTTCTCTGTGCAGCCTTGGCTGTCCTGGACTCACTTTGTAGACCAGGCTGGCTTCAAACTCACAGCGATCCACCTGCCTCTGCCTCCCGAGTGCTGGGATTAAAGGGGTGCGCCACCATGCCCACCCAGATACTGAATCTTAAAGACCTAGCTCTGCTGTCTATAGTAATACACACCTGTTAGTCCAACCTTCAGGTGGCTGAGACAGGAGAATTGCCTTGAGTTTGAAGCCAGCCTGGGCTACAGAACGAGACTCTGTCTCAAACAAACAAAAATAAATAATAAAAAGCAGAAGGGCTGGGCATGGATAGATGGCTCAGTGGTTAAGAGCACCATGTGCTCTTCTAGAGGTCATGAATTCAATTCCCAGCACCATCCCAGCACCCAGGAGGCAGAGGCAAGTAGATCACTATGAGTTTGAGGCCAGCCTGGTCTATAAAGTGAGTCTGGGACAGTCAAGGCTACACAGAGAAACCCTGTCTCGAAAAACAAAAAAACAAAACAAAACAAAAAATCAACTCCTAGCAACCACGTGGTGGTGGCTCACAACCATCTATAATGTGATCTGATGCCCTCTTCTGGCCGGCAGGTGTATATGCAGCTAAAGCACTCATACGTTAAATAAATAAAATAAAAAATAAATAAATAAATGAACAACTGGTAAATGAACAATTGAAATAAGGAAGATAATACAAGCTATGAAACAGAAATCTAACAAAGAGACAAAAACACTGATGAAAACCTAAGCCCAAATACTGGAAATGGAAAAAGTAAACAAACAAACAAAAAAACCCCAATGTGCCAAATAAGAAACTGGAAAAGCACACTAATAGAGCAGGTCAAGGAAGGGATAGATTATCTGAATTTGAGACAAGGTGCAGCAATTAGAACACTCCAGAAAGAACAAAGATCAATAACTAAAGGCAAGAGTTTATTTAGATATGTATGGAATGTTATGAAACACCTAAAGTTAAGAATCATGAGAGGGCCTGGAGGTGGTGGTGCACGTCTTTAATCCCAGCACTTGGGAGGCAGAGGCAGGTGGATGGCATTGAATTCCAGGCCAGCCTGGTCTACAAAGTGAGTCCAAGACAGCCAAGGCTACACAGAGAAACCCTGTCTCGAAAGAAAGCAAAAGAGAAAAAGAAAAAGAGACACCCCCTCAGGCAGTGGTGGTGCATGCCTTTAGTCCCGGCACTTGGGAGGCAGGTCTCTGTGAGTTCAAGGCCAGGTTGAAAACCATAGGGAGATGCAGAGGCGGAGGGGGAGAGGGAGGGAGGGGGAGGGGAGGGGAGGGGGAGGGAGACCCATACACATACACATGTGGATCATTGCACAGAAGTTAAGAACTTCCTCTTGTCATAATTAAACCACGAAATATAAAGAACAAACAAGTGTATTGAAAATGGCCAGAGAAAAGCACCAAACGACATCAGGATAACAGAAGATTATTCAGCTGAAACTTTCCAAGGCTGGAGGGCCTGGGCAGACGTCCTGAAAGATAACAACTGCCAACCCAGACTATTCTACCCACAAGAGCTATGTGTTATAGCTGAAGAAAGGAAAACCTTCTGTGATTGAGAACACGGGTGTCCTCTAAGCCAGTGGCTCTCAACCTTCTTCACTTTTTTTTTTTTTTTTTGGTTTCTTGAGACACATTCTCTGTGTAGCCTTGGCTGTCCTGGACTTGCTTTGTAGACCAGGCTGGACTTGAACTCACAGTGATCCGCCTGCCTCTGCCTCTGCCTCCCGAGTGCTGGGATTACAGGAGTGCGCCACCATGCATTAGTTTTAGGCAGCCTTTAGGTATATCTATTTTTATGTGTATTGCTTTGCTTCCATGTGTGCATTTACGTGCACCATGGGCATGCGGAATCCAGAAAGGGGCCTTGCAGCCCCTGGGCCTAGAGTTACAGATCCTGTGGACCAGGCTAATCCTGTGCAGAGCAGCAAGTGCTCTTAACCACTGAGCCGTCTCCCCACCCCACAGGCAAGCTCTCTTCTTTTTTGTCCCCACTACTTCCCAGTTTTTCTTTCTACTCTACTTTTGGTCATATTTTCACTTCATCTTATTAAGGTTCTGTTGTTGTTTTGTTTTGGAACCAGAGACATGAGATTTAAAATTAATACTCAGGTCAGATTTGGGAGAAGTTTAATAATGTTTGGAAAAAAAATTGGCTACAGACATTTCCTTTTTCTTGTTGTTTTGAGACACAGCCTTACTACCTAGCCCAGGCTGTCCTACAACTCACCTTGAAATGTACCATAAGGGTAAAACACGGACTGAACTTTTAAAGGCTCTCTATAAAATACACTATAGTTATTTTGGGAGCCAGGCATGGTGGCACACACCTTTAATCTCAACACTAGGGAGGCAGAGCCAAGTGGGTCTCTGTGAGTTCAAGGCCAGCCTGGTCTACAAAGTCCAGGACAGCCAGGACTACAAGAGAAACCTTGTCTCAAAAAACAAACAACAAACACAACCAAATAAATACTTATTTTGGCTTGAATTGAAGTGATGTTTTTCTATCTAAGGTCAAATGAGGTATGTTATTAATTAATTGCATTCTTTTTCATCCTTTGGTAGCACGTTACTGGAACATCAGTGGTCTTAATCACATTCCCGTTGGACAGTGCTGGGGATGTGGGGCAGGGGCTGATGCACAACCAGCTGCCTCTGTCTATTTCGACTCTGTTTTCCACTTCATTTGTTTCAGCCATCACCATGGATATGTGCCAACTGAGGCCTCTGTCTTGGCCAGGCAGTGGCAGTGGCACATGCCATTAATCCTCGGGAGGCAGAGGCAGGAGGATCTCTGTGATTGCAACACCAGCCTGGGCTATAAAGTGAGTCCAGGACAGCCAGGGCTTCATGCCTAGTGACTTTCTTTTCTACCAGGCTGCCACATTAGTAAGGGCCCTGCCACCTTCCAATAGCACCATTGCCTGGGGCCCAGGCCTTTGTAGCACATGAGCCAAACTGCAACATTAAGTATGGAAATATTTATTTACTGTGCGCACTAGTAAAAATAGCATTGCTATTCTTTTTTTTTTTTTTTAATTATTTATTATGTACACAGTGCTCTGCCTGCCCATGTACAGGACAGAAGAGGGCATCAGATTACATAATAGATGGTTGTGAGCCACCATGTGGTTGCTGGGAATTGAACTCAGGACCTCTGGAAGTGCAGTCAGTGCTCTTAACCTCTGAGCCATCTCTCCAGCCCCCCAGCATTGCTATTCTTTCAAGACATTTGGAGCATTTCTTTTTGTTTTGTTTTAGCTTGGGTTATTTTTGGGGGGAGGGGGGTGGGGAGGTGTTGCTTGTTTGTTTGAGACAAGGCTTTGCTACATAGCTGAGGCTGGACTTTGAACTTGAAGCAATCCTCCTGCCTCCGTCTCTGGAATGCTAGAATTACAGCTGTAGCCAGCATGCCTGCTTCCTCTCGCCATAGACTAATGGTTTCCAGTTTTGACTGAAGTTCAGACATGTTTTCCTTAATTGCTGAGCATGAAGAAAGGAGCTATGGCGTTATCAGTTGCTGCTTAGAGCATCACCCCCCCCCCACCCCCAATACACACACACCCTAGACAGGGTTCCTCTGTGTAGCCTTGGCTGTCCCGGAGCTCACTCTGTAGACCAGGCTGGCCATGAACTCAGAGATCCAGGCCTAGATCCGCCTGCCTTTCTGCCTGCCGAGTGCTGGGATTACAGGCGTGGGCCACTGTGCCTGACTGAAACTACCTTTTTTAAAAAAAAAATCTTTTGGTTTCTATGTGTCAGTGTGAGTGCTGGCTGAGACTCTCCCAACAGATGACTTTCAAAACTAAGACCGCAGCCATATTAAGTTTGATCTGCAGGATCACCTAAGCTAAAACGTGTGTGCGCATTCACACCCGAACCCCTCCATGGGAAAGGTTACAGTCTGCAGGGGAGGGAAGGGGAGGAGTGTGTGTCTTTCCATAATCTGTTCTTGGAAATGACACCCTACTGCTTTGCCAGGTCCTCTGTGTTAGGACTGTGTAGAGAGAATTTAATCCAGCAACATGGCTACTCTGGCTGGAATACAGACATGTCCTTAGCACCCACCTTTAACCCCAAACAAGAAAGGTAAAGTTCCTTGGTAGAAGGAAACAGACATTTTTGAAAGTGATGTCTAATTGAGTGGCAGAAAACATGACGAATCAGAGAAGATGTGACAGAACAGGATCCGCCCAGCTCTGATGAGAACAGGGAGGACTTCAAAGGGGGAGGGGGGACAGTTTTACCAGGAGAGTTTTACAGAGACAGGCTGAAGAGAGAACAAGCCAGACTCAGGTGAAGACAGAATGAGCCAGAGAATGAGGAGGAGCCGGAAGATTAGAACAGACTGCTAGAGTTAGTTTGAAAGACCCCACTTCTAAATGTTGTTTAGTCAAGGCTTGCTATTTTGTAAATGATTCTATTTTGTAAGGCTTGTACAATGGTTAAGGGAGGTCACCTGAAAGGCTCAGTCAGACTGGAAAAATACCACCATGTCACAAGGCTCGCAGACGTCACAAGGTTCATGGTCACCCACCATTTCACAAGGTCTACACAAGCGGTTCTGGAAAACTGCCCTGGGGCCAAGTTATTGGAAAAACAGGATGTATGGTCAGTGAATAGGCTAGCCTAACCATTTCCTGATTCCAAAGCCCTAACCAGAGCTAAATCTAGCCACATTAAGTTAGCCAATCAAGACCCTGTAACTATGCTTCTCGCTTCTGTAACCCCCGCTTCCTGCTTCCCACCCTATAAAAGGGTCTCCTCCCCTTCACTCGGCGCGCCAGTCATCCGATAGACTGTGTCGCCCGGGTACCCGTGTAATCAATAAAGCCTCTTGCGTTTGCAACCGGACTTTTGGTTTCGCTGGTTCTTGGGGAGGGTCTCCCTGACGAAGGACACTCCGTGAGGAGGGTCTTTCATTTGGGGGCTCGTCCGGGATAGAGACCCCCGCCCAGGGACCACCGACCCAAAATCGGGAGGTAAGTTCTCTGCTGCTGGCATTGTGGGTATTGTGTGTCTTGTTTGTCTCCTGGTTGTCCTCCATCTCTGTGCTACTCTGAGACTCAATTGGGTCATTAGTATCTGGTGGAGGCTAGAAGGAGTTGACGAACTCGGACTTCTCCTCCACACCCCTGGGAGACGTCCCATGGGGGTATCCGGGGTCCTTAGGACCCATCTGAGAGGACGATCCGACTCGGCTTGGTTGGGGCTTCGCCCCTGGTCAACGGATACGCTCCTCGTCTGGGAGACGGGGAAACCGGAACCCCAACGCAGTCTCCAATTGGTTTACTTTCATTTTGGTGCCGGCACCGCGCAGCGCGATCTATCTCTTTTGGTTTGTTGTTAATCTTTCTTGTCACTCTGTGTACACTCCCTTTCTCTGCAGACATGGGCCAGACAGTTACCACCCCGCTGACCTTAACCCTTAAACATTTCAGGGAAGTCCGGACCATCGCACACAACCAATCTGTGGAGGTCCGTAAGGACCGATGGCAAACGTTCTGTGCCTCCGAATGGCCAACCTTCAATGTTAACTGGCCACCGGAGGGCTCTTTTAACCTGACTCTCATTTTACAGGTTAAGGCAAAGGTGATGGACCCAGGCCCTCATGGCCACCCTGACCAAGTCCCATACATCATTACTTGGGAGACTCTGGTCCGCGACCCACCCCCTTGGGTTAAGCCTTTCCTTTCCTCGCCACCTAACCACTCCCTCCACCTTACCAGGGCCCTCAGCCCCCGGCGGGTGCTGCACCTCCCGCCGCTCCGGAGGCACCTCCCCAATCCCAAGCAGCAACTTCCTCCCCTGTGGCGGGCCGCTTGCGGGAACCGCCGGGAACAAACCCCGGACGCCACCTCCCAGGCTTTTCCCTTGCGAGCAGGCAATGGAGGACAAATTCAATATTGGCCTTTCTCTGCCTCAGACCTCTACAACTGAAAAAATAATAACCCTCCTTTTTCTAAGGATCCCACTAGACTTACTTCCTTGATCGAGTCTATTTTAGTGACTCACCAGCCTACCTGGGACGACTGCCAGCAACTCCTGCAGACGCTCCTGACCACCGAGAAATACCAGCGAGTCATTCAAGAGGCACGGAAAAATGTCCCAGGAGAGAACGGGCGGCCAACCCAGCTGCTCAACGAGATTAATAGCGCTTTTCCCTTAAAACGCCCTAAATGGGACTTCAATACGCAGGAGAATACTGGCTGAGACTCACGGGACCCGCCCTGATCTAACCGACCAGCCCCTCCGGAATGCTGACTGCACCTGGTTTACGGACGGCAGCAGTTTCCTGGAAAATGGAGAACGGCGAGCAGGAGCCGCTGTAACAACCACCAAGGATGTAATTTGGTCCAGCCTTCTCCCCCCGGGGACATCAGCCCAGCGTGCCGAGCTGATAGCTCTGACCAAAGCACTGTAGCTGGCCAGCGGTAAACGCCTCAACGTATACACCGACAACAGGTATGCCTTTGCCACAGCCCATATTCATGAAAAAAATTTACCGGAGGAGGGGCCTACTGACCTCGGAGGGCAAAGAAATTAAAAATAAGACTGAGATACTGGCCCTGCTAAAAGCCCTACACTTGCCCCGTGAACTCAGCATCATACACTGCCCCGGGCACCAGAAAGGAACTTCCCTGGAGGCAGAGGGAAACAGGATGGCCGATAAAGCCGCTCGCTTGGCAGCACTCTCCGGGAAAAGGGCTCTGCTTAGAAAAAGTGCCCCACTCCCATCAGGCCCTATGCAACAAAACCCTCACGATCTATCCCGGCAAATATTGGCTCACCGGGCCTACTGGGACTCAATGGGCCTGCAACTCGGGACTAACTCCCTGTGTGTCAGCCACAGTGCTTACCCAAACCAGTGACTTCTGTGTTCTGGTCGAAGTCTGGCCCAGGGTTACCTACCATCACCCTAGTTATATATACTCTCATTATAAAGGAATGACCAGACATCCCAGAGAACCTGTCTCCCTCACCCTAGCCTTGTTGTTAGGCGGTCTCACCGTGGGAGGAATAGCTGCAGGAATAGGAACAGGAGCCACCGCCCTAGCTGAAACATACCAGTTCAGACAGCTCCAGCAGGCCATGCACACCGATCTTGTGACATTAGAAGAATCTATATCGGCCCTAGAAAAATCATTAACCTCACTCTCTGAGGTGGTCCTCCAGAACAGGAGAGGACTGGACATTCTGTTCCTTCAAGAAGGTGGACTCTGCAGCTCTGAAAGAGGAATGTTGTTTCTATGCGGATCATACTGGGCTAGTCAGAGATAGTATGAGCAAATTAAGAAAAAGACTAAAGCAGAGACAGCGTCTCTTTGAGTCAGGCCAGTCATGGTACGAGAGATGGTTTAATGGGTCCCCCTGGTTTACCACCCTAATCTCCTCCCTGCTAGGACCAATCATTATTATACTCTTGATTCTCCTATTTGGACCCTGCATCCTCAACAGATTGGTCCAATTCATGAAAGATAGGTTATCCATAATCCAAGCGATGGTCCTCACCCAGCAATACCATCGCCTGAAGCAGGAAATGAAAACTGAAATAGAATGAAAGATTCCATTCTAGTTCATAGAAAAAGAGGGGAATGAAAGACCCCACTTCTAAATGTTGTTTAGTCAAGGCTTGCTATTTTGTAAATGATTCTATTTTGTAAGGCTTGTACAATGGTTAAGGGAGGTCACCTGAAAGGCTCAGTCAGACTGGAAAAATACCACCATGTCACAAGGCTCGCAGACGTCACAAGGTTCATGGTCACCCACCATTTCACAAGGTCTACACAAGCGGTTCTGGAAAACTGCCCTGGGGCCAAGTTATTGGAAAAACAGGATGTATGGTCAGTGAATAGGCTAGCCTAACCATTTCCTGATTCCAAAGCCCTAACCAGAGCTAAATCTAGCCACATTAAGTTAGCCAATCAAGACCCTGTAACTATGCTTCTCGCTTCTGTAACCCCCGCTTCCTGCTTCCCACCCTATAAAAGGGTCTCCTCCCCTTCACTCGGCGCGCCAGTCATCCGATAGACTGTGTCGCCCGGGTACCCGTGTAATCAATAAAGCCTCTTGCGTTTGCAACCGGACTTTTGGTTTCGCTGGTTCTTGGGGAGGGTCTCCCTGACGAAGGACACTCCGTGAGGAGGGTCTTTCAGTTTGAGGCCAAGCAGAGCAACACAGTGAGAAGCTGAGAGAAGCCAGATTGAATCAGTCAGCTTGGAGAGGAGTCTGAGCCGGAACAGCTGAGTTGAACCAGCTGGCAAGAGCTCAGAAAGAACAAGAAAGAGTGAGCTTATCCAGCAGGAAGCTGTCTCAGAGGCTGAGAATATCTAAGCCTAGGTTAGATGGTACTCAGGCTAGAAGCTTCTAGGACTAGGCCCAGGCTAGCACAAGGAGGCAGGAAGCCTCCCAGACAACAACTATGCCAGAAGAATAAAAGTTCTTTTTTTCAGGAGCGAATCTTGTGGTCTAGCCTGTGTTCTGAGGACAGTGTCACTCAAGTGCAAACTAGCAGGTGGACAGCCCTGGGCTGGCGACTCTGAGCAATTTTAACTTTAGCTAAAATGGATTTGTGGTCACTTGAAATCACTGGCATTGATTCCAGCAGAGAGAGCCTTCAGGCAACAGAATTTTGTTGTTGTTGTTGTCAGTCATAAATTCAGGGATATGATCCAGAGTCGTACACGTTATACTTATTATGTATGTATTATAGATGAATTTATAAAATATCAAATATATTGTCATGAATGTTTATATGTATACACACATATGCCTTCTGAATGACTGAAGCTATTTTGTTATGTGTGCTGTGATGCAGCAGTTTTTAGGGTCAAGGAAGAGAGGAAACTGACCGCATCTGAAGCTTGTTCCAGCCTGGTTTTGTTCAGAGCTGAGCAAGTTGCTGGTCGACGGGGGGAACCTGCCATGTGTGGACAAGTATTCTCCCTTTTCCATAGCATGAAATGTATGCTACCTTCTTTTTACCCAGTTCTCCCTTCAAAGCAAAGCACCACGTGAAATGAATCTGCCCTGCTTCGTATAACTTCCTTCTTCTCTTACTGTGGGCCTGACTCATCCCTCATGGGGGCTACGCCGTAGCAGTCACCCTTTAAATTTCCCTCTGTCAAACCACATTCTCCCCTCTCTTTCCTGTAAACTCCTCCGAAGCTCAGGGTCCAGACTCATCACAGACCTAATTACACTTGAATTAAGGGAGAGGCAGCGGGAGGTCCCGAGAGGGCCTTTGCGCATGAGCAGTTGTGATGAAGGTGCTGTCTGCAGCAAGGCCAGCGGCTGTGCTTGGTGGTAAAGGGTGTGGAAGGTGTCCTGCACAGCATCATGGGAACTGGGACAGAGAGGTGCTGAGAAACGGCTCACTAGATGGGGTAGCAACATTCCAAGTCCAGAAATGAAAAGCTGTATAAAAACACACAGTTTAAGGGGGACGGTGTGGCCACAAAGTGAGGTCTCCTTGTTAAGAGGGAGGGCTACTCTTGCAAAGGACCTGAGTTGGGTTCCCATAACTACCTGCAACTCCATCACCGCGAGATCCAGTACCCTCTTATGGTCTCCTCAGACATTGACGCGCGCACGCGCACGCGCACACACACAGAGCTTGGCAAGGGTTTCCGCAGCGCATGTACTAAAGTCATATCAGCACAGGAAGACTAGCACCGCCCTATCCAGTCACAGAGAGAACATCCGTGATGTGTTTCTTTTGCAAGGAGCTGTGTGTGTTCCCATGAGTGCGGGGAGTGCGGGGACGTATGTAAAAGGAGCTTTTATTCTCCTGGCTCAGTTGTTGTCTGGAAGGCTTCCCGCCTCCTTCTGTTAGCCTGGGCCTAGTCCTGGAAGCTTCTAGCCTCCGTTCGATTTAACCTAGGCCTAGATATTTTCAGCCTGAGACTTACTGCTTAATGAGCTCACCCTTTCTTGTTCTTTCTGAGCTCTGGGCTGCCTGGTTCAACTCAGCTGCTCAGGCTCAAACTCTTCTCGCAGCTGATTTATTTATTCTGGCTTCTCTCTCGGCCCAGAATTGCTCTGCTCGGCCTCAGACTAACTCAGCAATCGGCTCTAATCTTCTGGCTTCCTCTCAGTTTCTGGCCAGTTCTGTCTTCACCTGAGTTTTCTCTCTGCAACCCATCTCTCTATTATAGTCTCGGTAAAACTGCCTCCACTCTCTGTAAAACAGCCTCTTAAGTAGCTTCCCTTTCCTCTCTCTTCTCGTAACAGTTGGGCGTATCCTATTCTGTCAAATCTTCTCTGATTCATCACCTTTTCTGCCACTCAATTAGACATCACTTTCTTTTTTTTTTTTTCTCTGTGTAGCCTTGGCCATCCTGGCCTCACTTTGTAGACCAGGCTGGCCTCGAACTCACAACGATCTGCCTGCCTCTGTCTCCCAAGTGCTGGGATTAAAGGCGTGCGCCACCACGCCTGGCACTAGACATCACTTTCAAACATGGGTGCTTCCTTCTACAAACTAACTTTACCTTCATTGTTTGGGCTTAAAGGCATGTACCACCATGCCTGGACCTAAGCTTTTCTTTCCCTGAATCTTGCTCTACACCAGTCTGGCTTTGAACTGAGATCTGTTTGCCCCTGTCTCCGGGGTTACAAGCATGTTTGTATTCCAGCCGGATCACACAGACCTAAAAGATCTTTGGATGTGATCTTGTGCCAGAACATGTTCTGAGTTAACATTCCTCTACATACGTACGTGTGTGCAGCTCTGTGAGCATATGTGTTGAGGCCAGATCAGTTTCAAATGTCATTCCTCAGGCGCCATCCTCCTCTTGCTGTTGTTGTTGTGGGGTTTTCTTTTAAATATATTTTATTAATTTATTCATATTACATCTCAATTGTTATCCCATCCCTTGTATCCTCCCATTCCTCCTTCCTTCCCATTTTCCCCTTTCTCCCCTCCACTATGACTGTGACTGAGGGGGACCTCCTCCCCCGTATATGTTCTTTTGTTTTGTTTTTAAAGAATATTTCTCTCTCTCTCTCTCTCTCTCTCTCTCTCTCTCTCTCTCTCTCTCTCTCTCATCTATCTGTCTTAGTTAGGGTTACTATTGCTGTGATGAAAGACCATGACCAAAAGCAACCTGGGGAGGAAAGGGTTTATTCCCCTCACAGTTCATCATCCAAAGCAGTGAGGGCAGGGACCTGGAGGCAGGAGCTGACACAGAGGCCATGGAGGGGTGCTTGATCCCTGTGGCTTGCTCAGCCAGGACCACCTGTAAAGTGATTGTCAATATTAATGTATGCAGAACATTAATACGGTGACAGTTTTTTTTTTAACTAGCCAGTTCCCCAATGATTGATACAGACTATGGTTTATTATTAAGCTGTATGCACTATGCTGGGCAGGTTCAGAGCATCCTAATCCTTCTAGCCTTAAAACCCACAGAAAAGCCCGTCACTTGCCAATCTGATGACTCCCGGGCAGCCTCTGCTCCCTCAGTCCGTCCTCAGGACACACTTGTCTTGGCCCCATGCTCCGTCTCTTCCAGTGGAGCGTGCCTCCTCCTCTCCCTCCTTTCTCCTCCTCCTCCCACCTCAGCCTCATGGTGGTCCCTCTCTGACCCCGGGGCTAGGAATCTAAGCTCCGCCTACCTCTCTTCTGCCCAGCTATAGACCATCAGCCACTTTATTTACCCAATCATAAAGTATTAGCAAGGGGTCTGGAGAGATGGCTCAGTGGTTAAGAGCGTCACCTGCTCTTCCTAATGGTCCTGAGTTCAAGTCCCAGCAACCACATGGTGGCTCTTATATAACCATCTGTAATGTGATCTGGCGCCCTCTTCTGGCTTGCAGGAGTACATGCAAGCAGAGCACTGTATACATAATAATAAATAAATAAATCTTTAAAAAAAAAAAAGAAAGTATTAGCAAGCAAGGTTTATGCAACATCACTTGGGGTACATGAACATGTGCTCATCTGGGGTGCAACTGGATCTTGGGGGCCAGTACTTAGCATTAGAACACACAGCACCAGACCAAGCCCCACCGGCCACCAGCCGCCCGAGAAATGTACCCCTCACTAATAAACAAAATGCATAACAACTGGATCTCATGGGGGCATTTTCTTAGTAGAGGCTCCTTCCTCGCTGATGACTCCAGTTTGGGTCAGGTTGCCATTATCGTTTGTCTATTATTATTTACTGGAACATGATCAAATGTAACCCAGCCTGGCTTCAGCTTGCTCTGTAACTGAGGATGACCTTGAGTGTCTGCTGCCTTGGCCTCTGCCTCCTAGACACTGAGGTTACACACAGGCCCCCCTGCCCTGTTTATGTGGTTCTGAGTTCAAGCCCAAGGTTACCCATTGAGTTGTATCCTCACCTGAACATCTTTTCTCCCATTCTGTGGGATGTCTTTTTACTTTCTTTTAAAAAACATGGATTTAGTGTATGTGTATGTTACACATGTGTGGTGCATTCTCCAGGGCATGTGCTTGAAGGGCAGAGGACACTGTCAGGTACCCTGCTTTTACAGTCTCCCCCTTATCCTGAGCTAGGATGTACATGCACCCCTTCTCCCCACTAACATTCCTTTTTTCTTTCTTTCTTTCTTTCTTTCTTTCTTTTTTTTTTTTTTTTGGTTTTTCGAGACAGGGTTTCAGTGTGTAGCCTTGGCTGTCCTGGACTTGCTTTGTAGACCAGGCTGGCCTCAAACTCAGTGATCTGCCTGCCTCTGCCTCCCGAGTGCTGGGATTAAAGGCATGCACCACCACGCCCGGCTTTTTTTTTTCAAGACAGGGTTTCTCTGTGTAGCCTTGGCTGTCGTGGACTCACTTTGTAGACTAGGCTGGCCTCGAACTCACAGCGATCTACCTGCCTCAAAAAACCAAATAATAATAATAATAATAATAATAATAATAATAATAATAATAATAATTTAAAATTTTCAGTCAACTACCGTAATTGCAGGTGTACCAGGACGGGAAAACTTAGTGTTGGCGTCATGAAGTATCTTCTCTTTCCGTTTCCACTAAAGAGTAAAAGCAAAATAAGCAAACACATGGTTTGAAGAAGTGGCCTCTCAAACGAAGACTGGCTCCTGAGAATTGTCCTGTCACAGGGCGAGTAAACTGACAGCATCTGGAAGGTTTTCAGTTTGTGTTTTCTCTTGCTGACTCGGGGTCTTGCAAGAGCTAAGCTGGGAAGCTACCACTGAGCTCCACCTTCAGCTTCAGGAAGAGTTTTTAGGTGATAAAAATGCATGAATCGGCTGGAGAGATGGCTGTGTATAAAAAGTCAATTTATAGTCATGTGGTGGTGGTGCACGCCTGTAATCTCAGTACTCAGGAGGCAGAGGCAGGCAGATCTCTGAGTTCGAGGCCAGAACAGAGTGACAATAATAATTTATATTATTATTACTGTAACATTAATATCAATTTTATTATAAGGTATTTAATAATTGTTAATTTATGATAAACATTTTATAATTTATGAAATATTAAAATGATATTGCAATATTTACTATGCTAAAATTATTATATTTTGATTTTGATTTTTCAAGACAGGGTTTCTCTGTGTAGCTTTGGCTGTCCTAGAACTCACTCTGCTCGGTCCTAATAATAATAATAAGTTTATATTATATTTTAATAATAATTTATTATAAATAGTAAGTATAAATATTTATATGTACTATTATTATATTGTTATTTTTATTTATGCCACTGTGCAATGTTCATATATGTGTTACTGAATTCTGTAGCTACCTGAATAGTCTGTGTCTTATTCATGATTGAGGTGGCTCATATGTTTTAAGAGAATCTGACATGTTAGATTTGTCTGTACATCAGAATTTTAATTTTTAAAGAATAATTCATGTATTATCTATGTGAATGTGGGTGTGCTTTGTGTGTTTATGTGTACTATGTGTGCAGGTGTCCTCAGAGGCCAGAACAGGGCACTGGATCCATTGGAACCAGACTTAGAGTCAGCTGTAGGAACTGAACCTGGCTCCTCTCTGCAGGGAACAGTAAGTGCTTCTAACAGCTAAGCTGTCTCTCCAGTCCCATAAGCTGAACTATTGAAAAAGGCATAGTTAGGGCTGGAGAGATGGCTCTGCAATTAAGAGCACTGGCTGCTCTCCCAGAGGACCCGAGTTCAATTCCCAGCATGCATATGGCAGCTCACGACTGCCTCTAATCTGACACTTTCACGCAGACATACATGCAATACACAGGAAATAAAAATAAAACTTTAAAAAGATATAGTTAAGTTTGTAATTACTGTTTACATTTTGGATGGAATTTAATTATTTAAGTTTACAGAGCTGGGTGGGGGTGGCACAATGTCTTTATTCCCAGCTCTTGGGAGAAAGAGGCCAGAGGATCTCTGTGAGTTCAAGGCCAGCCTGGTCTAGAAATCAAGTCCAGGGCAGCCAGGGCTATATAGAGAAACTCTGTCTGGAAATAAAACATTAAAAAAATTCTGTCTTATTCATGTAAATACTACTTAAACACTGAAGAACTTCAATTGAACTTTTTTTTTTAATGGTTTTTCAAGACAGGGTTTCTCTATGTTAACTTGGCTGTCCTGGACTCACTTTTGTACACCAGACAGGCCTCAAATTCACAGCAATCCACCTGCCTCTGCCTCCCCAGTGCTGGAATTAAAGGCGTGCGCCACCATGTCTGGCAGACTTTTATAATAGTGTTTGATTCACTGAAAAAAAAAAAGAAAACCATAATACAGGACTGTAGTGTGATGGTTTGAATAAGAACAGCCCCCGCCCGCCTGTGGTAGCGCACACCTTTATCCCAGCATTTGGGAGGCAGAGGCAGGCGGATCACTACGAGTTCAAGGCCAGCCTGGTCTACAAGTGAGTCCAGGACAGCCAGGGCTACACAGAGAAACACTGTCTCAAACAACACAAAACAAAACAAAACAGCACACACAGGCTCACTCACTTCAATGCCTAGTCATCAGGGAGTGACACTATTTGAGAAGGATTAGGAGGCGTGGCCTTGTTGGAGAAAACATGTCACTGGGGGGTGAATTTTGAGGTCTCAGAAGCCCATGACAGCAAGTACCAGATGATGAACAGGTAGAAAGTGGGTGATGCTACGCACCAGGCACCCTCTGCCTCCCCCATGAACGGACCTCTCCTTTCTTAGTCGCTCTGTCCAGCTCTGACTTCATTCCATAGTCTGTTGCTGCGGGGCTCTGGTGCTGTCTTAGGCTGTGCAACAGCAAAGGCAAGAAGGTATCTGTTTGGAGGTTGCCCTCTGATGTGTGGGGGGGTGGGGGGTGGGGCACACAGATTGTGGACTTTTGGCCCCCAGTGGGTTGAGCCTCTCATAGCTCAGAGACTTAGCTCAGCTTTGGGAGGGAGAATCCTTCCCAGCCTCACTCATGCTGTGGCCGTAAGTCAGGAGCATCTTGCTGGATTCTGGTGCACCTTTTTTCAGCATGCATATGTATAATTTCTGAAACTCAGAAGGGCCCATATTATCTGGTTCGTGCCCTTTTTTTCTAACTTTAAACTTTTTATTTTATTTTGATTTTTAAAAAATATCTCTTTATTACATAGACAGTGTTCTGCCTGCATGTACACCTGCAGGCCAGAAGAGGGCACCAGATCACATTACAGATGGTTATGAGCCACCATATGGTTGCTGGGATTTGAACTCAGGACCTCTGGAAGAGCAGACAGTACTCTTAACCTCTGAGTCATCTCTCCAGCCCCCTGTGAACTTTTTATTTTTAATGACAAAGTTGGCTATGTAACCCAGGCTAGCCCTGAACTGACCATTGTAGCCCAGGTTCCTTCTCATGCCCAGCCTGCCTGTTACTTTACATACATACCTAACATTGACTGCTCTCTCTGTCTCTCTCAGTGGTCTCTCAGTGTTAGGGCCCTGCACATGATAGGCGAACTGCTCTGCTGCCCAGCCGCACATCCACAGCCCATCCCAACCAGCATTAGATGTGCATCTTGTGCTGCTAAGCACCCATTTTGCCCTTCCTCTCTCTTCATGCTAAAAAAATGCCCCGGCCCGCCGGGGTTCGACTAACGCTCGGGAGGAGAATTTTCCTGTATGGAGACAGAACACTAGACACGAAGAAGGGGGGCAAGTCTGCATTCTGATCAAACCCCGTTTATTGAGAATTTTCACAGAGTTTATATAGGCACAGAGGCATGGGTATTTGCGTAAGCAAGGGTTGCTGTGGATACCTAACTCTGGAATGCTCCAGCAGTCTACCTTTACAGCTGCTATAATTGCAGGAGAGAAATTCCAGGAGAGTCGTGAAGGATCTGGTTAGTCAGGAAAAAGCTCCCGGAACTGCTGCTCGCAGGCAGCTGGCCCTTAATCTGATCTTATCAGTAGTCTCACCGGAAAAGGAGTAGCTCGGGGGTCTGGAATGACCAGCCCCCACAATAAATCACAACAGGTGTCTAACTGCCGACCTACGACAAGGTCAGCTAGTTTCTGGTGGACGGCAGACTTCTGGAGAAATAGAAACCTAGGCTCTGACAAGATGGCTGAACATTGGCCATGTAGCCCGTCCCCAACAACAACAACAACAAAAACCTGAAACCCTGTAGTCTGCACACTAGTGAAATATCTGCCCACTGCTCTGCCACCCCAACCCCCTAAGCACCCCCCCCCCCGCAGCTATCTTTTTACTTCCTGTCTCTGCAAATTTCACTTAGCACAATGTCCTCAAGATTTCCACGTTGTAGCCCGGCGTGGTGGTGCGCGCCTTTAATCCCAGCACTCAGGAGGCAGAGGCAGGCGGATCGCTGTGAGTTTGAGGCCAGCCTGGGCTACAAAGTGAGTCTAGGACAGCCAAGGCTGTCCCTGTCTCGAAAAAACAAAACAAAACAACAACAACAACAAAGATTCTCACGTTGTAGAATCATATCATAAGTGCCCACCTTCTTAAAGACGAAATGTACTGTTTTATATACAGGAACGTAAGGATATTTCTTCACGCCCCTGCTGCAATTCCAGAAGTGGAGTCCATGGATCTCCTAAGGCACCAAGTCCACGTCGTTTTCTATAGTGGCTGCACCACGGAAGTCACTTTAAAGTTTCCCCTAGAGGGAAAACCGATCGTGCTATGGGCTGAGTGGTCTTACACTCAAAATGGTCATTCCTGAATCAAAAACCATTGCTAGGAGGAGAAACGTTATCGATCATTTGATCTACATCTGTCATTGTGGGGCACAAACTAGGACGTTGAGGAAAATGGCTCAGGAGGGTTCCTTAATGGGAAAGCTGGGTTGCTGCTATCTTGTGCTTTTCGATAGTCAGTTTGATGCACAGAAAATAATTGTCACCTCGAAACACTAAAAGCCAGAACTAGGAGAGGACACTTCCAAACGTCCTTTGAGATGCACTGTCTACTTTGTTTGGGCAGTTGACATCGAAACTGAGCCTGCTTTTCTGGGTTGGAGGTAGATTGGAGTTCTGGGCATCCTAAGAGATAAGAGGGGGAGACAAAGAAAATCAGTCCACAATGAAGATCTACCAGGCGTGGAATAAATCCCACCGAGTCGCCAGTGTGTGGCACCGATTCGGCGACCTTCAAGGGGCGTCAAAGATCCGTCCTGCCCCCCCACCCCCCCCGCGCCCTGGAGAGGGAGGTCTATGGGTCACTGCTCTTCTCAAGCTCTGGAATTTAAAGCAGAGGTCCGGGATTCCCCGGAACCGCAATAGGGCGGGAGCCACGGAGTCCGAGCAACTTCCCCAGCCCGACCGCACCCAGTCTCTCCCGGCACCCGAGCGCAGGGAGCGCAGGTTGCGGACCACGGCGGGCACGTGGGCTCGGCCGCAGCGCTGCGCCAGCTCGGCCCGCCTGGCAGCCCCCGGACTCGCGCGCGGCCGAGACCTCTAGGGAGAGGTTCCTCCCCCCCCCCGCCCCCCCCCCTTCCCCGCCTTCTGCTCTGCACCAGTCCGAGGGAATCTGCGGTCGGTGACGCGCATCCTTCAGCAAGCCACCTGCAGCCCGGGGCGCGCCGCTGGGGCAGCATCACAGGCTGGGCCGGCGGCCTGGGTACCGCGCGCTCCGGAGGCCATGCCGGCGTTGGCGCGGCGCGGCGGCCGGCTGCCGCTGCTCGGTAAGGCCCCTCGCCCCCTCCCCGGCCGGTGGAGCGCGCAGCATCCCTCTCCTCCCGCCGCGCTCCCCTCGCCGCCGCGTCCCTCCCTTCTCTCGCGCCCTCCCGCGCCAGCGGTGAACTTGGCGGCGGTGTGCCCACCCCCGCCCTCACCCTCCTCCGCAGCGCTCCTCCGCAGTCCCCAGGCCGCCGCGTCTAGGCTTGGGCATGGATGCGTGCGGCCAGCCCCGGAGAGTCTGCGGCAGTGCAGGTGGCCCAGGAGCCCCTGGCACGACCTCTGGCTACTGTACATTCTTGAGGGGTCGCATTCGCACCTCGCTGAGGTGGGAGTTGACTGAGCAAAGTCTAATGGGAAAACGGACCGGCATCCTCTGCTAGAGAGGTCATTCCCGCCGGCGGCCCCCACCTGCGCCAATTTTCGGTTAGTTCAATGGCTAGTTACTTCGGAAATACTATGCAAAGACGGATTTACAAATTAAATTACTAGCTGCCCTTCCCCTCTCCATTCTATTCTTATCCTAGGATTACAGCCTAGTGAGATTTTCAAGGACTCCAAAAACTGCCCTCCCAAATTACCTGCTTGTGTAGAAGCATAGTAGTGATAGAAAATGGTAACAATAGGAAAAATGTCCCCATACGACCCAGTTCGAATCGGTTCGTCAGCTTCTATTTGGGAAGACGAAGGGGTCTGATTGAATCTGAGTTCTGAGAGTCTGGGGAAGATCGGTCCCTGCCCTAGTTTTGCAGCCTTGTGAGGCACTCTCGGCCTGCTCCTCATCTGCCCGGTAACCTACTTCCCCCTTCAGTTCCAACATTTAGGATTCTGGTTTGAACCTTTGGTGACAGAGAAAATATTTGCAACATAAATGAGCAGAAAGTATTTCCAATCACACACACAAACACACACACACACACACACACACACACACACACACAAAACCATAAAGTAAAAAAATGTAAGATATAAAGAAAAAGGGTGGGGAAACAGACGTTTTACCTTTCTTAAACTGGTACCTTTCTTAAATAGGTACGTCTCAGAAACATAGAGTAATATGCTTCCCCCCCCCCCCCCCCGCCGAGGTTCTGTTACTGTAAAAGGTTAACTTTGGTTGTGCGTGGTATTCGGGCCTTCCCTATAGCAGAAAAGATTGTCTAAGCGGCTAAGAGGATCGAAGTAACAGTATCAGAGCAGTGCTTGCAACCATGCTCGGACCGCACTGAGCTTCTTACTTAGGAAATGTCTTAATCCCTCTCCAGATTCCAAGTGCAACACACAAACAACAAATATGCAACATCTTACGAGTCCGACCACCCTCCGACGTAACGGGGTGGGGGGGAGGGCGGGGGCGGGGCGGTGTATCAAGACCCAGGGAGACACTGGCTCCAAAGTTACCGCCTCTCTGACTTCTCAAACTCTGCGTCACCTTTGTTTGTTTTTGTGAAGTTTACGAAGAGCCCCGCCCCTCTCCTTTCTCTGGTCAGTGCTGGGGGGTGGGTGGGGCGGAGGTGGGGGGGGGGATCACGTACAGGAGGCCAGTGCTGTGCCGCTGAGCCACTACCTCACCCTTCTTTCAGGCTCAGCGTCTCTTTGGTGTTATTTATTCTCTCATAAGCGTATGACTGCTCGTCTGCGTGTGTGTATGGACCACACGTGCGCCTACAGACGTCAGAAGAGGTGGTCCAGTCCCCTTGAAACGGGGTTGCAGGTGGTTGTGAGCCATCATGTGGGTGCTGGAAACCAAACCCAGGTCCTCTACAAGAGCAGCACTTGCTCTTTCCCGCCAAGCCGCATCTCCAGCCCCAGGGTCCAGCCTCTTTGACTCAACCCACTACTTATGCGGTTAGACTTTGTTCCCTGGTAGCATAGGTCTTTTTTTTTTTTTTTTTGGTTTTTCGAGACAGGGTCTCTCTGTGTAGCCTTGGCCATCCTGGACTCACTTTGTAGACCAGGCTGGCCTCGAACTCACAGCGATCCACCTACCTCTGCCTCCCGAGTGCTGGGATTAAAGGCGTGCGCCACCACGCCCGGCTGCATAGGTCTTGAAAACAAGGTTGGCTGCCATTCTTTGATATGAGCCTCTTGGGGCTGGAGCGATGGCTCAGTAGCTAAGGGCACTGACTGTTCTTTCAGAGGACCCAAGTTCAAATCCCAGCACCCACGTGGCAGCTCACAACTGTCTGTAGTCTGTAACTCCAAGATCTCTTTGCCATGTGTTTATCAATTATGTTGTTGCTCATTCAAACTCTCCCTGTACTAAGGATATATCTCAGCAGTAGAGTGCTTGTCCAGCATGCACGAAGCTCCTGGGTCTAAGTCTTAGAGCCCCTTTTTAATAAGCTGTTTCTGTTGTTGTTGTTATAATACTGCTGTGATCATCGTCCAGTGTGGGTGGGCCTGAACTCTCATTTCATATGGAGTTTTCTACGAAGAGCACTCCTTCGTAGGGACACAGGGAGGGCAGATATGCAATTTGGGTAGGTACTGCAGGAATTTTCCAAAGTGATCGAACCACTTCACACTCCTACTAGCAGTATGGAAGCTCCAGCCCTCACCTCCGTGCTGCTTGCTGATACAGATTTTCCTGGGGAAAGGAGGGAGCGTAAAAGCAGAGGCTTTCAAATGCTCGAGAGTTAAATATCTTGCGTTATGAAGAGAGAACTTGGTTTCCTTTGTGAGCACCGTGTTTCATGGGTGGTGACAACAGTTTTTATTTATTTTATTTTATTTATTTATTTATTTATTTTGGTTTTTTTCGAGACAAGGTTTCTCTGTGTAGCCTTGGCTGTCCTGGACTCACTTTGTAGACCAGGACAACAGTTTTTAAGAAGACCTGGAGGAGAGGAAAGGAGCTTGCTATGGCGTTATCTGCGTTGGGCACTGACACTGCATAGAGAGAGTTTCAATATTACAGGAACAGAGATATTGTCTCTGCCATTATTGTCTGAGAATTCATGTCCACAGCCTTGAATCACATTTATTTATTTATATATTTTTTATTAATTTATTCATATTACATCTCAATGGTTATCCCATCCCTTCTATCCTCCCATTCTTCCCTCCCTCCCATTTTCCCCTTACTCCCCTCCCCTATGACTGTGACTGAGGGAGACTTCCTCCTCCTGTATATGCTCATAGGGTATCAAGTCTCTTGGTTTATTTTTGGTTTTTCAAGACAGGGTTTCTCTGTGTATCTTTGGCTGTCCTAGACTCTCTTTGTAGACCAGGCTGGCCTCAAACTCACAGAGATCTGCCTGCCTCTGCCTCCCGAGTGCTGGGATTAAAGGCGTGCGCCACCATGCCCAGCTGAATCACACATCCTGCTGTGTTGCCTTTTGCCCTTCTTGTTTGTCTCCGTTACTTTTCTATTGCTGTGAAGTGATACCATGATCAAAGCAATTTTTAGAAAAGGGAGCTTGCTTACAGTTTCAGAGGGTGAGTCCATGACCCTTGTGGGGAGGCGGATGCTACGGACATGACAGAAGCCAGGCAGGCAGGCAAGCATGGTGCTGGCGCTGTAGCTGAAAGCTTATGTCTAGATCCACAAGCATGCACAGAGAAAGCTAGCTGGGAATGGTGTGGGCTCCCCCCCCCCCTTTCTGAGACAGAATTTCTCTATGTAACAGTCCTGGCTGTCCTAGACTCGCTTTGTAGACCAGGCTGGCTTCGAACTCACAGAGATCTGCCTGCCTCTGCCTCCCGAGTGCCGGGATTAAAGGCATGTGGCACTGCGCCCGACGTTGTAGGCTTTTGTTTTTGTTTTTTCAAGACAGAGTTTCTCTGTGTAGCCTTGGCTGTCCTGGACTCACTTTGTAGACCAGGCTGGCCTCGAACTCACAGTGATCCGCCTGCTTCTGCCTCCCTAATGCTGTGATTAAAGGCATGTGCCACCACGCCCAGCTGATGTGGGCTTTTGAAACCTCCTCCATCAAGGCCACACCTAATCCTTCCCAAACAGTTTTACATACGTGGCACAAGTATTCAAATATGTGAGCCTGAGCCTATAGGGGACAAACCAGGACATGACGCTTCCTAGAGCCCTCCTCCCCACTGGCTTTCAGTCCTATCATAAAGCAAAATACATTTAAGCCAGCTGTGAAAGTCCCCATAGACTATCACAGTCTCAACAGTTTCTTTCAAAGTCTCTTCTGAGACTCAAGGCAGCCTCTTAATTGCAACCCCGTGTAAAAGCCAAAGCAAAAGGCAAGTGGCCTACTTCCAGCATACTGTGGTACAGAAAATAGACTTCCACTCCAAGACTAAGGAAAAGTGATCAAAGCAAAACTGAAACCCTGCAGGGCAGACTCCAAAGCCTGTCCTGTGTCTGCAGTCAAAGCCCTTCCAGCCTTGTGCTTGGGCTGGTTCCCGGGCTGGTCTGCAGCTCTCCCTGGCAGGTATGGCACAGTGATGGCATCCCCAGCACTCTAGGGCCTTTGACACAGTCCAGACTTCACTCTTATAGGTTTTGGCCTCTGCTGGTCTCCATGCAGGGACCTCCTAACTGCGGAGGAAAATCCCACATACGCTTTACTCTTTTTTTTTTTTTAAGATCTATTGAGTATTTATACAGTGGTCTACATGTATCCCTCAGGCCAGAAGAGGGCATGAGGTTACATCATAGATGGTTGTGAGCCACCATGTGGTTGCTGGGAATTAAACTCAGGACCTCTGGAAGAGCAGTCAGTGCTCTTAACCTCTGAGACATCTCTCCAGCCCCCATATGCTTTACTCTTACACTCTTTATGACTCTAAAGCCTGAACCTCCTGGTCTCTGCTGCCAAGCCTGGCTGCCTACTTGGGTGGGAGGTCCATTTGCATAAGCTTTGATTTATTTACTTCCTTTGTTGAACAAGTTTTCCTGTGTTTTAGGAGCAGAAGAATCCTTATGCATTCCATTTTTACAGATTGAAAGATTAATAAACCGGGCGTGGTAGTAGATGCCTTTAATCCCAGCACTCAGGAGGTAGAGGCAGGCAGATCACTGTGAGTTCAAGGCCAGCCTGGTTACAAAGCGAGTCCAGGACAGCCAAAGCTACACAGAGAAACCCTGTTTCGAACCCCTGGCTCAAATAAAATAAAATAAAATAAAAAAAGAAAGAAAGAAAGAAAGAAAGAAAGAAAGAAAGAAAGAAAGCTTAATGATAGGGTCTTGGCCTGAGGGCCATTTCACATTAAGCCTTTCTTTAAGCTCTTTGAACATAAGACTTGGCTGCAACATTAAATTTTCTGATGCTCCTTTTCTTCTCAAACTGTCCATGTTTCTATTTCTTTCTACCCTGCTCGCTCCTGCTCCTTTTCATTGTAGACCTGCATCAGAGTGACCACTGATAACCACACAGCACAGTCAGTATTGGGCCGACCTGAAATATCCTCTGCCAAAGGAATTGGTCGCAGGCAGACTCGTAGGACAAGGGCAAAAAGCAGCCACATTCTTTGCCAAAATAGCACTAGGATGGGCCTCAGGCCCATTTGCTAGTCGGCTCGCCCCCCCCCCTGCACTCCCCCCCACTAAACCTTCCTGAGCTGGGCCTCCCTAGACCACACTGCTCTCAACACCATTGTCTTCCAAGTGCCTAGTAGAACGGTGTATTAAGCTCTCTTTACAGTGTTCAAGGACCCAAAGTCTTCCACACTCCACTCCTGCTACAAACGTCTGTCTTAGTTACTTTTCTTTTGCTGTAAAGGGACATCATGACCAAGGCAACTTATTTAAAAAAAAAAAAAAAGATTTTAATGGTGCTTACAGTTTCAGAGAAATAGAATCCATGACCGTCATGGCCGGGAGCACAGTGGCAGGCGGGTGGACGTCAGCTGAGTGCTCATATCTTGATCTATAAGCAGAGAGAGCTAACTGGAAGTGGTGTGGACTTTCATTTTCTCCCCTCACCCAAAACAAAACAAAACAAAAAAACAAGGTTTCCAGCACTCACTTTGTTGACCAGGGTGGCTTCGAACTCACAGTGACCCGCCTGCCCCTGCCTCCCGAGTGCTGGGATTAAAGGCGTGAGCCACCACCGCCTGGCTTAATGTGAACTTTTTAAACCTCAAACCTACTCCCAGGGCCAGACCTCCTCTAAGACCGCACCTGCTAATCCTTTCCAAACAGTTCCATCAACTGGGGACCAAGGGTTCGAACCTGTGGCCCTTTGGTTTGGACTAGACCTTGATGGCCTCTGACTCTAATGCTTTAGTTTTAATTCTTGCCTCATCTGAGTTTAGCTTAGCTATTAGTTTCCTCACAGGAACTTCATATCTGCCTGTGGTAAACTATCCGAGGGTTAGCGGAGGGAACTCCTGCCTCCTGTTAAGGAATCATCTTTATAAATAAAGCAGCGCTTACAGTAGCTCTTCGCTGTCAGTTAAGATGTTTTCATTGCTTTGGCACTGCCTGTTGTTTAACTGAAAATGATACAGTCAGGTGATCTTGGCAGTTGAGAAGGAGTGGGCTGGAGAGATGGCTCACTGCTGAAGAGTGCACGCTGCTCTTGCAGAGGACCAGGGTTCAGTTCCCAGCACCCATGTCGGGTGGCTCATAACCACTTGTAATTCAGCTTCTGGGGATCTGATGCCTCTGGGTCTATGTGGACACCAGCACGTACATAAAGATTTATGTATTTCTTATGTATACAGTGCTCTGCTTGCATGTACACAAGTACACCAGAAGAGGGCATCAGATCACATTATAGATAGTCATGAGCCACCATGTGGTTGCTAGGAATTGAACTCAGGACCTCTGGAAGAGCAAATGGTGCTCTTAACCTCTGAGCCAGCTCTTCAGTGCAAGTCTGTTTTGTTTGTTTGTCTGTTTGTTTTTGTTTTGTTTTGAGATGGAGGTTTACATATTTTCTCAGGATAATAAAAATGAATAGAATAACATTTTTACATATACATTTATATAATTACACACATATACAATAAATTACCTATAGCAAGAAGAACCATGACACAATCAAGAGTTATGTAAATGTTACATTTTTAGTATTTTGGCTATTTGTATTTGACAGCCTTGAAGAAAACATTGTTCCCAACTTGGTGTGTCTAAAATTCTGAATGTAAATCAATGTCTATAATATCTCATCATTATCAACTTAAAAATCAATCTAGACCTAAGGGAAATGTTTTTTAAATTTAATATAGGTTATTAAGTGCTTATTTCTGTGCCAAGCACAGAACTTTTTTGGACATTGTCTTAGAAAAGGAAAGAGATGGTAGTGTCTCAGTTTTATTCTATGTAACAAATCCATAGTCTTTGCCTTTCCCAGGAAAATCATCTCAAAATTTTTTCTTTTTTGAGGGTGGTTCAAGACAGAGTTTCTCTGTGTAGCTTTGGCTGCCCTGGAACTTACTCTTATAGACCAGGCTATCCTCAAACCCAGAGATCTGCCTGCCTCTGCTGGGGTTAAAGGTGTGCAATGCCACTGCTCAGCTCCTCACCCCCCATTTTTGTTTGTTTTTTGTTTTTGGAAAATTTGAGGTAGGGTTTCTCTGGGTAACCTGGCCTGTCTTAACTAGCTTTGTGGACCAGGTTGGTCTCAAACTCACAGAGATCTACCTGCCTCTGCCTCCCTGAGTGCTAGGTGTGTGCCACCATGCCCAGCTGCCTTTTTTTTTTTTTTAATAAAAAGTTCATTTTCTCTGGGGTGTGTGTGTGTGTGTGTGTGTGTGTGTGTGTGTGTGTGTGTGTGTGTATCTGTATCTTACGTTGTCCAGGTTTACCTCCAACTTAATATATAGCAAAGGGTGACTTTGTATTCTTTTTTTTTCTTTCTTTCTTTTGAGACAGGGTTTCTCTGTGTAGCCTTGGCTATCCTGGACTGACTTTGTAGACCAGGCTGTCCTCGAACTCAGCGATCCGCCTGCCTCTGCCTCCCGAGTGCTGGGATTATAGGTGTGTGCCACCATGCCTGGCCGACTTTGAACTCTTGATCCCCCTGGTCCAGCATCATAAGTGCAAAGACTATAAGGGTGCATTCTGAAGCCTAGCTGGGGGGGCGGTTTTGAGTTTTCTGAGACGGTCTTTCCAGTATGTGGGCTAGGCTGGCCCTAAGCTTCTATAGCTCAGGCCATGGCACCTAGCAAGAAGCAGTTTTCTTTTTTCTTTTTTTTTTAAATATATTTTAATAATTTATTCATATTACACCTCAATTGTTATCCCATCCCTTGTATCCTCCCATTCCTCCCTCCCTCCCATTTTCCACTTACTCCCCTCCCCTAAGACTGTGACTGAGGGGGACTTCCTCTCCCTGTATATGCTCATAGGGTATCAAGTCTCTTCTTGGTAGCCTGCTATCCTTCCTCTGAGTGCCACCAGGCCTCCCCATCCAGGGGACATGGTCAAATATGGGGCACCAGAGTTCGTGTGAAAGTCAGATCCCACTCTCCACTAAACTGTAAAGAACGTCCTATTCATTGGCTAGATCTGGGTAGGGGTTTGAAGTTTACTGCATGTATTGTCCTTGGCTGGTGCCATAGTTTGTGCCGGACACCTGGGCCCAGATCTGCCCATCTTAATATTCTTCTTATAGGTTCCTAGGACCCTCTGGATCCTTCTATTTCCCCATTCTCCCATGCTTCTCTCACCTAGAGACTCAATAGGATGTCCTCCCCTCTGACCCACTTTCCTGGTAAGTGAAGACTTTCATGGGACCTGTCCCTTGGGTTAGTGTCCAGATATAAGTGAGTATATACCATTTGACTCTTTCTGCTTCTGGGTTAACTTACTCATTATGATCATTTCTAGTTCAATCTATTTGCCCACAAATTTCGGGAATTCCTTGTTTTTAATAGCTGAGTAGTATTCCATAGTATAAATGTACCACAGTTTCTTTATCCATTCTTCTACTGAGAGACATTTAGAATGTTTCCAGGTTCTGGCTATTATGAATAAGGCTGCTATGAACATGGTTGAGCAAATTTTCTTGTTGTGTGCTGGAGCATCTTCTGGGTATATTTCAAGGAGTGGAATAGCTGGGTCTTGAGGAAGCCTTATTCCCTGTTTTCTAAGATAGCACCAGATAGATTTTCAAAGTGGCTGTACTAGTTTGCATTCCCACCAGCAATGAAGGAGTGTTCCTCTCTCTCCACATCCTCGCCAGCATGTGGTGTCACTTGAG
The DNA here is from genome assembly GCF_964271855.1 of Acomys minous. Lineage (NCBI taxonomy): Eukaryota > Metazoa > Chordata > Mammalia > Rodentia > Muridae > Acomys > Acomys minous. The sequence continues at coordinate 57,740,871 of NC_140498.1, forward strand.
TTTTTGATCTTAGCCATTCTGATAGGTGTAAGATGGAATCTCAGAGTTGTTTTGATTTGCATTTCCCTGATGACTAAGGAGGTTGAGCATTTCTTTAAGTGTTTCTCTGCTTTTGATATTCTTCTGTTGAGAATTCTCTGTTTAGTTCTGAGCCTCATTTCTCAATTGGGTTATTTGGTTTGGTGGTGTTTAGTTTCCTGAGTTCTTTATATATTTTGGATATTAGACCTTTCTCAGATGCAGGGTTGGTGAAGATCTTCTCCCAGTCTGTAGGCTGTCGCTTTGTTCTGTTGACAGTGTCTCCTGCCTTACAGAAGCTTCTCAGCTTCATGAGGTAAGAAGCAGTTTTCTAAGTGGTTCTTTGAACAAAATGTGTTGCTACATTTTCTCTCCAGGGACTGTTTGTGCTCCACTGAGAACTCCACCCTGGACCATCCCCCCTCAGTTCAGACTGGGCCTCTCCTGTCTTCCTGTCTCCCCAACGATGCTCAGATATCAATGTGGTAGGAGTCTCTGACAAAGGAATAAGATTTGATGTTGGAGAGTGCCCTCAAAGGAGAAGAAAAGGGATGGAGGGAGGGTGGAAGATAGATAGATCGCCTTCTTGTTGACTCAGAATACCTACGTATTACTTAGCATAATTTGTTTTGTTTTGAGGCAGTTTCTCACTAGGCAGTCCTTGCTGGCCTGGAACTCACTATGTAGACCAGTTGGGCTCAATTCACACATATATACCTGCCTCTTTCTGCCTTTGAGTGCTGGGAATAAAGGCACGCGCCACCATATGCGGCAACTCTTTTTTTTTTTTTAAGATTTATTTATTATGTATATAGTATTTTGCTTGAATGTACACCTGCACCCCAGAAGAGGGCACCAGATCTCATTGTAGATGGTTATATGACAACATGTGGTTGCTGGGAATTGAACTCAGGACCTTTGGAAGAACAGACAGTGCTCTTAACTTCTGAGCCATCTCTCCAGCCCCTCTTCTTTTTCTTTCTTTTTTTGTTTTTTGTTTTGGTTTTTGAGACAGAGTTTTCCTGTGTAGCCCTGGTGGCCCTGGACTCGCTTTGTAGACCAGGCTGTCTTTGAACTCAGCGAGATCTGCCTGCCTCTGCCTCCCAAGTGCTGGGATTACAGGCGTGAGCCACCACCACCTGGCTCAAACTTTTATTTATTTATTTTTTGAGGGGGGTTTTTGAGACAGAATCTCTCTGTGTAGCCTTGGCTGTCCTGGACTTGCTTTGTAGACCAGGCTGGCCTCGAACTCACAGCAATCTGCCTGCCTCTGCCTCCCGAGTGCTGGGATTAAAGGTGTGCGTCACCACGCCCGGCTCAAACTTCTATTCTTAAATTTTATAATTAGTTAGCATACAAAGTAAAATATTACATTTTATTGCCCCCTCCCCCCTTTTCAAGACATGGTTTCTCTGTGTGACCCTGGCTGCCCTGGAACTTGCTCTGAAGAGCAGGCTGGCCTCAAAGTCACAGAAATCCACCTGTCTCTGTCTCCCAAGTGCTGGGATTAAAGGTGTGATATACCACTGCCTGGTTTCTTTTGGTCTTTTTGAGAAAAGTTCTTCAGGTGGTTCCCAAGCTGCTGGACTCTCCTGCTTCTGCCTCCTTAGTACTGGGACTACAGGCATGTGTGCTACCACGCGCAGTCCTCAGGAGTCACCAAGGTCTTGCGGATAATAGGAATACGAACTTGGCTTGGCACACTGCATCCCTTGATCTTGCTGCTCCAGCTGCTGCCCTTCACTCAGATAAGCGCGTGACTCTCGGAGGTTTCCCTGGGAAGCGCGTTTGGAGTCTGAGCTGTTGTTGGTGTGGGTGGTAGTTTTTTGTTTTTTGTTTTTTTGTTTTTGTTTTGTTTTACCTGAGATAGAGTCTCGACGGCAAGGTTCACATGGTTGAGTTCCTGCTACCTCAGCCTTGAAGTGCTGGGGTCACCGGCCTGGCGGATGTGTACATCTTTAGACTTTCCCCTTTACTGGCTCCTAAGGAGGCTTCAGCCACGCTTGCGAGGTTAAAAGTTTTTCTTCCTTTAGGAGGCAGGCGCATGAGCCCTGCGCCTGGGTGATGTGGCTGTCTCCCTGGTGGCTGGTGGCTGTCTCCTCGCTGCTACTGAAATAACAAAAGCTGTTTTAGAAGCTGCGGATGGTCGTTAACCTGACTCATACCATTCTGCCCTTTAGATACCAACACACGAGAAGGAAATATAAAAATAATGTAAAGAACACACACAATGTTCTTTTGTGGCGAGAAGAATTGCATAAGACTTGAAAAGAGGAACTCTTGGTATTGGGGGGCGGCGGTGTTAAACAGTTTTTTAAAAATGTTTTTTTTTTTCACTACTATCATTATTATGCTGATTGTGAGCCAAGAACTCACCACAGAATCATTTATAGTCTACGCTGGAGTGTGGTATTGCCATTCTTTCTCTCAAATACTGACTTTTTTTAAAAATAGAATTTCTTTTTATTTATTTATTTATTTATTTATTTATTTTGGTTTTTTGAGACAAGGTCTCTCTGTGTAGCCTTGGCCGTCCTGGACTCGCTTTGTAGACCAGGCTGGCCTCGAACTCACAGCGATCCGCCTGCCTCTGCCTCTCGAGTGCTGGGATTAAAGGCGTGCGTCACCACGCCCGGCTAGAATTTCTTTTTTAAAAAGATTTGTTTATTTACTATGTAATACTATGTACAGTGCACATTAGATCACATTATAGATGGTTGTGAGCCACCATGTGGTTGCTGGGAATTGAACTCAGGACCTCTGGAAGAGTAGCCCGTGCTCTTAACCTCTGAGCCATCTCTCCAACCCCTCAAATACTGACTTTTAATTATAAGGTAGCCAACAAATTCAGTCTTCAAAGTCCTCTGTGATCGACAGCGGTGGTGGCGCTAATCCCAGTGCTCTGGAGGCAGAGGCAGGGAGGCTGTGAGTTTGAGGCCAGCCTGGTCTACAGAGTGCGTAAGTTTCAGGACAGCCACAACTACAGAGAGAAACCTTGTCTTGGAGGGGGGAAAAATCCCCTGGGAGCAGAGTCAGGTTTCCCTTAGTGGAAATGCTGATAGACATCTCAGGACTCAAATATAGACGGGAAGGGTGCTAGTGCATCCGGCTCTGCACTGGCATGCGGGTGGGTCTGGTGGCTCTGCACTGGAGTTCTGGTGGGTCTGGCTCTGCACTGGAGCGCTGGTGGGTCAGGTTCTGCACTGGAGCGCTGGTGGGTCTGACTCTGCACTGGAGCGCTGGTGGGTCTGACTCTGCACTGGAGCGCTGGTGGGTCCAGCTCTGCACTGGAGCGCTGGTGGGTCTGGCTCTGCACTGGAGCGCTGGTGGGTCAGGTTCTGCACTGGAGCGCAGGTGGGTCTGGCTCTGCACTGGAGCGCTGGTGGGTCTGGCTCTGCACTGGAGCGCTGGTGGATCTGGCTCTGGCACTGGCGTGCAGGTGAGTCTGGCCGCTCTTCACTGGCGTGCAGGTGGGTCTGACTCTGCACTGGAGCGCTGGTGGGTCCAGCTCTGCACTGGAGCGCTGGTGGGTCTGGCTCTGCACTGGAGCGCTGGTGGGTCTGGCTCTGCACTGGAGCGCTGGTGGGTCTGACTCTGCACTGGAGCGCTGGTGGGTCCAGCTCTGCACTGGAGCGCTGGTGGGTCTGGCTCTGCACTGGAGCGCTGGTGGGTCAGGTTCTGCACTGGAGCGCAGGTGGGTCTGGCTCTGCACTGGAGCGCTGGTGGGTCTGGCTCTGCACTGGAGCGCTGGTGGATCTGGCTCTGGCACTGGCGTGCAGGTGAGTCTGGCCGCTCTTCACTGGCGTGCAGGTGGGTCTGACTCTGCACTGGAGCGCTGGTGGGTCCAGCTCTGCACTGGAGCGCTGGTGGGTCTGGCTCTGCACTGGAGCGCTGGTGGGTCTGGCTCTGCACTGGAGCGCTGGTGGGTCTGACTCTGCACTGGAGCGCTGGTGGGTCTGACTCTGCACTGGAGCGCTGGTGGGTCCAGCTCTGCACTGGAGCGCTGGTGGGTCTGGCTCTGCACTGGAGCGCTGGTGGATCTGGCTCTGGCACTGGCGTGCAGGTGAGTCTGGCCGCTCTTCACTGGCGTGCAGGTGGGTCTGACTCTGCACTGGAGCGCTGGTGGGTCCAGCTCTGCACTGGAGCGCTGGTGGGTCTGGCTCTGCACTGGAGCGCTGGTGGGTCTGGCTCTGCACTGGAGCGCTGGTGGGTCTGGCTCTGCACTGGAGCGCTGGTGGATCTGGCTCTGGCACTGGCGTGCAGGTGAGTCTGGCCGCTCTTCACTGGCGTGCAGGTGGGTCTGACTCTGCACTGGAGCGCAGGTGGGTCTGGCGGCTCTGCACTGGCGTGCGGGTGGGTCCGGCTCTGCACTGGAGTGCGGGTGGGTCCGGCTCTGCAAGATACCACATAGCGGCCCAGCACTGCCTTCAAACGATTCACAGGCTAATACCGAGGTGCCAGCTCAGACACAGAGCTGGAGGTGGGATACAGTTTTAGAAACATCTCCAGAAGCATAGCCTCTAACTGAGACAGGAAAGAAACCCCAGCAGAGACCGTTCTGGCCACGGCTGTGAAGATGTGTGATTGATGGCACCAGAGCAGAGAGAGGGTGAGGACGGTCCCAGCAAGGAGGATAGAAAGAAGCAAGGTTCAGAGGTAACAAATGCGAGGAGGAAAACTATAATTCCAGTCTTGGTTGCTGGGGCACAGTGAACAAGGTCTCTAGGGTTACAGTGGCTTTCCTTTATAAAGTCCTAAGTCAGGGAGATAATGTTCTATACTTATTTAGTGTGTGTGTGTGTGTGTTCTGCATAGGTGGTGTGTGTGTATGTGTGTGGTGTGCATGTGTATGTGTGTGGTGTGCATATGTGGTGTGTGTGTATGTGTTTGTGGTGTATGTAGTGTGTGTGTGGTGTGTGAAGTGTGTATGGGTGTGTGTATGTGTGTGTGGTGTATGTGTGTGTGTGTGTGTGTGTGTGTGTGTGTGTGGTGTGTATGAGGGTCAGAGGACAATGTGAGGGAGTTGGTTGTCTCATTCCACTGTGTGGGTCCCAGGGATCAGAACTCGGGTTCCCATGCTTGGTGATAGTGCCCACAGAGCCCTCTTTCTGGCCTGGAGCCTGGTCTTTATCATGGAGACCAAGAACCTCTGACTGATGCCATTCTCCCTGTCCCTGTCCCTGTCCCTGTCCCTGTCCCTCTCTGTCACCCAAGCACATTATCTTATTTACTTACTCTTTAGAGAAAGTGTTCATTTTTGCCACTGATTTTTAAAGGGATCTGTGAGTGCAGACAAGGTAAGAACCCGGCTGCTAGCTGAGGAGGGGCCCGAGTGGAGGGCGAGTGCTGTCGGTGTGGAAGATGGAGAGCGGGTCCTCTGAACTGTCTAGACCCAGCTAGGAAGTTGCTGGCCGTGGGCCAGGCCAGAACTGATCAAGACTTTCAGCGTGCCAGATGTGGTGGCGCACACCTTTAATCCCAGCACTCAGGAGGCAGAGGCAGGTGGATTGCTGTGAGTTTGAGGCCAGCCTGGTCTTCAAAGCAAATCCAGGATGGCCAAGGCTAACGCAGAGAGACCCTGTCTCGAAAAACAAAAACAAACAAACAAACAAACAAATAGCAACAAAAAAAAGACTTTTAGTGTAGTAATGGCAATCCAGAGGCTAACCTGAAGGCAGATCTGAGGATAATCAAGAAGACAAAATGTGGGCCAGAGAGATGGCTTGGCGCATTAGAGCACTGGCTGCTCTTCCAAAGGACCCGGGTTTAGTTTCCAGCACCCACGTGGCAGCTCCTATCTGACACCCTCACACAGACATACATGCAGGCAAAACACCAATGTACATAGAATACAAATAAATAAATTATTAAAAAGAGAAGGCCAGCCAAAGCTACACAAAGAAACCCTGTCTTGAAAAACTGAAAAGCTGGGCTTGCTGGCATATGCCTTTAATCCCAGAACTTGGGAGGCAGAGGCAGGCAGATCGCAGTGAATTTGAGGCCAGTCTAGTTTACAAAGTGAGTCCAGGACAGCCAAGGATACACAGAGAAACCCTGTCTGGAAAAACAAAAGACAAAACACAAAAAACAAACAACAACAAAACCAAAACAAAAAACAAACAAGCAAACAAACAAAAAAAGAAAGAAAAACTAAAAAAAAAAAAAGAGAAAGAGAGAGAGAGAGAGAAGGCAAAATGTTGGGGTGTGGCTACTGCTTACATGGGAAATGAGGGTGAAAGGAGACTCAGTTCTGTCCCCAGCACCCTCGTGGCAACTTACAGCCATCTGTGACTACAGTTCTAGGTGACAGGTATCAGGCATGTGGTATATTCAGGCAAACACTCATACACAATAATTTCAGAACTTTTCTTTGTATTAAGAAAGAAAGGGGCTGGAGAGATGGCTTAGTGGTTAAGGGCACTGACTGCTCTTTGGGAGATCCTGAGTTCAATTCCCAGCAACCATATGGTGGCTCACAACCATCTATAATGATAGCTGATGCACTCTCTTCTGGCCTGCAAGGGTACAAGCAGGCAGGGCACTGTATACATAATGAATAAATCTTGAAAGAAAGAAAGAGAGAGAGAGAGAAGACAAGGTGTCTTAGACTTCTGTCTGTTTTATACAATCTACATCCATAGATCTGTTTTTGGGATCACATATTTATTTATCTATTTTGGGTTGTGTGTGTGTGTGTTTGTTTGTTTGTTTGTGGAGACACAGCTTCACTGTCTAGCTCACCAGCTTTGGATCCGTGTAGACTTGCCTAAGAGTTAAGGCAACAGTCCCGCCTTTGCCTCTTGAGGGCTGTCAACTGAGGGGTGCTTACAGGCATGCAGTACCTCACTGGATTTGGGGTTTGGGGGAAGCAAAGTTGTAGTTTATTAAGAAAAGATTTTTTTTCGAGACAGGGTTTCTCTGTGTATCCTTGACTGTCCTGGACTCACTTTGTAGACCAGGCTGGCCTTGAACTCACAGAGATCTGCCTGCCTCTGCCTCCCGAGTGCTGGGATTAAAGGCATGCGCCACCACACCTGGCTATAAAAAGATTTTAATAGAGACTTACTCATCAGTCAAGCAGGTAGAGGGATGGGACCACACAAGAGAAAGCATGGGTTTCTCGAGAGAGAGTTGCTTTAGCCTAAAATTTGATTTTGCATGTCGCCTCCCTGAAAGCACCCTCCCCAATGCCATTCTTTCCCTTTCAGAGCGTGCGATTCTGTGTGAGCCTTCCCGTCGTTTAAAATCCCAAACCTCCCTCAGGACCACATGGGTTTGCAGTGATAGCCTGGGAATTTCCGCTGAGGCTTTGCAATGGATTCTTGGGGAAGAGCCTTCGCGTCGGTGATGTCAAGTTCTGTGTCGGCCTTTAAGGGCAGGCGCAAAGCAGGCGCGACGAGTTGGGCTTCTTGTGATGTCACCGTGTAACACAGCTGCTTTCCAGAATTTACTAAGAACAAACAACTGCCATCACTATCCACATGCAGGGCATCTCCACTCCACCCCCTTCTCCCCACCCCCCTCCCTCCCACCCCCTCCCCACCCACCACCTTCCCACCCCCCACTTCCCTTATGCTCATGTCAACCCCGCCCCCCCACCATACCTAACCCCTGGCAACCAATAATCTCTTTTCTGCTGTGACTTCCCCTCTTTTCTGAAGATCACGTGTGGAATCGTATAACACATGGTCTTTTGAGTTTGTTTATTGACATAGAATAATGTATTTGGTTTTCAGTTGTTTAGACCAGGCTGGCCTAGAACTCACGAGATCCGCCTGCCTCTGCCTCCTGAGTGCCAGGATTAAACATGTGTGCCACTATGTCTGGCCTATGGTAATTTTTCTGAGATTTCCTCATGCTATTCCAGAGCAGTGCTAAGCTGCTTTCTGGCCTTGGGTTTTCTCCTGGTTTCTGTTGATTATGAGTGGTTTCATAGAAACTCAAGAACAGACGGTTCGCATGAGTGTAGTGTTGGTTTCTCCTGGTATTGGATGGACTGATTTGAGGCTGTGTAGACGCTGAGCTGTTGTCTTAACTGAGTGGTGCCATTTTGCGTGTCCCAAGAACACATGGGCACTGCGATTGCTCAACACTATTGCCAGCATGTGCTGCAGTCGGTTTTCTGGTTTTTTCCTGGTCCCCTTCTCAGTCTATGTCATAGACACGCCCCCCCCCACCCCCCCCATTCTAATAAGGATGTAGCAACTTGTGGTTTTGATTTGTGTTTCCTGGGTGCCTGAAGAGGCGACACAATTTCCATGCACTCAAATCATTACCTTACTTTGTTATGGACTGTGTATTTTCTTACTATGAGGTTTTAAGAGCGATTTGTATATCATGGCTACAAATTATTTGTCGGAGTAGCGTTGCCTAACAGTTTCTTCTGAAATGGCCACATTCCGTCTTGCAGGGAAGGTCATTAAGCAGGGAGGTAGAAAACTCAAAACAGCTTCAGGAAGTCCCTGAAACTGATGAAATTCACTAGGTGCCTAACAAAGCGAGTAGGACAAGCTGCAAAGAAGACTCTTGGGACAATCTTGATCAGCAAGCTGCTCGGGAGATACAGAAAGCGGCAGAGCTGCCTGGAGGAGGTTTAGACCAACCGAGGCACCTGGAAAGGACACTCTCCAACCCTTTTGAGCTACTTGCGGGCTGTGCAGTGTGCTCCGGGTTCCCAACTTTTGCGACCTGTTCCCCATGCCGGGGTGAGCTCTGGTCATGCATCTGTCTTTGGGTCATTTCTGCTCTTGTAAGGAACCCTGATAAGGTGCATTGGTTCACCTGCATGTACGCCTGCACACCAGAAGAGGGCACCAGTTCTCGTTGTAGATGGCTGTGAGCCACCATGTGGGTGCTGGGAATTGAACCCAGGACCTCTGGAAGAGCAGCCAGTGCTCTTAACCGCTGAACCATCTCTCCAGCCTTAGAATAAAGTTTTAATTAAAACAAAAATATGAGGGAGCCGGGCATGGTGATGAACGCCTTTAACCCCAGCACTCGGGAGGCAGAGGCAGGCGGATCACTGTGAGTTCGAGGCCAGCCTGGTCTACAAAGCGAGTCCAGGACAGCCAAGGCTACATAGAGAAACCCTGTCTCGAAAAACTAAAAAAGAAAGAAAGAAAGAAAGAAAGAAAGAAAGAAAGAAAGAAAGAACGAACCCCCGTGTAGGCCACGCCTACTATCCTATGAAGAGCAAAAGTCCTGTAGGCGGAAGATGATAATACAGTGGGCAAAAGTGCTCGCTGCCAACATTCAGCTACCTGACTGTGACACACACACATGCAGTGTGCCAGCATACATGCAGCAGTGATAACATTTCAAGTAATAGAGAGATTGCCGGTCACATCATAGCAGACGTTGTTAAGAATGTGACACAACTATAGTCCCATGTGTGGCCAGCAGGAACATCTAAGGACAGTGCCTCTTTTTTTTTTTTTCTCCGAGACAGAGTTTTTCTGTGTAGCCTTGGCTGTCCTAGACTTGTTTTGTAGACCAGGCTGACCTCAAACTCACAGTGATCCTCCTGCCTCTGCCTCCCGAGTGCTGGGATTAAAGGCGTGCGCCACCACGCCCGGCTCTAAATTATATGCTTTAATGTGTTTGATTTAAGTAAACTAGACCAAAGAGTCATGGTTGTTATTGTTGTTTGGTTGCTTTTTTGTTTTGTTTTGTCTTTTGTCTTGGTGAGGGGTTGCGTTTTTCAGATAGGGTTTCTCTGTGTAGTCCTGACTGTCCTAGACTCACTTTGGAGACCAGGCTGGCCTCAAACTCCCAGAGATCCACCAGCCTCTGCCTCCCAAGTGCTGAGATTACAGATGTGCGCCACAATACCTGGCTTGGTTGATTTTTTTTTTTTTTTTGAGACAGGGTCTTACCATATAGCCTTAGCTGGCCTACAGTGTGCTATATAGACCAGGCTCGGTTCAAACTGACAGAGATCCACATGTCTCTGCCTCCCGAGTGCATCATCGCTCCTGGCACAGGCACAGTTTTACAAGCATGGAGAGTGTGATGAGAAAGGATCGGGACACTAACTGAGACTCAGACCACAGGGGACAGAGATGGCTGGACGCATGCACTTAGCTCCTGCCTCTATCAAATCCGTCACTCAAGTGCCAGTAAAAGACACCGAATAGCGGAAACATAGTCATTAAGTGTGGTCTTGGTTGCAAACTCGCTGCTTAGGGCGGCCTGTGAACCCCTGGTCAGTGATCCTGGCTGCAAACTTGCTGCTTAGGGCGGCCTGTGAACCCCTGGTCAGTGATCCTGGCTGCACACTCACTGCTTGGAGTGGCCTATGAACCCCTGGTCGGTGATCCTGGCTGCACACTCACTGCTTGGAGTGGCCTATGAACCCCTGGTCGGTGATCTTGGCTGCACACTCACTGCCTGGAGTGGCCTATGAACCCCTGGTCGGTGATCTTGGCTGCACACTCACTGCTTAGGACAACCTCTGAACCCCTGGTTGGTGATCCTGGCTGCACACTCACTGCTTGGGGTGGCCTATGAACCCCTGGTCGGTGATCCTGGCTGCACACTCACTGCTTGGGGTGGCCTGTGAACCCCTGGTCGGTGTTTCTGGTGGTCACTCCACAAAGCTTTTTTTTTTTTTTTTGTCAAAATACCACTATGACTGCTGAGATATTTGCATTTACTTGACCAAAAAGGTTAAGTAAAACTCCCGAGGAAAAAAATTCCATAATGAAATGCACTGCTTTGTATGCTGGCTCAAAATAATTAAAAATAAATAAACAAATACCTCAGTAGGGCTCTGAAGATGCCTAAACTTGAGAGCTTGGGGCTGGGGTGTGCCTCGCTGGACAGTTCCCATTGATAGAATGGTCACCTAGCGTGCATTTCTGAGGTCTTTTCTGTGATCTCCAACAGAAGGAAAGAGACAGACAGACAGACAGAGCCAGAGAGCAGCAGAGAGAGAAAGAGAGCGCCCTCCCCACTGCAGGACCCCAGCGATAGCAACAGCAGTTTCTCAGCATCACCAGCCAGCAGCCACCACACTGCACAGCACATCCCCGTCGCTGCCGAGGCTTCTGTGGGACCGGCTGCTCTCACCGGCTCTGTTCCTCACTTAGAGCACTGGCTTTCAGGAAACTCCACTTCCTGTGTTCTTTTCTGCTGGCCCGTTTTCCCTGACAGCGTTTTGTTTCTTTGCTCTGTGGTAAGACAGATGTTGGCTTTCTTTCCAAGGCGTGCATGTACCAACGTCATGGTCTCTGTTTTCCTTTACAGTTGTTTGGTCAGTAATGATTCTGGAGACCTTTGCAAACCAAGACCTGCCTGTAATCAAGTGTGTCTTAATCAGCCACAAGAACAATGGCTCGTCCTCGGCAACGTCACCAGCCTATATCATGGTAAAGTAACGTGGACGTGTGGCTTCCTCTTTCTGCTTCGTAGGCTGCTGAGACCTGCACTGGCTAAGCGAGCACTTGTATCCCTTAAGCAGAGTACATACTCTTAGTGGGTGCGCCGGCATCTATACTGTCAGCTCCCTCACCACCCACGGCATCAAGAACCAAATTCTGGGGGGCAAGAGGCTATGAACTAGACTCCCGTGCACTGAGGGTCAGTGTATTTGTACATACATGTGCACATGGGGAGACCCATGGTACATTCTCTTGTGGGCATGCATTTGAAAGGGCCACCTATACCCAGTGTGAAGAAGTGGTGAGCATTTCTCTCTCGACCTCCCTCTCTCTCTCTTTCCCTCCCTCTCTCTCTCTCTCTCTCTCCCCCTCTGCCTCCCTTACATTTATTTATTTGTTTGTGTGTGTGTGTGTGTATGTATGTGCATGCATGTGTGTGTGCATGTATGTGTATATATGTGTATGCATGGGTGCATGTTGTGTGTGTGTGTGTGCATGCATGTGCCACTCATGATGGTCAGAGGTCAACCAGCGCAAGTTGGTTCCCTCACTTTACGGCCGGCGCCTTTCCCCACTGAGCCATTACACTGGCTACGTTTCCCTTTTCTTCTCTAAAGATTTGTTTATTTTTATTTTTATTTGACACATATGAGTGTTTTGCCTGAATGTATGTATGTGCACCATGTGCATCCTGGTGCCCACCAAGGCCAGAAGAGCCTTCTGAACTCCAGTTGTGAGCCACCATGTTGGTGCTGGAAATTGAACCTGGGTTCTCTGTAAGAGCAGCCAGTGCTCTTTTTTGGGAGGGGGGAAGGGGTGGGTTTTGAGACAGGGTTTCTCTGTGTAGCCTTGGCTGTCCTAGACTTGCTTTGTAGACCAGGCTGACCTCAAACTCACAGTGATCCTCCTGCCTCTGACTCCCAAGTGCTGGGATTGAAGGCGTGCGCCACCACACCCAGCTCTGCAGCCAGGGCTCTTAACCACTGGGCTATCTCTCCATCTCTCCAGCCTGTTACTCTCTCTTTAAAAATATTGTTGTTGTTGTTATTATTATTATTATTATTATTATTATTATTATTATTATTATTATTATTATATGTATGGGTGTCTTGCCTGAATGCATGGTGCCCACAGAGGCCAGAACAGGGCATTGGATCCCTGTAACTTGAATTCCAGAAGGCTGTGAGCTGCCATGCAGGTTCTGGGAACTGAACCCAGGTCCTCTGGAAGAGCAGTCAGTGCTCTTAACCACAGAGCCATCTCTCCAGCCCCCTCTGTGACACTAGTCATCTGACATGCTATTCGCATCTGCCTACTTCTTCAAACATACATGTGGTGAGTGTACGCAAATGAAGGAAACTTTCAAGATGGAGAACTGAAAATATTAGACATTTCTACACACAAATAAGACTATATCAGCCAACTCTGTGGACATTTCCAGCTTAAGATGCACTAACTCTGTTTTCTTTCACAGAGATAGAAAAATATATGATGTTATAACTTACCTACCCCCAAATATCAGAGATTAGAAATAATCTTAGATTTGATAAAAAAACAATATGAAATGGGCTTAAATAGCAGTAATGCACGCATACACACATATGTTAAATCAATTTAAAACATTTTTCATGGCAGTAACTATTTTTCCCCGAGACAAGGTTTCTCTGTGTAGTAGCCCTGGCTGTCCTGGACTTGATTTGTAGACCAGGCTGGCCTCGAACTCACAGAGATCCACCTGCCTCTGCCTCCCAAGTGCTGGGATTAAGGGCGTGCGCCACCACGCCCTGCTGGCAGAAGCATCATTGATTTTAATTCTGAATTAGACATTGGCATTGCAACAACCTGGCTTATTAATAATAGTGTGGAGAACAGATGAAGTCCCAAGGGAATGTGTGTGTGGTTGCCTTGAGCTCTGTCGTGTCAGGGACTCACAGGGATGGCAAAGCCTTCCCCATCCAGGTCAGCCGGGGTGGGGGTGGGGAGTGAGGGGATGAGTGGGTGGGTGGGGTGAGGGGGTTGGGGAGGGATAGGCGAGGGCTGAGTAAGGATGTGACAGCCACGACAGAAAGTATCCAGCACAGTTTCTTCCTCCTGGGTGACTGCAGCCTGACACTGCTCCCTTACATGGTCCCCTGCCTCCTTGTGGACTGTATATAATTTCCAGGCTCCATCGCAGGGCACGTCCCACCCGACCCCAGCGTATCCTCCTGTTTGTCAGTGGATCGGTTGTATATTCATTGTCTGGTCACCTCAGGTCAGGTCGAGTCCCAAGTTCACACCTCAGTATGGACACAAGAGAACTGTGTGGTACCGTATTTCCAACATAAGAAAATAGCTATGCGCATGTATTTTTGTTGTTGTTGTGTTTTGGTTTTGGGGTTTTTGTTTGGTTGTTTGGTTTTGGTTTTTCAAGACAAGGTTTCTCTGTGTAGCCTTGGCTGTCCTGGACTCACTCTGTAGACCAGGCTGGCCTTGAACTCACAGCAATCCACCTGCCTCTGCCTCCTGAGTGCTGGGATCACAGGCATGTGTCACCACACCTGGTTCAAGCATGGATTTTTTTTTAGAGGGTTTATGTACATTTGTGTGCAGTTCATGCAGGTGCCATCATGCACATGTGCAGATCAGAAGAGAACAGTTCTCACCGTCGCCACATGGAACCCTGGGATTGGACGCAGGCTCTCAAGTTTAGTGGCTAGTGACTTTACCACTCAGCCATCTCTTCAGCCTGTGTGTACTTTCTTATAAAGAGCAATCCTAAAAAAAAAAAAAAAAAAGATTTGTTTATTTTATGTATATGAGTGTTTTATCTGCATGTACACCTGCACACCAGAAGAAGGCACCAGATCTCATTATAGATGGTTGTGAGCCACCATGTGGTTGCTGGGAATTGAACTCAGGACTTCTGGAAGAGCAGATAGTGTTGGGGTTTTTTGATTTTGTTTTTCTTTTTTGAAACAGTAGCCTTGGCTACCCTGAACTCACTTTGTAGACCAGGCTGGCCTCGAACTCACAGCGATCCTCCTGCCTCTGCCTCTCAAGTGCTGGGATTAAAGGTATGTGCCTCCACACTTGGCTAAAATCAATCTTCAAAGCACCTGAATTAATGTTAGTCTCAGTCCCTCCTAATGAATCGTGTATTACTGTTCTAATACAGTATTCTTAGGCAATACTGAGAATCATGTGAAGAGCAGGTAGTTCCTACAGCCTGCTAACAAATCGCCATGCAAGTGTGAGCTGCGGAAAAGCTGAGCTCTCGTCCTCAGGCTCTCATCGAAGCAGAGTCCGTCCTGCTGGCATGTTGTTTCAGTTTGCTTCCCGTTGCTGTGATAAAGACCGTGACCCAAAGCAGCTTGAGGACAGAGGGCTTATTCGTTCTTGAGACACCTTTGTGGAGATCTTATAGTCCAGTGGTGTTTCAGATGGCCAAGCCACTTTGGTAGATGCCTGGCTTCCAGCTTTATTATATAAATAGGAATTATATTTTGAGGAAGCGCTATGCCTTCTCCCCCGTTGGTATTTATTTACTGAGTTATCCCCCCCCCCCCACCCAGAGCTGAGGACTGAACCCAGGGCCTTGCACTTCCTAGGCAAGCGCTCTACCACTGAGCTAAATCCCCAACCCCCTGAGTTATCTCTTTAGTTTATCGCAGGCTCATGACATTTAGTACTTAGATCTGGAGCCCATTCAGGGGGGCACTCCTCAGCACCGCGTGACTTTCCGTGGCTGCTGTCTCTTTCTCCCCTAAGTTAATGCTGATAACTGGTATCAATACAACACAGTGAGGGTTCACACCAGCCTAATCCCTTTCTCTTTTGTACTTCTCTCTGAAAGCGAGAGACCTGCTCGGGCCTGCAATATGCTTATTTACTTATTCCATCCTAGATTATTATTATTATTATTGTTGTTGTTGTTTGAGACAAGGTTTCTCTGCATAACGGCTCTGGCTGTCCTGGAACTCCCTCTGTAGTCCAGCCTGGCCTTGAACTCATGGAGATCTGCTTGCCTCTGCCTCCCAAGTACTGGGATTAAAGGCGTGTGCCACCAACGCCCGGCCCTCCATCCTAGTTTATAACCGAGTCTTAAAAGTACTGACCAACCAGTACCTAGTGGGTATAGGGGAGATATGTATGGGTTCTCTGCACAGTGATTTTTATTTTTATTTTTATTTTTATTTTTTTGTCTTTTGCTGTGTAGTATTCAAAATGTATTGTCCAAAGCTCTCTATCTCTGTCCTACCTTTTTCATCATAGTTTTGTGATTTATTTCCAATGTGGTTGGGGTTGCTTTGGTTTTGTGTTCCATTTTGATGCCTTTGCACCAAATCCTGGTTGCTCGGTTCCTCCTTCCACGCCCCCACCTTTCACTTTTTGACACAGGGTTTCATTTTCCAGCCTAAGCTGGCCTGAAACTACGTAGCTCAGGATGGCCTCAGACTCGAATCCATCCCAAGTCTTGGGTTAGAGGTTGCTATGCCTGGCTGCTGGCTCTTCGATTACTTTCAAATTTTATTTTGGATCCTGGAAGTCTGAATTATAAAACAGCAACAACAACAACAACAAAAAGGTATATTTAGGGCTGTGAGGTTAGCTCAGTGGCAGAACAGGTATCTATCTTATGGGAGGCCTGGAGTTCCAGCCCCAGCACTAAAAAATATGTATCTACTTGGAGAGGGAGAGATGTGCCAGGAGTAGAGAGCCCTTACTGCTCTTCCAGAGGACCTGGGTTCCACTCCCAGCACCCACAGAATGCCTTGCAACCACATGTAACTTCACTTCAGGAGATCTGATGGCCTCTTGGGGATGTCTTTTGGCCTCTGCAGGCTCCTGTACTGCTGTGGTGTGTATAAATGCACACCCACACACACATGTCATCATGAGTCCTGCCTATGTCCTGCAGTTAGCGGATCCCTTTAGTGGGTAGGTATGAGCCCCGAGCTCCTCGGACGCAAACAAGCAGATGTGTGCGTGTCTCGTGCCTGCCTCTTTCTTTCTTTCTTTCTTTCTTTCTTTCTTTCTTTCTTTCTTTTTTCAAGACAGGGTTTCTCTGTGTAGCCGTGGCTGTCCTGGACTCACTTTGTAGACCAGGCTGGCCTCGAACTCCCAGTGATCCACCTGCCTCTGCCTCCCGAGTGCTGGGATTAAAGGCGTGTGCCACCGCCGCTCGGCTGCCCGCCTCTTTCTTATGCGTAACTGCACACTTGAGGGAGGAGAGTTTTGAGGTGAGCCCTTTTCCTTTGAGTGATACAGATGATCACTGCAGGTCAGGTCCCAGAGTGTGTCCTTATTTATTTAGTTTTTCACAGCTGCGTCATACTCCACTGTACGGCTGTACCGTGGTTTGGGTGTTGAGTCGCTCACCTCTGTTTGAGACTTTAAATTGTTTCCAGTATTTTGGCATTCCCAACAGCACTGTACCTGGTGTCACTAGTCATTAGAGACCCATTTCTAAAAGTGGGGGTTGCTGGCTCAGCCAGCTAGCGCTCGTAGGAGTTTCTTAGGTGGTGCTGAATTCCCCTCCAGAAGGTTGCTCGGTGTAAATTCCTGTAGCAGGGTCTCGCATGAGAGCGTCCACTTCCTCAAAGCCTCACTATCAGAATGTGCTGGCAGCCTTTTCAGCACTTGCCGGGCTCGTCGATGAGACGTGTTCTAGTTTGTGTGGGTTTCGACATCTTCTTGGATACTTTTTCTTTTCTTTTCTTCTTGGCTACTTGAGGGCCACTCTCTGTACCTTTTTGTTTCGGTTTGGTTTTGGTTTTTCCTTTTTTACATTTATTTATTTATTATTATGTATACCATACTCTGCCTGCATGTACACCTGCAGGCCAGAAGAGGGCATCAGATTACATTATAGATGGTTGTGAGCCACCATGTGGTTGCTGGGAATTGAACTCAGGACATCTGGAAGAGCAGTCAGTGCTCTTAACCTCTGAGGCATCTCTCCAGCCCCTGGGCTTTGTTTTTGTTTTCCCGAGACAGGGTTTCTCTGTGTAGCCTTGGCTGTCTTGGACTAGTTTGTAGACCAGGCTGACCTTGAACTCACAGTGACCTGCCTGCCTCTGCATCTCAAGTGCTAGGATTAAAGGCGTGTGTGCCACCACACCCGGCATTATATCTTTTTTAAAATGGACCATACATGTTTTTAAAATGTATTTTGCCCCTATGTGTGTGTCTGTGCACCATATGCCTTCCTGGTGCCTGTGGAATTCAAAGAGGGCATTGGAGCCCCTGGAGCTGGGGTTACTGATGGTTCTGGGCTGCTGTGTGGGCGCTGGGAAGCCGGTGCTCTTAACTGCTGTCTTCCTAGTCCCCTTTCTTCCCTTTTCTTTCCATTCCTTTTCTTTTCTTTTTTTAAAATTAAAATTGAATCATTTTGATTTGTTTATTATTTTATACGACTCTCTGGCTCTCGTGATGGCTGCAGATGTGCTAGATTGGAAATAGCCAGAAACTCTGCATGGCGGGAGGTTCAATGACGGCAAAATGCCTTCCAGGTAGCTCAGACAAGGCCACATTTGATTCCCAACATTACAAAAAGAGAGAAAAAAAGAAAAAGATCACATAACTTCGGGGTGTGGTATGCATGCGGCCTTGGTTACACAGAGAGATCTTGTCTCAAAACAAATGGGAGCTGGGTGTGGTGGTGCCTGGCTTGAACGCTAGCAGAGGCAGAGGCAGAGGCAGAGGCAGAGGCAGAGGCAGAGGCAGAGGCAGAGGCAGAGGCAGAGGCAGAGGCAGAGGCAGAGGCAGGCAGAGCTCTTAGCATCTGCAACCGGTGTGGGCGACATGGAGCATTCGTTCTCAACCTGGATGTCGGGACCCCCTTGGTGGCTGCACATCAGATATTTACACTGCAGTTGGTAGCAATGTAGCTAACTGTAGCAAAACTGCAGTAGTAAAGTAGCAATGGGGTGATTTTATGGTTGGGGGGGTCACCACAGCGGGAGGAGCTGTAGTAAAAGGTCTCAACCTTAGGAAAGGCTTGCTCATGGTCAGCTGCCTTCATCAGGGCTGCACCAAGTTCTCCTTCAGGGACACCGTACTTAGCCATCACAGCTCAGGCACCACGGCTCAGCCATCACAGCAGGTTGGCAAGATTCTTTTGGCCTCCAAAGGGAGCCGAGTTCAGGGTGTGATCCTGGCCTTCTGGAGGCAAATGGCCCTCGGACTGAGCTGTTCTCCAGCAGAGAAGGCGCGGCGGGGCGCAGGCTCTCCCACACCCACCTCCTTCACTGTTTGAACTCTTACCACCCTTCTCCCTGGGACGGACTCTTACCCGCACCGCAGGGACTTCCCATTTTTCAGCCTCCTCTTTTGCTTCTGCTTGGTTGCTGTCTCTCGGGCTGTCCTTCCCCGCCCGGGACCTGTGCATCCTTCTTGTGTTTTGCACTTCTTCAGGGTGGGCCATGCTGTGTGGCTGAGCTGCCCTCCAGCTCATTGGCTTTTCTCTTCGTGTATCTTTTTTTCCAGAGCTGGGTTTGGAACCTGGGGCCTTGCTAATGCTAACTCTGCCACTCAGCCACTGAGCTACAGTGCTCAGTGCTTACTGCCCAATGCTCAGTACTCAGTGCTTAGTGCCCAGTGC
Organism: Acomys minous; assembly: GCF_964271855.1. Classification (NCBI taxonomy): domain Eukaryota; kingdom Metazoa; phylum Chordata; class Mammalia; order Rodentia; family Muridae; genus Acomys; species Acomys minous. Next base: position 57,759,855 of record NC_140498.1, read on the forward strand.
TCAGTGCTTAGTGTCTAGTGCTCAGTGGTTAGTGTCCAGTGCCCAGTGCTCAGTGCTTAGTGCCAGTGCCCAGTGCTCAGTGCTTAGTGCCCAGTACTCAGTGCTTAGTGCTCAGTGCCCAGTGCTTAGTGCCAGTGCTCAGTACTCAGTGCTTAGTGCCAATGCCCAGTGCCCAGTGCTTAGTGCCAGTGCCCAGTGCTCAGTGCTTAGTGCCCAGTGCCCAGTGCTCAGTGCTTAGTGCCCAGTGCCCAGTGCACAGTGTTCAGTGTGTGTTCATAAGCCTTTGACTCTCCTTGTCTTTTTTTTCCTCACGGTAATCTAAACAATATCCATAGTGGTTATGCTGAAACCAAGTGCACTCCTGTGGTAGCCATCTCTGGGGTTCAAAGAAATAAGCAAGCTGACTCCATGCAGCCTGTAACAGGAAGGGGTCAGGTCATTTATATATGTGAGTCTTTTTTGCCTACATGTATTTCTATGTACCATATGTGTGCAGTTCCATCATATGCCAGAAGAGGGCATCAGATCAATGGAACTGGAGTTCCAAACAGTTGTGAGCCACCACAGGGGTGCTGGGAATTGAACCAGGTTCCTCTGGAAGATCATCCAGTGCTCTTAACCACTGAGCCATCTCTCCAGCTCAGTGATGCCGTCTCAGTAGGCACCAGCATCACTGGACAGTCTATGCTGTCTTGGGGTTTCATTGTTGTGAAGGGACACCATGGCCATGGTCATGGCAGCTTGCGCTTCCGAAACCTCAGGGCCCAGCCAGTGGCACACTTTCTCCAACAAGGCCACAGCTACTAATAGTGCCACTCTCTATGAGCCTACAGGCGCCGTTTTCATTCAAACCACCAGCTGGGCAGCATGTCAATACATATGCACAAGAGCTGTGACTTCATATTCTTCCATCTGTATCACAGGTACCGGGGTCCCCGGAAGACCTCGGCTGCACACCGAGGCGGCAGACTAAAGGGGTGGTGTATGAAGCTGCCGCTGTGGAAGTGGCCGAGTCTGCGTCCATCACACTGCAAGTACTGATCACCACCCCAGGGGACATTTCTTGCCTCTGGGTCTTTAAGCACAGCTCCCTGGGCTGCCAGCCACACTTTGATTTACAAAACAGGTGAGGGTGGGTGCACACCACAAGGGTTTCAAAGCCAAACGCTCTGCATAAAGTGTAGTTCATTTGCCCCCCCTCCCACCTCCCCACCCCACGTGCCCTCACCCCCACCCCCCACCCCCCACTTGTTTTCCTCAAAAGGCAGGATTCTGTGTAAGGAACGCTGAGGTTATTTACAAGCCTGATTCGTAATTCCCTTACAGTTTCTATCCACGTGCATTTTAACTTATCTCCGGTGAAATAACGAAGGAAGTGTAGATCCACAGTATGGACACAGGGCATTGTGTATCTGCTGGGCGTAGCAGCGGTTGCCCCAGAGGGAAGCTGATGGCGTCTGCAGACTCCAGTTACAATAAACTATGCCTGCACGAGATAGTGATCACGTCAAGGATGTGCCGTGGGACTGGCAAACCCAACACTGCTCTAAGAAATAAAGTCGTAGGCACTGGAGAGATGGATCATCTGTTAAGAGCTCTGGCTGCTCTTCCAAAAGACCAGGTTCAGTTCCCTGCCCCCACACAGCCACTCACAACCATCTGTGACTCCAGTCTCAAGAGATCTGATGCCCTCTTCTGGCCTCTGTGTGTACTGCATGCACATAATGTACATACATGCATGCAGGCAAACAGAAACAAATACAGCCGGGGGTGACAGTGCACGCCTTTAATCCCAGCACTTGGGAGGCAGAGGCAGATGGAGCACTGTGAGTTCGAGGCCAGCCTGGTCTACAAGTGAGTCCAGGACATCAGGACTACACAGAGAAACCCTTTCTTTTTTTTTCCCCAAGATATATATTATTTTATTAGTTTGTTCTTGTTATATCTCAATGGTTATCCCATCCCTTGTCTCCTCCCATTCTTCCCTCCCTCCCATTTTCCCCTTATTCCCCTCCCCTATGATAGTTCCTGAGGGGGATTTCCTCCCCTTGTATATGCTCATAGGGTGAGAAACCCTTTCTTGAAAAATAAAAAACAGGGAGGGAGGGAGGAATGGGAGGATACAAGGGATGGGATAACAATTGAGATGTAATATGAATAAATTAATAAAATACTCTAAAAAAAAAAAAAAAAGAAAACCAAACACCAAAAACCCAACAACAACAAAAAGACCCAAACAAACAAACCTAAATAAATACTATAAATAAACATTTAAGATAAAAATAATTTAATTTTAAAAGCGTATATACATATAAATTACATAGCTAACTTGAAACCTCAATTTGCCCTGAGAAAGTAAATATCTTGTTATGGATATGAAATACACTTGTACAAAGTGTTTATAATAACTAGCAAAGACCTAAAAGTGTGGGTTTTCCCAAGGCTGTAGCCATCTTGCTCTGCTGCGCCAAAGCTCGCTTTTGATGACAGGTGTTGTTGGTAAGAGTCGCGCCCAGCTTGGTGGTGCCCCATGTTCTCCACAGAGCTGCCACAGCCACAAGGCCGTGGCTCCCCTCAGACCGTTGTTAGCATCCATGCTGTCGCTCACAGCGTCTTCCCACATAGCCAGCCCTCTCTCTCATCCCGCAGAGGACTTGTTTCCATGGTCATCGTGAACGTGACTGAGACCCAGGCTGGAGAGTACCTCCTCCACATCCAGAGTGCCGCCGCCAACTACACAGTACTGTTCACAGTGAGCATGCGAAGTAAGTCCAGCTCTCTACTTCCTGCTTCCAGTCCCCCCGCCCCCCCAGGGCGAGCTCTCACCTCTGGGGGTGGGGGAGGGTGGGGGAGGGTGGGGGAGGGGGAGGGGTTGTCCCAGACTCAGATGCCCAGGCTCTTCTCAACGCAGAGGAAAAAAGAACTAGAAAACATTATGACTTGGGAATTTAAAAAACAAAACAAAACAAAACAAAACACGAAAAACATTCTGTCTTTTTAAAAAAATTTTCCCCTGACTAACCTCAAACTCATTATGTAGCCTAGGCTTGGCGCTGACTACCACGCTGACTAAATATACCCCGGCCTCACATTCTGATTCTAATACCACCAGCTTCCAAGGGTTGTTGAGTCTTTCTGAGCCTCACCTCCCTCATCTGTAATAGAAGATGGATGAAAACCCATGCCTCTGGGCTGGAGAGGTGGCTCAGCAGTTAGGAACGCTGGCTGCTGCTCTTGCAGAGGACTTGGGTTGCATTCCAAGCCCGGACATGGTGGCTCAGAACCATGTGTAACTCCAGTCCCGGTGGGTCCAACACACTTCTGACCTTTGGGGTGCCGCAGGTGCAGGATACAGAGACAGCCATACGTATATAGTGAATTAAAATTAATTTAGGGGCGGGAGAGATGGCTCAGAGGTTAAGGGCATTGACGACTCTTCCAGAGGTCCTGAGTTCAATTCCCAGCAACCACATGGTGGCTCACAACCATCTGATGCCCTCTCTGGCCTGCAGCTGTACATGCAGGCCGAGTACTGTATAAACAATCAACAAATCTTTCTAAAATTTAATTTATCTTTAAAAATACATGCCTCATGGACTAAAGGCCTCAGTGGGACCTAATAGAACTTTCTGATGGGTTGGCACTGTTAACCCATCTCCTAGCAGCACGGACTGTAGAGCATGCCACTGTGGCGCACTTGAGCTCCGGCTAGTATAACCGAGGAACCAGCTTTTTTATTTTATTTCATGCGAATCAATTAAATAACCACACATAGCCAGCGGGTGCTGCGATAGACGATGCTGGTTCATGCAAAGGTAAACTGTCGAGTGGCAGGACACAGGAAGCAGTGTGGGCAGCAGAGGTGCCACCACCAAGGGCTCTCCGGTTTGTGCTCCTTTGGTCCCGTTACCCACAGGCCTCGTGCGCAGACTCCGTTTTCCTTCCTTGCCTACGGAGCTGGCCGCATGCACAGAGCCTGGTGTCTATGGGGGCTGCGGCAGTGCTACAGGCTCAGGGATGACACCATTGTAACTGACCTGCCTACCGCACGTTGCCAGAACTTGCCAGTGACTCAGATAGACGAAGCTGGGACAGCACGGTGCAACCACAGAGGGACCTCTCCGGGATGATCGCAGACACACCCCTTTCTTTTTCTTTATTTCTTTTTTTTGGGGGGGGGCTCGGGTGGACAGGGTTTCTCTGTGTAGCCCTGGCTGTCCTAGACTTGCTCTGTAGACTAGGCTGGTCTCGAACTCATGAAGATCACCCTGCCTCTGCCTCCCTAGTGCTGGGATCAAAGGCGCACGCTACCACACCCAGCTAGATCACAGCCACCTTTTGTTAGGAGTTCTGCATGCCCCATCTCAGGGCGTGGTCTGCATGTTAATGTGAACACAGACACCTTATGTGTTTGTGACTGGCAAAACTGGGGGTGGGGGCGGGTGAGTGGGGAGGCCATGAGAGCTAGGGCTGCACTTGCTCAATCACCCCACTCTGAGCCTGAGGGGGATACTTGTGGTCCTAAAGTCATAACTACTAGCTCCGGGGGTGGGCATGGTCCTCATCCTGGGACACACAGTCAGCTTGCAGGGCAAAATCAAATACAAAGCATCTTCTCTGAGATGTGCTCAGTGTCCCCGGAACTGGCAGGAGCACAGCCCAGAAATACAAAATTCAAGAGCTGTCTTGTGCTGCTCTTTGCCTTGGGCCTCCACCCCACCCCCGCCCCATCCCCCATCCTGCCCCTATCTCCTCAGCCCTCCTGTGGGGCGTTAAGTATGGGCTCCTTTACTCTCTCTCACAACATTGCACTCTTAGTTGTGTGTAGCCCAAGCTGGCTTCCAACTCATGGCCTTCCCACTTCCTACATGTGGGGATTGCAGATATGTGCCACCACACCTGGCTTCAATGTTATGCCTAAGGGGAAAAAAAAGTTCTTGAAGTAGGGGCGCTCAGCCTTTGGGCTTTGGGACATGATATTGTGGTCAGCAAATGTCCTTATTTATAAGTGTTCTGGGGCATGACACGGGGTGACTTCATGGGGGACAAGCCTAGATACAGGGCTCTCGCTTAGGAATAAAGGGTAAAATTGGAACCAAGTCTCGAAAAGCAAAGCAACAAAACCAAACCAAAAGAAATCACCAGGATATCTGGGCGGTGGTGGCACACACCTGTAATCCCAGCACTTGAGAGGCAAAGTGGATCTCTGTGAGTTCGAGGCCAGCCTGGTCTACAGAGGGAGTTCCAGGACAGCCAGGGCTACTCAGTGAGATGCCGTCTCAAAACAAAACAAAGAGGTGGCCTCCCCTGAGGGCGGTGGGAGGCCGAGCCTGCTGTGTGAGGTAGGTTAGCTGTTGGGAGTGGTGTGGAACTTGTTGAGGCCAGGACCACCCTCAGTGTTAAAATGGCTGTGTTTTGTGTCGCTTTAGACACACAGCTGTACGTACTGAGAAGACCTTACTTTAGGAAGATGGAAAACGAGGATGCTCTGGTCTGCGTATCCGAGAGCCTTCCGGAGCCCACTGTGGAGTGGGTGTTCTGCAACTCCCACGGGGAAAGGTAAGTCCACGCCTTGCAGTGGCTACAACCACTGTTCCTGTCAAAATGTTGGTTGCTTCTGTCTCTGGCATCATGCTGTAGGTGAAAATTGACTTTTTTTTTCCTTGCATTTCAACAGAGTGACTGTTGTGGATTTCACGGTGAGGAAAGGGGTGATTTTGTTATGAGGGCTTTTGAGAGAGTCCAGGGGAAGCTGCGGGGCTCTCTCAGCCATCGCAGTAGAAAAGACTGAACTATGGGATGTTAGGTCTCAGAGCCTCCTAGTCGGGCAGAACTATTGTCCTTGTACACCAGGAGTTTCTTGTGAACCACCATTCTGTTCCCTCTTTTGTTTGTTTGTTTTTCGAGACAGGGTTTCTCTGTGTAGCCTTGGCTGTCCTGGACTCACTTTGTAGACCAGGCTGGCCTCGAACTCACAGAGATCCACCTGCCTCTGCCTCCCGAGTGCTGGGATTAAAGGCGTGCGCCACACCACCCACCCCCCCCCCGCCCCTCCGCTTCATTTGTAGAACTCTTTTTTTTTTTTTTTTTTTTTTTTTTTTGGTTTTTCGAGACAGGGGTTCTCTGTGTAGCCTTGACTGTCCTGGACTCACTTTGTAGACTGGGAACCCAGAGCTAGAGAGCCTATAGCTTTGAACCTTTGTTTACCAAGCCGTGTGGCCTCAGGCAGGTTACTTCATCTGTCCGTGCGTCATCACAGGAGTGAGAATGGGAGCAAAAGCAAACAAAATAGAGGAATAATGAGACGGCCAGAGTGTGCTGTGGTGCGAGGCCGCGGACCCAGCCTGGCAGGCACAGCGCAAGCGGCCTTCCGCTGCTCCCTGAGCTGGAACCCGGCTCCCACTGGCCCGGGAGCCCCGCCCCCTGAGCTGGAGCCCGGCTCCCACTGGCCCGGGAGCCCCGCCCCCTGAGCTAGCCAAATCATCTATGCTATGCATTTGCTGAAAGCGACAAGGGACAAAGCAGAGGCGGGGAAACACACAAGCACAAGCAGCTTCTCTAATACGGTTAATGAGATCTCGAATCTCATGAGAAAAGACTGAGGACCTGAGTGTGTGTGTGTGTGTGTGTGTGTGTGTGTGTGTGTGTGTGACAGTGCATTTGACTCAGTGGAGAAAGCAATGCAGACAGCACCCAAAGCTATCGTGTGCCCTGGGAAGCCACGTGGGGGCATCTCCTGCCCGGGCGAGGCTGGAGCGTGTTGCTCTGTGAACAGTACCGTGGTCTGGTGGTCTTCTCTGGGGGGTCACCTCGGGCCCTCCTCTCCAGTTTGTTTCAGGAACTCACCTGCTGCCTTTTGGCAGTGGTGGCCTCTCTCTACCGCCCTTCTCTGTGCTTGGAAGGAACGCGCTTAACGCACAGTCAGCTGCATCAGAGGCCGGCAGGACTTCCTGTGTCCCAGTGTCTTCCTCCGCTCTCCCCTTTCCCTTTCTTGCCTGGCTTTAAACCATAGCCAGAAAATAGAAGTCACCAGCTATCTGTGTGTAATGACACACATCTGTAATCAGCACTCAAGAAGCTGAGGCAGGAGGATCACTCTGAGTCTGAAGCCAGCCTGGGCCACATAGTGAGGTTAAGGCCAACCTGAGCTACATGGACAGACCCTATCTAGGAAAAAAAAAATCACCAAGCAAAATAAAGTCTAAAGTAGTAAAGCAAAAATGAAATATAAAGTAATAAATAATAAAGTAATAATGCAAAACAAAATCTGAGGTAATTAAGTAATAAAGTAAAATGAGATCTAAAGTAATAGTGTAATAATATTTTACGTAGATACAAGGTAGCTAGCTGGTCCAAGTACAGTTGAATTTGTTTATTTTTTTATCTACTTTTTTCTTCCTTCCCTTAAAATATGCTTTGTAGCAGGGTGTGGTGGCGTACACCTATAATCCTAGCACTCGGGAGGCAGAGGCAGGTGGATCTCTGTGAGTTCGAGGCCAGCCTGGTCTACAGAGTGAGTCCAGGACAGCCAAGGCTACACAGAGAGACCCTGTCTTCAAAAAAAAAAAAAATATATATATATATATATATATATATATATAAAATCTCCCACTGAGCAGCAGGATTATCGGCCTGTTGTCGTCATTTTGAAGCGTTTTGTGAAGGAAGCTGGCCTTCTAATTGCAGCTGTAAAGAAGAAAGCGCGGCTGTGGTCAGAAAGAAGGAAAAAGTACTGCACGAGTTATTCGGAACAGACATCAGATGCTGCGCGAGGAACGAGCTCGGCCTGGAGTGCACCCCGCTGTTCACCATAGGTAACGTGGGCTGTCACCCCGCTGTTCACCATAGGTAAGGTGGGCTGTCACCCGGACTCACTGTCCCGAGGAGTGCTGGTGGGGACTGATAGCATCCGCTTAGGTAAAAATTTAACTTCAGGAATTCCGCCCGCCCCCCTGCCCCCCCCCTCTTTCCTAGCACTTCCTTCTATGTGATTTTATTTAGGTGCTGGGCTCAGACCACGTGTTCTGCCGAGCTCTACTCCGGAGCCTTCCCGCCACTTTATTACATTTACTTATTGTGTGTGGGCACACACACACACACACACACACACACACACACACACACACACACACACTGCAGTGTGCACAATGAGGCCAGAGGTCAACCTGTGGGAGTCCGTTCTCTCTTTCTATCACTTGGGGCCCCTGGATCAAACTCAGGCCATCCAGCTTGGCGGCAAGCCTCTTTACGAGATAAGCCATCTTGACGGCCGGTTCAAACCATTTAAAATGTAATATAGAGTCTGTAAGTGGGGAATTCTTCAACAAAGGGTTGCTTTATTTTGTCGTTTTTATTTTTCTGTGGATCCAGGGCTTCTCAAGGCTTAGCCTCTTCCATTGTGCCATTCTCAGCTCAAGATTATTTTATTTTATTTTGGTTTTTCGAGACAAGGTCTCTCTGTGTTAGCCTTGGCTGTCCTGGAGTCACTTTGTAGACCAGGCTGGCCTCAAACTCACAGCGATCTGCCTGCCTTTGCCTCCCGAGTGCTGGGATTACAGGCATGCGCCACCACACCCGGCTGAAGATTATTTTATTTATTTGATTAGTAACATTGGGGAATATCAACACCTTTGTTTTAAAAAATGTTCACAACATTCTTATAATGAGGCAAAATTTTTACAAATAATTTGGGTTTTTTCTTTTTCTTTTTGGTTTTTCGAGACAAGGTCTCTCTGTGTAGCCTTGGCTGTCCTGGACTTGCATTGTAGACCAGGCTGGCCTCGAACTCACAGCGATCCGCCTGCCTCTGCCTCCCGAGTGCTGGGATTAAAGGTGTGCGCCACCACCGCCTGGCTTTCCCCCCCCCCTTATTTGGGGTGTTTTTATCTTCTAGATCTGAATCAGACTCCTCAGGCCACACTGCCCCAGTTATTCCTGAAAGTGGGGGAACCCTTGTGGATCAGGTGCAAGGCCACCCACGTGAACCACGGCTTCGGACTCACTTGGGAGCTAGAGAACAAAGCCCTCCAGGAGGTAATGACGTCATCGGCCTTTACCGCGCTCCCGGGGCTGCGGGCTGGAAACCGGAAATGTACATCCTTGTTTCCTTACCGCCCAGGGCAGCTACTTTGAGATGAGCACTTACTCGAGGAACAGAACCATGACCCGGATTCTCCTGGCTTTTGTGTCCTCTGTGGGAAGAAACAACACCGGATATTACACCTGTTCTTCCTCCAAACATCGCAGCCAGTCAGCGTTGGTGACCATCCTAGGTAAACGCAGCTGGCTCAGGCAATCTGCTTTCCTTTTTAAGACAGAGTCTCTCTGTGTAGGACTGGCTGGCCTGGAACTCACAGAAACCTACCTGCCTCTGCCTCCCCAGCGCTGCGGTTAAAGGCGTGCGCCACCTTACTCAGCCCTGCTTGTATTTTTAAGTTGTTTCTAATGTGGAACGTGGCGTATGCGATCTAGACTCAGGTTTCAGTGTGACTTTCCATCAGGAACCTGGAACAAGGAGGCTGGTGAGATGGCTCCGTCGGTAAAGACGATTGCTGCCCAGCCTGGTGGCCTGAGCTCCGCACCCCACTCCTGCTGTGGGTTGCCCTCTGACCTCTGCGTGTGGTCTTTGCCACCTGTACTGGCCAAATCACAGTACATGAGTATGGTTTTTGATTTATTTTTTTTCAAAAAGATTTATTTATTTATTATGTATACAATGTTCTGCCTGCATGTGCACCTGCAGCCCAGAAGAGGGCACCAGATCTCACTATAGATGGTTGTGAGCCACCATGTGGTTGCTGGGAATTGAACTCAGGACTTCTGGAAGAGCAGCCAGTGCCCTTAACCTCTGAGCCATCTCTCCAGCCCGAGTATGATTTTTTAAAAAGTAACTTTTAATTTTATGTGCAGGGGTCTTTTGCTTGCACCTTTGTCTGTGCCCCAATGTCTAGGTGGTGCCTGCAAAGGCCAGAAGAGTGTCAGATCCTTTGGGACGGGAGTTACAGGTGGCTCCGTGCCCCAACGTGGGTGCTGGGAATTCCATGGAAGTTCCCTGGAAGAGTGGCCAGAGTTGTGCTAGAGTTGTGAGTGGACAGCCTGGTCTTCCCTCTGCCTTCATCGGCAGTTCAGCCATTGTACCCTTGTGCCACTGGCTGCTCAGACCACACTGCCACAGAGCCTCTCTGTTTTCCCAGTGTTGTCCTCCGTAGACTGTAACTTCCCATGGACAGGGCAGTCCCTTCTCTCCTTGGCGTCCCAGAACCTGGTACTAAGTTCCTGCCCAGTGAATCTGTTTTTGGCAATGTTCTTCCTGAGTCGTGACCCTGAACACTGTTCTCACGCTCAGTGATTGGGGACTGGGGATGTCCGTGCAGTGATGTCACACTAGGGTGCGGGCTTGTGGGAAGTGAGCCAGCCAAGGGGGCAGGTATGCTCTTAGCACAATTTGGAGGCTCATGGGGGGACCCTTGTCCATTCTGCTTACCACGTGGCCCTTACATTTGCACCTGGATAGTATGTAACATGGGACCTGTCCCTGCCTCCTCAGCAAGATGAGTATGTCCTCTTAGCTTCTGAGCCATCTTTCTGGCTCCAATGTTCCGTCCCTGACTACAAAAGATGATGAGCTCTGTCCCTGTCTCTCCTTGGACTACCCCAGTCCACAGCTCACCAGTGTAGACGCTTCCTTTCATTAAACTGACAAAAAAAAAAAAAAAATATATATATATATATATATGTATAATTTTACTGCAGATCTCTGTGAGGTCGGCTTGGCCTACACAGCAGCTTCTAAGTTAGCTGAGCCTACACAGTAAAATCCTGCCCTCCCCCAGAAAAAAAAAATCAGTTCACCATCTTTTTTGTTTGTTTGTTTGTTTGTTTTCGAGGCAGAGTTTCTCTGTGTAACAGCCCTGGCTGTCTTGGACTTGCTTTGTAGACCAGGCTGGCTGGCCTCGAACTCACAGCAATCTGCCAACCTCTCTGCCTTCCGATTAAAGGCGTTTGCCACCACGCCCGGCTCATTTTACCATCTTAATGGACATACTATGTAATTTGTAAATGTTCTCTTTACAGAAAAAGGGTTCATAAACGCTACCAGCTCCCGAGAAGAGTATGACATCGACCCGTACGAGAAGTTCTGCTTCTCAGTCAGGTTCAAAGCATACCCTCGGATCCGGTGCGCGTGGGCGTTCTCTCAAGCATCGTTTCCTTGTGAGCAAAGCGGCCTGGAGGACGGGTACAGGTGAGACAGCAGGCCCGGTCCTCCTCCATTGCTACCCTTCCAAAAGACAGTGTTGTATTAGTGGAAGTGAACTTTCTCATCATGAGTGTGTGTGTACGCGCCGACACGCACGCCCTCCCTCTCCTACCCCAGTACCGAGGATCAAACCCGGGGCGCGTACACAGCAGCTGCGCTATAGACCGCAGGCAGCCCCCATGAGGCTGCGCGCTGATTTATTACTGAGTCAGAACTGAGGGAGGATGGAAGGCAAACCGCACCCTGCAAGCATGGCTGGCTGCCTGGCATCCCCTTCTGGGAGAAAAGCCTGCTGCAGGAAAGCAGAATCCTGACAGTTTTCCGGCAAGAGACTGTGGTTTCCTGTCTGAGGGCTGCACTGTGACAGTATGGGGGGCAGCGGGGCGTGGAGGTGTTGTGGGGGGTGCTAAGTGCGGTTGTGTGGATGGACGAGTCACTGCCAACAGAAAGCATCGCCCGTACTGATTTACGTTTTCAAGCCTAGATGCAGAAATAGCCCAACCATAGGAGGTGAAGGAGAATTTAATCCTCCCTGGGACTGGTTCAGCCATGTTCCAGAGTGTTCTGGGGAGAAAGTTTCATTCCTTCTTGAAAAGCAAATGCCAGCGTACACAGTTTCTTCCTCTAACTACACTGCTTCTTCTTTTTCTCTCTTTTACAGACTTTAGTTGTAGTCTGGTGTGTGTGTGTGTGTGTGTGTGTGTGTGTGTGTGTGTGTGTGTGACTGCAGTGTCCATGCAGGCTGGGGACTTGGTTGCAGGGGGTTGTTAGCTGCCCACCATGGGTGCCGGAAGCGCAGCTCAAGTCCTCTGCAAGAGCAGTGTGTGCTTTCTTTTTATACCTCACAGTCAGTCCCAGGCTCCAGACTCCCCCCTCCCCCCCCTGCCCCCCCCCCCCCCCCCCCCCGCTTAGTTGCTATCATGGACCAGTTTCACGGGGAACTTAGAGAAATGGCCTCAGACATCATAGCTGAGACCAGCCAGTATGCAAAGCATGGCCTTGGCCCGCCAAGTGACATAGTACTTGAGTGGGTGGTCCCCCAAACCCACAGCCTTCCTCAACCCTGAGTGGCTGACAGCAGCTTGTATTTCCACTGTGTGGCCTAACACTGCTTATACTCTGTATGCAGGTTTGCTGGGCTCCACTGTTTCCATCCCGGGCAAGGCCGCATCTTCCCCATTCTTAGAACACAGCAGCTTTGGCCTGCCTGGGGCCTCTGTGCGGCCTCTCACCTAGCTGAGGTTGGAGGGGTGGAGGTGGGGGCTTCTCCCTTTAAATCCTGGCTCAGGTGTCACCCTGACAGACCTTCGTACACCAACGCACAGTAATGATCCTTTGATGTCTTCTTAATGGGATCGAGCGGTTGCCACTTAAGAGACTTTTATTGCTATTTCTCCCAGACCACAAGCTGCATGGACGCAAGGTCCCTACTCCCGCTGTCAGTCAGAACTTCTGACTATAACCTGGCATCCTCCAAATAGCAATGAGTTTTCCTGTTTGCAGAGGCTCAGCCCATGTTCCAAACCACAGCCAAGTAGGGCCGAGGGTGGAGGCCAGGGTTGCGCCCAGGGTTGCTTGCAGTTTGAGCCATCGGGGCCTCAGCCCTTGTAGAAGAGGAAACACCAGCCCGGAATCTGAGACATCCTAAGTCACTCCCAGCTCCCTACTTGGATTTTTAAAGAGTTGAAAGGCAGACACTGCAGAGAGCTATGTAGCGCCTCTTGTGAAAGCCATCCTCCTGTTTAAAGGGTACCTTGTGCCGGGCGTGGTGGCACACGCCTTTAACCCCAGCACTCGGGAGGCAGAGGCAGGTGGATCTCTGTGAGTTCGAGGCCAGCCTGGACTACAGAATGAGTCCAGGAGAACCAGGGCTACACAGAGTTCCAGACCAGCCTGAACTACACCGCAAAGGGCCATGTCGGTGGGTAAGGTGCTGCCACTGCCCTTTTCCTCCAGAGGACACATAATGGTCACTGTGTGAGTAGGCAACACACAGCAGAGCCTCTTGAGGTATCACGGAGCTGCAGTGAAGGGCCATTGCCCTGGGCTGGGTAGCCCCATTACATTTCGAGGCTCCAGTCTACAGGCCTGATGTCCAGCAGCTTTCCACCCTGGTTTGAGCTGCTCTGTGCCCAGGAGCAGCTTCCCATGGGACATCTCTGCTCTGAGTTTACAATCTCTGTAAAGATGGCTGTGCCATTATCGCCCTAGCTCTGCCCCCTGCCTCATTCAAGAAATGTGCCTGTGATCCAGGGAACAGATTGTCTTTCCTGAACGCCACTTGTAGGAGATCGCTGAACCCGTGCTGTCTTGCATGCAGCACACGTGATACCTGGTGCTTAGCGCGAGTTCCTTTGAAGGTTCCCGGAAGATAAAAATGTGCTGGGAGTTGTAGAGCACTGAGTCAGAGGCAAGTAGACAGTTCTGAAGGAAAGTTGGACAGCAAGAAGCCTAAACTCATTTCCCAGAGTTCCACAAGTCTCTCTGCTGTTGGCTCCGGGTGGAGGTGAGAGCCAACACGAGCTCGATCGATTGCCCGGCGTGGTGGCGCACACCTGTAATCCCAGAACCCGGGAGGCAGAGCTGGCCAGATCTCTTGAGTTCGAGGCCCAACCTGGTCTACAAAGTGAGTCCAGGACAGCCAGGGCTACACAGAGAAACCCTATCTTGAAAAACTAAACAAAAAAGTTTCAAAATGCTAACAAGCCTGCGAACTGGCATTCTGGACTTCACACTAGATGCAGCAGTTTGCGCGGTGGCGGGAGCTGTGGGTTGTGGAGGAATGCCTTGTGTGGCTATAGCAGTTGTCAATAAGGCGCTGCTGGGGCTGGAGAGATGGCTCAGAGGTTAAGGGCACCGGCTGCTCTTCCAAAGGTCCTGAGTTCAATTCCCAGCAACCACATGGTGGCTCATAGCCAACTATATAATGAGATCTGGTGCCCTCTTCTGGTGTGCAGGTGTACGTGCAGTTAGAACACTATATACATAATAAATAAGTAAATACATCGTTTTTTTTTTTAATTAACAAAGCGCTGTTTAGCCAATCAGCTGGACAGAAGGACAGGAAGTGGAAGGCGGGACTTCCACGGGAGGCTTGGGGAGCATGAAGAGGAGTTGAGAGAGGACAGCTGGAGCTGGTGGGGAGAAGCCGCCAGAGGAGGATGAGATTGGCAAGTGTTTCAGATACATGTACGTTATGAGGATTAGAGTAGTTTATTGATAGATTAGTAGAAGTTTTGCCGGGCATGGTGGCACACGCCTTTAATCCCAGCACTCGGGAGGCAAAGGCAGGCGGATCATTGTGAGTTCGAGGCCAGCCTGGTCTACAAAGTGAGTCTAGGACAGCCAAGGCTGCACAGAGAAACTCTGTCTTGAAAAAATAAAATAAAATAAAATAAAATAAATTCTGCCCAGCATAGTGCTTGTAGCTTTAAAAATACAACCCAGGCTGGGCGTGGTGGCACATGCCTTTAATCCCAGCACTTGGGAGGCAGAGGCAGGCGGATTGCTGTGAGTTTGAGGCCAGCCTGGTCTACAAAGTGAGTCTAGGACAGCCAAGGCTACACAGAGAGACCCTGTCTCAAAAAGCCAAAACCAAAACAAACAAACAAACAAACAAACAAAAATACAATCCAGTCTTATTGTGTCAGTTGCTGGCTTTGTAGACAGTACAAATAAGTTCATCATAACAGTTGGGTTTTCTAATCTGTATAGTAGCTGGGCTCCTGCACAAGTGTGATGTGGTCATGGTGCACGTCAAAAGCCTCTCAGTTCCCCCACCTGCACAGCTTCATTTCTGCCCTTTACTTCCTCAGAACTCACCCGAAGGCTCACTGGGGCCCCGCCTTTCCGTGCTCATCTGGCTACCAACTGCCATGGTGTCCCTTTACTTCTGAAAAGAAGATTGAAGGCTCCCCGCCCCTTCCTTTGAGCCGTTATCTAGACTTATTTATAAGCACCAAGTCTGCATTAATGTTTTGGTAGAAAAAGGATGAGTTTCTGATGACTCTTCCTCAGAAATATTTCTTCCTCTTTTCCACAAGTCTCGGTTCTGTCCCCATCCGGCTCTCACTGAGTGTCCCAACGTGAAACAGGATGTCTCACGTGTTTACAGTCTGGATCACCAGCTAGGGCTCGTTCTGGAGAGGAGCAGGCATGACCAGCTAGGGCCACTCAGGACAGGAACAGGCGTGACCAGCTAGGGCCACTCAGCACAGGAGCAGGCGTGACCAGCTAGGGCCACTCAGGACAGGAGCAGGCGTGACCAGCTAGGGCCACTCAGCACAGGAGCAGGCATGACCAGCTAGGGCCACTCAGGACAGGAGCAGGCGTGACCAGCTAGGGCCACTCAGCACAGGAGCAGGCGTGACCAGCTAGGGCCACTCAGCACAGGAGCAGGCGTGACCAGCTAGGGCCACTCAGCACAGGAGCAGGCATGACCAGCTAGGGCCGCTCAGGACAGGAGCAGGCATGACCAGCTAGGGCCGCTCAGGACAGGAGCAGGCGTGACCAGCTAGGGCCGCTCAGCACAGGAGCAGGCGTGACCAGCTAGGGCCACTCAGCACAGGAGCAGGCGTGACCAGCTAGGGCCACTCAGCACAGGAGCAGGCATGACCAGCTAGGGCTGCTCAGGACAGGAGCAGGCATTACCAGCTAGGGCCGCTCAGGACAGGAGCAGGCGTGACCAGCTAGGGCCACTCAGCACAGGAGCAGGCGTGACCAGCTAGGGCTGCTCAGCACAGGAGCAGGCACACAGAAGCTTCTAGAGGGGACCTGTGGCAGAGCTGACATTCTCCTTTTACTGAATGGGGTTTGGAGCTCTAAGAAAGCCATAAGCCTGAATATATACACAAAGAAAAAGATAGTTGGCTTAAGCCGAGCATGGTGGTGCATGCCTGTAATCCCAGCACTCTGGAAACAGAGGCAGGCAGACCTCTGTGAGTTCGAGGCCAGCCTGGTCTACAAAGCAGGTCCAGGACAGCCAAGGGTACAAAGAGAAACCCTGTCTCAGAGGGAAAAAAGTTGGCTTCAGAGCAATACAAATATTAAGACTTAGATCACTAAGGCCCACTGTCTATAATAGTGGCCCCGAGTCCTTTTCCTGAGCAACACAGAGAAACCTTGCCTTAACCATAAGCAATAAATGTATTTAATGTATTGGTTGTATTCTTATATCTTAGGTATAATTTTATATATAGTGTTACAGATTTTAAAAGTTGGAACAGGGTCTCACTGTGTAGCCCTGGCTATCCTGGAACTAGCTATATAGACCAGGCTGGCCTCGAACTCCCAGAAATCCACCTGCCTCTGCCTCCCAGAAGAAATGAGGCTGTGAACCTCCTGGTACCGATGGCCCTCTGTCATTCCTTCTCCGAGCTTTCTGCATGTCAGTCTGTCAGCCCCTCTCCTCTCCGTCTTAGTCTGCCTCCTGCCTGGCAGGCTTTTGGCTGGCTCCATGCTGATTCCTGCTGCTTTCTTTCTCTCAAAGTACTTTTTTTAAAAAACATTTTACCTATTTATTTGTTATGTGCGTGTCCACATGCGTTGTGTGTGGGGGTCAGAGGGCAACCCTGGGCGTCAGTTCTGTCCTTCCACCATGTGCCTTCCGGAGATGAGGTTCCCCTCGGCAGGCTTGGTGACTAGAGCCTCCATCTGCTGGGCCGCCTCCTTGGCACGCCTGCTACAGGTCTATCCCGCCGTGTTTGCGTGAGCCCACCCCATCCCCCCTTCTGTCTCTCGTCTCTCTCTGTCTTCTGTCTCTCTCGCTCTTGCACTCTCACTCTATCTCTCGCTCTAGCTCTCTCTCGCTCTCTCTCCCTCCCTTCATCTTCAAGTAAGCGACAGTCTAATTAAATATCTTCCCAAAGGAAAGCAACAGGGGAAGGGGACAAATTAGAACAAAGATGATGACAGTGTACGAAAGTGCCACGATTAAGCCCATTAATTGTACACTTTATAACTTAAACACAAAACTTTAATTAAAGTAAATAAATGCATAAAACTATTTCCCTAATAGCCTTATACATTATCTCCGGAGCACGACCTTTTCCTCCTTTTTCAGTCCTGTCACAGTGGGTAGTCCCTGGCCCTCTCTAACTCTTGGCAGTGTCCCACCACCAGTGCCATTATCCCATAGGCCTGGCGCGTCTCGTGACAACCCATAACACGACACTTCCTATGTAATAACGCATGCCTGCTGTGCATCCCAAGGAGGCACTGGAGCCTGCCCCATCAGTTTAAAACCTTGGTGGGTCGGCGCTTGCTAGCGTTAACCGTCATGTTTAAGTCAATGGTTGGTCATTGGGTCTTTGAGGACTGGTTCATCACCAGGGACTCAGTCATTTCAGGGAGCAGAGGGTTCCTCTGCCTGCAGGGGGAGTTGATATAAGGTCTGGAGGAGCAGGACCAGGGACATCCCTGTCTCTCCCCCGGCCCTATCGAGCTCTAACATTTGTCGTGCAGAATGGCTCGGACGGCATTCTAAGAGGTCTGCCTCTGCATTCTGCTGCCTCTGCAGGCTTGGCTAGGATCTGTTTGCATCTCTGCGAGGCTCTCAGATGCTGCCTATGCTGATGGCGAGGCTGTGTCCCGGCACCACACTTTGAGTAGCAGGGGTTGGAATGCAGGCACCTCCTGCCTGGTGAACGTCAGTGGGCGGGGAGACCACCCAACAGCTTTTCCACGCGCTGTCCTTCACTGTAGCCTCGTGGAAACACCAGGCTGAGTCCATCCTTAATCCTTTCTCACACAGCGTATCTAAATTCTGCGATCATAAGAACAAGGCAGGAGAGTACATATTCCACGCAGAAAACGATGATGCTCAGTTCACCAAAATGTTCACGCTGAATATAAGAAGTAAGTTAAATCTCATTTTGTCTATCTTATTCCCTGTTAATTTTGAACCAAGAGGACCCAAACACAGCTTAGAAGGGATGCTATCAGACTTGGTTTTTTTTAAGATTTATTTTTGTGTCTATGAGTGATGTTTTGCTTGCATGTGCCTCTGCAACACATGTATGCAGTATCTACAAAGCCCAGAAGAGGGCGTCTGATCCCCCTGGAATGAAGTTACAGATGGTTGTGAGCCACCATGTGGGCGCTGGCAACAGAACCCAGGTCCTCTGCAAGAGCAGCCAGTGCTCTAACCGCTGAGCCATCTCTCCGGCTTCTGAAATTGCTTTGTAAGCTATATGCTTCCTGTGGTTGGCTCTAGTCATCTGTGTTTGTTCCGTCTCTGACACGCCTGTGCTCTTGTTGTGACTTTGCTGGCTTGGTGCTTTGAAAGGGACGTTACGGAAAAGCCAAGGAGCCGCCTGCTGTTTGTTTGTTTTGATGGTTTTCATTCTGGTCTGTGCATAAGTAAGAAAAAGACAATATAGCTCATTAGATTTGTTTGCAGATGGTAAGTGTTGTGTGTGCGTGTGCATGCGGTAGATGGCGGGTCTACACCTCAGCTCCCTCTAGGAGGTGAGCCACAGAGAGGTGTTACCTCGACCCATCAAGAAGGTTACACAACAGAGGAGGGAGGTACCAACCAAAGAAGTGAGGCATCCTAATGAGGGGCTATCCCAGGGGCACACGGCACCTGGGGCAGATAGGCAGCTTAAGCTGAGGCTAGCTCACAGCTGGTTCTGGAAAGATGCACCTTCCATTAGTTTATTGCATGTCCCTTTAAAAAAAAAAAGACTTATTTGTTATATATACAATATTCTGCCCGCACGTGTGTCTGCATGCCAGAAGAGGACACCAGACCTCGTTGTAGATGGTTGTGAACCACCATGTGGTTGGTGGGACTTGAACTCAGGACCTTTGAAAGAACAGACAGTGCTCTTAACCTCTGAGCCATCATCTCTCCAGCCCCTGCATGTCACTTCTTACAGAGAAACCCCAAGTACTAGCAAAGACCTCAGGCGTCCAGGCGTCCTGCTCCTCTGACGGATACCCACTACCCTCCTGGACCTGGAAGAAATGCTCGGACGAGTCTCCCAAGTAATGAGAAACTTGACGTCTCTTGAAAAAAATGGAAGAGCCAGGCTGGACACGGCGGCGCACGCCTGTAATCCCAGCACTCGGGAGGCCGAGGCAGGAGGATCTTAGAGTTTGAGGCCAGCATAGGGTACATAGTGAGGCCCCATTCTAAAAAAAAAAAAAACAAGAAGAAGAAAGGAAGGGAAGGGGAGGGGGGGAGGAGGGAGGGAAGGAGGACAAGGGAGGGCAAGGGAGGAGAGGGAAAGGAAAAAGAAAAAGAGGTAGAAGGAAAGTGAGGGCAAGGCATTAGATTCCCTGACCCTTCCCCATGACTGCAGCGCCTCAGGCAACCTGGGGCTGACGTCACTTCCTTTGGCCGCAGCTTGTTTCTTTGGGAACCGCGAATAGAAACCCTCACTTCCCATCTTACCGCGACCCCCGCCCATCTAACTTCCTTTTTCCGCCTTTTTTTTTCTTTTCTTTCAGCTGCACTGAGGAAATCCCAGAAGGAGTTTGGAATAAAATGGCTAACAGAAAAGTGTTTGGACAGTGGGTGTCAAGCAGCACTCTAAACATGAGTGAGGCTGGGAAGGGGCTCCTGGTCAAATGCTGCGCATACAATTCCGTGGGCACGTCCTGCGAAACCATCCTTCTAAGGTCACCAGGTGCGCAACTGCTGGCTGTCCCCAGAAATTTCGCCATATGAAGTCGGGCGCCGTGGCTGGCTTTGATGGGGGGGGATTCGGACCGGACCACATAGTTCTGACTGAGCATAAGGTCTTCGTGAGTCAGGCGAGAATCCCCAGGCGGACTCGGTCCCAGTTCACGTTTCGGGGACCCAGTTATCCTTGGGGCGTTATGGCCCAACAGCAACGGGGAGGTGGAGTCCTGTGAATTTTTGGTGGGGTGAATACATGCACCAGAAGAGACTTAGTGAGCTGGAATCTCCGTCCTTTTCAGCCTCCTTAATCCCTTTATTTACTTTTCGCTCGCCACCGGAGATTTTGGTGGTGTTTTTTGAGCCTTTCTAAAATTGCACTAATAGTTTAGAATCACCAGATAATATTGATTAGTTCAAACCAAAAGTAGTGGCACAGCCCACTTCACATTCCATGGGCAGAAGCAGGAGGCTCCCAAATTCAAGTCCAGTCTGGGCGCCACAGTGACCCCCCTGGGGGCTCAGGAAAATGCAAGACAAACCAAGCAAATAAACCAAAGCTATGGCTCTGGGGAGATGGCTCGGTGGTTAGGAGCAGTTGTTGTTCGTACAGAGGACCTGGGTTCGATTCCCAGCACCCAGCTCCCCATCATCAGTAACTCCAGCGCCAGGGGAGTTGGCGGCCTCTGCTGGCCTCTGAGGGCACCAGGCATGCGCACGGTGCCCAGACACATATGCAGCCAAACATGCACACACATATACGTTTCTCCATGCTCATGTGACAAATATGAGTAGCAGATTCTGACTAGAGCTTGGTGGGAAACGTACATGGGTTTTATTCATATGACATTATGGTTTAGTTGTTTTGTTGGGTTTTGGTTGGTTGGTCTTTTTTTTTTTTTTTTTTTTTTTTTTTTTTTTTAGACAGGGTTTCTCTGTGCAGCCGTGGCTGTCCTGGAATCACTTTATAGACCAGGATGGCCTGGAACTCACAGAGATCCACCTGCCTCCGCCTCCTGAGTGCTGGGATTACAGGCATGTGCCACCGCGCCCGGCCCACGTCATTTTTCATTTTAAGTTTAATTTCCTGGAAGGACACTGTTTTTAGAAACAGCGTCCGATTTTCTCTGGGACGCCCAGAATACACAGAATGCCCATAAGGGCTGAAAATCTTGGTTACTCAAACAGGATGTGAGAAAAGTCTCACTGGAGAGGGGCGGACTGTTTATCACCGCACACAGGAGTTTTCTCTCTCCACCTAGCCTCTTTTGCAGGTCCCTTCCCTTTCATCCCAGACAACATCTCCTTCTACGCTACCTTTGGGCTCTGTCTTCCCTTCATTGTCGTCCTAAGTGTCCTGATCTGTCACAAGTACAAAAAGGTAAAAGCCAGGTCAAGGGTCAAGGCGCCTTCCTGTCTTAGCAGCGCCGAGGCCCTGTTGCTAACTCCCTGCATCTCTCAAGCAATTTAGGTACGAAAGCCAGCTGCAGATGGTTCAGGTGACCGGTCCCCTGGAGAATGAGTACTTCTACGTTGACTTCAGGGACTACGAATATGACCTCAAGTGGGAGTTTCCAAGAGAAAACTTAGAGTTCGGTAAGGATCGAATGCTCAGGGGTTCTGTGGCATCTCCTCTTCCTTGCAAAAATTTTAACACGTGCTGACTCCATCTTTGCAGGGAAGGTCCTGGGGTCTGGCGCCTTTGGGAGAGTGGTGAATGCCACAGCCTATGGGATTAGTAAAACGGGAGTCTCGATTCAGGTGGCGGTGAAAATGCTCAAAGGTACAGAAGGCGGGGGGTTATCTCAGCAAAGTCTCTTGGAGAAGGGGTGCAGCTGCCTCCCCGTCCCCCCGCTGGTCTCTCCTGTTATCCTGACAGTTCTGTTTGCCAAGGTTAATAAGGAAGGCAGCAGGGGGGAAGGTCATGAGTAAAGAGTACAAGCCAAGAAGGCAAACGTCACTGCTTCCTCTTTTCTCTCTGCTCGCTTTTGATTGGCTTCAGCGGTACAGTTTGATGCAGATTCTGGGTAGAAGACCAAACCAGGTTACTCCTCACCTCCCGCTCTGCCCTGGCCACCTTCAGGAGCGGGCACCCTCTGCTGATGTCGAGCCCAGCGCTAAGGATTGAATCCAGGGCTTTGTGCATGCTGGGCAAGTCCTCTCCCTCAGAGAGCCATCCCCGGCCCTTCATCCTAGACTCACACCCCTGCAGCCTTTACCTCACGGATGCTGGGGTGTGTGCTCCCGTGCCCCGGTCTGGCCCCGGTCTCTAGCTAAGATGATCTCTGTAAGGGTAACGGAAGTCCCTCCCTTCAAACACACATGCACATACACAGACACACACATATGCAGACACACACATGCACACACACATGCACACACACACACATACACATACATGCACACACACGTCATTGATGTGCGCTGCAGCACACAGACTGATAGGAGAAATGGCACACAGGGAATCATGGACGGAAATCTCACAGCCTGAGCCTCCTAGCCAGGTGACTGATGCTTCTGTACAACCTGGGTTTCAGAAAGAAGAAGAAACTTGTGTTAGAGGAATGGAAGAGGTGTGTGTGTGTGTGTGTGTGTGTGTGTGTGTGTGTCTGTCTGTCTGTCTGATCATACAACAAAACCTCTTAGGTAACAGAACACAAAAGTCTTTCTGGGTAGGGTGTCCTGTGGATGGAGACTTTAAGTCTCGTCTTTCCAAGATTTCACTGCAATGGCCATTTGTCCGCGGAAAGGATTTCTCACAGCGACACAGGAGCTTTAGAAGGCCTGTCTCTGTCTCTGTAGTTTGGACTGCACGGGGGGTTAATGGGCAAGAGAGTGGCTGGGGGTGGCATGAGACGGTAGGGGACCCTTGAGGCTACTCCTTTAGTCCAGAGCTACCAGGCTTTGTTTGGGGGCTTGGGGCATCGTTTTCTGAGCTTCGCACCTCCAAGCAACATCTGAGGTGCTGTTGACTGCCCTTCCCTCGCAGAACACAGCGCCCCCAGATTCCACGCCTTGGGTTCCTCCTGTGCTCCTCACTTCATTGCAGCCCTTGGACAGTTCTTCCTCCATCCAGTTGTTTTTTTTTTTTTTTTAAGATTTATCTATTTATTATTATGCATATTGTGCTCTGCCTGCATGGACACCTGCAGGCCAGAAGAGGGCATCAGATCACATTATAGATGGTTGTGAGCCACCGTGTGGTTGGTGGGAACTGAATTTAGGACCTCTGGAAGAGCAGTCAGTGTTCTTAACTGCTAGGCCATCTCTCCAGCCCCCTATCCAGTCTTTTTTTTTTTTTTTAACGCAATGCCACTCTGTGTGTGTATACATATACATACAGAATGGGTGCTAGGCTACCTTGGCGATATATCACTATATATAAATATATATGTGTATAGACACACATATATATACACATATATGTATATATACATACATGAGTATGATTTAGTATACATACATTTTTTATAGATCAAGTTCAGCTTGTGGGAAGGGATGGGCCCCCACCTCCTGTATCTGCAAGGTGCAAAACCCTGAAGCAGTATCACTTGTTAAATCCAGGCAACAAATACGTGTATTTCTTTTACGTTGTTTTTCTTCACAAGCACATCTTAGTTCCACGAAATGAAAAGTGTCACCGTGGCATTTTCACACCTATATCTAAAGCATACTTTGGTCCTGTTCACTTCCACCCCCCCACTGCCCTCTTCCTTCAGTTCCCTTCCTCCTCTCGGCCCATTTCCGCTTCCGGGACAGCTCTCCTTCGATTTCCATGCCTCTTCCTTCTCATCTGGATTCTACAGATGAGAGACGACACGTGCTCTCCGTCTTCCCGCGTTTGGCTTTTCCACTTAACATGATGGGACAGCGTCTAGTTCCATCTGTCTTTCTGCAGATGGCACAACCCCATTCTCTGCAGCTGAGTAAACCGCCATCCTGGGGACCACGTTTCCATTGTCCATCCCTCTGCTGCAGGGGGCTGGCTATTGTAACAGTGCCACCATCCGCTTCCTGTTGTGGAGCTCCTCCTGGCTCCGCTCACTCCACACACTCGCCAGGCCCCCCCCCCCCCAACCAAGCTCTGTCTTCTGCACCAACGGTTCTCATAATCATTTCCCTAAGCCTTGGCAATACTTGCCTCTCTGTGCTGCTCACCCAATATGAAGTCCCCAACCCTCGACCCCAGCTCTACTCCAACCTGGGGCGTTACAGCGACACTCTACATTTTATACAGCCATACAAATGAGGAAGCAGGCCCTGTCGCTGCTTCTCTCTCAGCCTTTCCCAACAGGTCTTCTGCAGCATCTGCTGGGCCACCGATGGTAGCTTCTAAAGCAGATGCCCCACGTGTTCTGCGGGGGACCATGTGCTGAGGTGGCCGTGGTGCAGAACAGGAGACACACACACACACACACACACACACACACACACACACACACACACACACACACACCACCCCCGCTTCTCACGGCCCTTAGCGTTCATTGCCAGTGGCTTTTCTATTGGTCTGAGAGTGGTTCCCGCAACCTTGAGCAACGGGGGAGCCGTGGCTCAGCTCCCCACCTCAGGCTCAGCGCGGCTCCTCTCAGTTCCCCACGCTGCCGTGCTCCCCCGCCCACAGCCTTGCACAGGTGAATCCTCCCACCTGCCCTTCCCCTTTCGCTCAGAGGTCAGCTTAGAGATCACTTCCACGGGGAAGCCTCCTCTCACGCCGGGGCAAGATCAAGTCCCCCGGGGGAGGGGGGCGGGGGCGGGGATGTAGCTGAGTGATAGAACACAAACTCAGTGTGCTTGAGCCCCTGAACTTAATCCTAGCATTAAAATCATCATCATCATCATCATCATCATCATCATCATCATCATCATCATCATCATCATGTCTTTGGCCTTAAGCCAGACTTCCCCCAGGGCTGTAGACGTGGGCACAGTTGTGTTTGTTTAGCTAGTCAGTTCATGCTAACCGGCTGCTGCTGCATTAGTCCAAAGCCTGCTGAAAAAGCACATGGATTTTTGCATGCTGCTCTTTCCTTTTTGTTTTTTGTTTGTTTGTTTGTTTGCTTGTTTCGAGACAAGGTTTCTCTGTGTAGCCTTGGCTGTCCTAGACTCGCTTTGTAGACCAGGCTGGTCTCTGCCTCCCGAGTGCTGGGATTAGAGGCGTTCGCCAATTACGCGTATCCTGCTGTGGCAGTCTGCGGTCTTCTATGTCCTTGCCCGCTGAGGGTGAGACTTACTCAACTTCCCCCGAGGTCCTGTGGGCCCCTCTCCCGGCCTCTCCAGGCTGTTCGATGTGCCTCTAGTGTGACCCCGACAGTACTTCCTTTATTGTGTTTGGTCATTCCTCACTCTCTGTAGGAAGCTGGCTCCACAATCCCCTGTGCAGATACCAGAATCCCAGATGAGCAAGCCGAGTGCAGGGAACCTGGAACAGAGAGGCCAAAGAAAGATGCTACCCTTCTCTCTTGTCCCTGGTACCCTTGTACCCACGGGGCCTCCAAACCCACGGAGGCAGGGGCACCCCAAGCAGCCACACTAGCCTCAGAGACAGGAACGCTGTGAGTAGCAGCCGTTGAGCTTGCTTCCTAGCACGGTTGTGAGAACAGTCTGCCACTCTGTTTGGCTCTGTTCCTGGGGGAGATTGCATTGGTGGGATAGTAAATATGTCTGCTTCTCTAACTTCCCCCTGTCGGACATACTTAGAAATAGAAGGTTCCGGGCCTGAGGACAAGCCCCTCCCCCTAGCTGCTGAAGCTCCTCCTCTTAGCTGCTGAAGCTCCTCCTCCTAGCTGCCCTATCAGCTGAATAAGCACCTGGCGGCCTCGGGAGGCAGAGGCAGGCGGATCGCTGTGAGTTCGAGGCCAGCCTAGCCTACAAAGCTAATCCAGGACAGCCAATGTTACACTGAGAAACCCTGCCTTGAAAAACAAAACAAAACAAACAAACAAGTTGGGGTGGAAGGAGTTTTATTTCTGTTGGTCGTGGAAAGTCGAATAGAGACGTATATCCTTGCTGGGCATGGCGGTGCATATACTTTGATCCCAGCAGTCAAGAGGTAGAATTAGGTGATTCTTGGGGGGAATTTCTGGACAGCCAAATCAACAGGGTGAGTTCCAGGCCAGGCAGGGCTATATAGGGAGATCCTGTCTGAAGGAAGAAAGAAAAAAGATGCAGCCATATCGTTAACATTTATAACTCATGGTTTAAAACTCTGTCCTAAAAACACAGGACATTATTTCAGTCCACATTGCCATGTCCGTTTCAGTTTTTCTCTCACAGTTTTGAATTTTATGTAAGTTGTGATCTGAAGTGAGGAAAATGTTGATTTATAAAACGGCACACAGCTACTCGAAGTCAACACTGTGTCTGCTCCTCCGCTGACAGAGAAAGCTGACAGCAGCGAAAGAGAAGCGCTCATGTCGGAGCTCAAAATGATGACGCGCCTGGGGCACCATGACAACATCGTGAACCTGCTGGGGGCGTGCACACTCTCAGGTAATGTCCGTTTGCACGTTTGCACGCGGAGCAGTTGCTCCAAGGTCTGCAGCTGGAGGTAGTGAGGCCTCCGCTCCCATGTGCGCCTCTCCCTCAGCCCCAGCTCAGGTGCTCTCCCCCCCCCCCCCCCCCCCCCCCCCCCCCGTCACCTACTCTTTCCGTCCCAGAATTCTAATCTGAAAGACCCTGCACGTTCATGTTGTTGGTGCCTGAGCTTGTCCCGAGCTGTGAAGCCTAAACGCAGTAGTGAAAATAGTTTCAGAGCTCAGCACACAAACACACACCCATGCTTCAGAGCTCCAGAGAAAGGCCAGAAGACACAGACTTTTTGTGCATAAAGCTGAGATTGGATGTAAAGTCTAAGGTACGGGGTCATCAAAAGTGCTCTCCAAGCCGGGTGTGACATGTACATGGCGCCTACCTGTAATCCCAGCACTCGGGAGGCAGAGGCAGGAGGATCTCTATGAGTTCGAGGCCAGCCTGGTCAACAAAGTGAGTCCGGGACAGCCAGGGCTATACAGAGAAACCCTGTCTTGGGAAAAAAAGTGCGTTCGAAGGCAGGGAGAACTGAAAGGTCATAGGCCGTGTTGTGCTATGCGTGATTCTGAAAGAGCGGCCTGAGGTTTGTCTGTACCTGTAACTAAAATTGTAACCATTTCAGGACCAGTGTACTTGATTTTTGAGTATTGTTGCTATGGCGACCTCCTCAACTATCTAAGAAGTAAAAGAGAGAAGTTTCACAGGACGTGGACAGAGATTTTTAAGGAGCATAATTTCAGTTTTTACCCCACTTTCCAGTCACAGTCAAATTCCAGGTAAGAGACACATGAGCGCTCCGTGATTATACACTCGAGGAGAGGCGCCCAGTGGCCACTGCGCATGCCCAGCCCAAACCCAGCAAGCGCCTGGCACCTCAGGCAGTGTTTGTGGGTCCAGTGGCCACTGCGCATGCCCAGCCCAAACCCAGCAAGCGCCTGGCACCTCAAGCAGTGTTTGTGGGTCCAGTGGACTTCTGCCCCATTATTCTTCTCTTACTTAATAAAGTTTCACTTACCTACCGGAAACCGTGGCCCAAAATACTAAACAGGAAGCCCAGAAATAAACAGCCCTTACGGTTTAAGTAACTCTACAATGAGCTTACTATTGCCATCGTGCTCTGTTTGTCGTTGGTTACCACTGTTCATCCGTAACTATCCCTGATTTGTTTATTATTGTCTTTCATCATTTACTATTGTGACAGTTTGTAGTACAAGGGCAGACCCAGGGCTGTACACATTCTCCGCCCCTGAGCCACACCCCCAGCCTCTGTGAGAGCCCTAGAACTGAGAAACTATCCTAGCCCAGATGGGTGTTCAGATCCTTTGGTTAATTTTTAGTCACTGAGGTATTAAAACAGCCTGGCAATTTATTCTGGAGTATCTGTGTACTGAAAGCAGGAAAGCATTTTGTTTTTCAAAGGTGAGGGGATTATAGATTGGAGTAAACTCCTATGTTGAGAAATACTGCGTCTGTATTTGCCCTGGTGCAGGCATCTATCTCATGTGCTTGAAAAGAGAAGTCTGGCCAGGGAGAGGCGGTGGTGCACGCCTGTAATCCCAGCACTGGGGAGGCAGAGGCAGGTGGATCTGTGTGAGTTCAAGGCCAGCCTGGTCTCCAGATCGAGCTCTAGGACAGCCAGGGCTACACAGAGAAACCCTGTGTTGGAAAAAAAAGAGAGGGGGCGGGAATCTGAGATTATGTTGTGGCTGTTAGCTTCCTCCCCAGAGGACAGACGCATGCTTTCCAGAGGCTGGCTTGGAAAGGTCGTGCTGAGCTGGGGCGCACCTTCGCAGCAGAGCGCACGCTGCACTCCCAGCACAGCAGAAACCCACAGATCGAAGGGCGAAACCACCCCTTTATAAGCTCTGTACTGTAGAAATTCTGAAAGGGGAAGCGGCAGGCACTGCTCCTTTCTTTAATAAACTTCAGGGCACAGCAAATCACTCACCGCCCCCCCCACACTTCTGTTTTGTGTACCCAGCTCGCATGTGACAGTGAGTGAGTGCACCTGTAGACCCCAGGGCACCACTGGCAAGCTGCCTGTGTGCTTTTCATTTAAAAGCCCATTTGTAACTGGAGTCTGCTCCTCCCATGAATTGTACTTTTGCTAACAAAATGTCTGCTCAGAAGAACTATGTAAATAACTAAGAAACAAATTGATTTTTAATAGTATGCCCAGTTCACGAGAAGTTCAGATGCACCCGGCCTTGGATCGTGTCTCAGGGTTCAATGGGAATTCAACTCATTCTGAAGGTAATATTTTATTCTCATTGGCAGCACTTTGAAATGAATCCAAGAGTCCCATACCAGCTACTTTTAAGCCTGTTTAAAAATTACATGTGTGGGGCTGGAGAGATGGCTTAGAGTTTAAGAGCACTGACTGCTCTATCAGAGGTCCTGAGTTCAATTCCCAGAAACCACAGGGTGGCTCACAACCATCTATAATGTGATCTGATGGCCTCTTCTGGCCTTCAGGGGTATAAGCAGGCACAGCACCGTATACATAATAAATAAATAAATATTTTTTAAATTTATTAAAAAATAAAAATAAATTATGAGTGTATGTATATGTGTATAGTGTATGTATGTGTGTATGTGTATATCTGTGTATGTATATGTACGTGTGTATATATACATGTATGTGTGTATATGTCTGTATATATGTGTGTATGTGTGCAGTGTATGTATGTGCATATGTATTGTATGTGTGTATGTATGTGTATATGTATTGTGTATGTGTGTATGTATATGTGTGTGTATGTGTGTGTATGTATTGTGTATGTATGTGTATACGTGTAAGTGTGGGGGTGCACATACTCATGCCATAGTACCCCATGGAGGTCAGAGGACAACTCGTGTGAGTCAGGTTACAGGCCTGGTGGCAGTGTGACTCTCTGAGCCGTGCCACCAGAGCAGAAGCACTGTGTCTTTGTCACTGTGTCAGTGACAGGCTTTGCCTGTGCATTCTTTCTTGGAAAATCGGAAGCCGATAGTTGTGAAGTTCATGCTCATGGCCAGCTAACAAACGCCTGAAACTGTTTGGTTTGTTGAGAATATTCTTTATAAAGCCGTAAGCTGATTGGAGCCACCCTGTGCCAGATAGACAGTGAGTTCTAGAGTTTGGTTGAGTTCTGGCTCCAGACAGGGTCTTTAGCTGTCCAGAGGCTCCACTTGTCACTTAACAAACTGGTCTAACAGCCGGGCGTGGTGGCACACACCTCTAATCCCAGCACTCGGGAGGCAGAGGCAGGTGGATCGATGTGAGTTCGAGGCCAGCCGGGTCTACAGAATGAGACTAGGACAGCAAAGGCTACACAGAGAAACCTTGTCTCGAAAAACAAACAAACAAACAAACCAAAAAAACTGGTCTAACGTTGCTTTTGTCCTAGGACGGTTAGAAGGCATGCACAGAGGATGTGGTGTACAAAGTACAGTTCATGAAATATGGTGGACAATTGATCAGCCTTTGTGCCCCCCAGACACCCTGACAGATTTACCTAGTGTAAAAGGGAGGGAGTCCCTCCCCCCACCACGGAGTCCCAGAAGACGGTGCTAGATCCCTTGGCATTGGGGTCATGGCCAGTACTCTGACCAATGACCCATCTCTGCAGACCCAAGAAGGAGCCATAATTAGTATCCATGATCTTCACTCAGATGGCTTTAGCAGATTACTGAAGACTGGGTGGCAAAAGCTACAAATATTCTTTCTCACAGTTCTAGAGGCCAAAAAGTTAGACCAAGGTGCAGGTGAACCCTGCTTCCCACGTGCACACGGGGATCTTCCTGCTGGGTCCCCAGTCCTTACACAACTTTCTCCTCCTTAAAAAAAAAATTTTTTTTTGGCATTTAGTGTGTGTGTGTGTGTGTGTGTGTGTGTGTGTGAGAGAGAGAGAGAGAGAGAGAGAGAGAGGGAGAGAGAGAGAGAAAGGGGGGAGTGGGGATGAGCAACTTAGGGGACTCCATTCTCTCCTTTCACCACGTGGGTTCCAGGGAGCAACCTTTGTGCAAACACCCTTACCTGAGGAGCTGTGCCTCTGTCTCTCATAGAGACCCTGCCCCATTCTTTTAACATGGCCACTCACAAAGACCGGTTCCTGATACTATCAACTGAGAAGACGTTCACTTTATTTTATTTTATTTATTTATTTATTTATTTATTTATTTATTTATTGGTTTTTCGAGACAGGGTTTCTCTGTGAGGCCTTGGAGACCAGGCTGGCCGATTTTCACATTTTTTTTTTTTTTTTTTTATGAGTATTTGCCTGCATGCATGTAAACACACCATGTTGTGTGCCTGGTCCTGTGGAGGCCAGAAGAGAGGGTCCTAGTCTCTAGTTGTGAGTCATCATAGGGTGCTGGGAACCCAGCCTGGGCCGACTGCAGGACCATCCATCCAGTGCTCTTGACCACGGAGCCATCTCTCCAGCCCCTGGGGCATTGAGCAGTGCTTTATTCCATAAGAGGCTGCTTTATAGAGAGAAAAATGACTGGGGAAGGGAAAAAAAAAAGGAAGCAAAGGTAGGTTGGGAATGGTGGTGCGCAACCTTAACCCAAGCACGCAGGTGGCAGAGCAGCAGCAGGCTGTCTGTGAGTTCGAGACCAGCTCAGTCTACATAGCAAGTTCCAGGACAGCCAGGGCTCCATGGAGCTACGGAGCAGGTGGGTCAGTGCAGTTGCTTCCTGGGACTGGAGTCAGGAAGTGAGAAAGATGGCTGCCGGCTTCACACGCAGACCCCTCGGGGTGACCTCTCTAAGGATCCAAGCAGGAGCAATTCTGTCCTGGTGCCCAGGAACCTGCCTCGGTTAGGAGGCGGCTTGGTGGCTACTTCTGTTTTCTCCAAAGATCAAACAGCCCTTCCTTTGTGTGGTGGACCTTGTGTGTGGGCGTCACCATGGGAGCGGGAGGTCAGATCAACCCTGCAGGACGACTGCCACCTCAGCTCCCTTCTCAGGGAGCTCTGATAGGCCACCACCCCATGCCTGGGGAAAGTGACAACTGGGTATATTTTTACAGATGAGATTGAGTATGAAAACCAAAAGAGGCTGGAAGAAGAAGAAGAAGATCTGAACGTGCTGACATTTGAGGACCTTTTATGCTTTGCATATCAAGTGGCCAAAGGCATGGAGTTCCTGGAATTTAAGTCGGTAAGCACCTTTTAAAGCAAAAACTAACGGAAAGCGTGTGAAGGGACTGGCAGGAAAGAGCGTGTGCGTGCAGCTGTGGAAAGGAGATGCCCTCACACTTGTGTCTTGTTCATTTTTGACGTGCCTCTCCTACTATCGCCCTCTTGCCCTTGACACTTTTCATACCTACAAGTATTGTCTGCAGCATAAGGGCCCGGGGTGCCCCCCACCCCGCCCCCACCCCGTGGAAGTCCTTCAGACCGTCTAGGGAAGTTAGTCGGAAGTCCCTGAGAAGCCAGTGTTGTCATCCCTGCTGACACAGCGGTCCCTGCACAGAGTGTCCGCAGTCAGGGGGATGAATGGAACTCGGTCTCCTCGGCCAGCCAGCCTGGACCCGTGTCACCACCGCACTGTAGAGCCATTCACAGTTGCTAGCCCCGTGTTCACATGGACTGCAACAGGAAGGCTGCGGGACCTGCCTCAAACCATGCTGTGTCTCCACCTGTTCCTCCTTCCTGTTTCACACTGTGAGCCGCCAGAGCCTCCCCTCGGAGCGGCAAAGGCAGCTTCTTACCACACCAAGGCCTGGGATCTTTATGTCCCCTGAAGGATGTTGTAATAAACAAATTAGCAGGCAAAAAAGCACACACTTTTTTTTTTTTTGGTAACCTGTATATTCATCCTACACAAAATATTGGAGCTCAGAGTTTCTCCATAGGAATAGATGTGTGTATTTCAGAGGGGTAGTATGTTAGTTAAGGTTCTTTTTGTTGTTGTTGTTTTTAAGATTAAATTACCTATTATTATGTATACAGTGTTGCAGAGGGCATCAAATGGCATTATAGATGGTTGTGAGCCACCATGTGGTTGCTGGGAATTGAACTCATGACCTCTGGAAGAGCAGTCAGTGCTCTTAACCACTGAGCCATCTCTCCAGCCCCTAGTTAAGGTTCTTAAAGGAACATAACAGATAGAATAAAGAACATTATTCTACACACACACACACACACACACACACACACACACACACACACACGATGTATTAGCATGGCGTACAGGCTGTGGTCCGAGCGGTCCAACAGTGGTTTTCACCCAACAGAAAAGACAGCAATCTGGTACTTGTTTGGTGCCTGAGGCTGGGTGTCTCAGCACACCCAATCTGGTGGTGTTGTCCCCGGGGAAGGCTAGACAGCTGCTGCTCTTCCTTCTGTGTTGGAATCCTGAAGAAGATGGTCCTCGTGTTGGTGAAGACTTGCCTCAGCAGCCGGACAGATGAATGTGCCAGCAAGAGTGAGGGCAAGCAGGCAAAAAGTAGACGCCTCTTTCCTTGTGTTCTTTTATGTGGGGCTGCCACCAGAAGGTATGGCGACCGAGGTGTTAGGTGGGTCTTCTGGCTGCAGGTAATCCAATTGCTGACTCTCTTGACCAGCTGCTTGCTGTTGGTGCTTCAGACGTGGCCAAGTTGGCAACCAATGCTGAGCCGTCACAGGGAACAGAAGATATTATGGGAAACGAACAGCCTGAAGAAGAAACCGTGGGGCTGAGGCTGTAGCTTAGTGGATGACAACTTGTGTAGAATGCCAGAGGTCCTCAGCATCCCACCAGAACATCAGACAAAAAGAGCGCAATGGCAAAGGGCAGACGATGATCTGAGACAAAGCCCCTCTGGGCTCCAGGGGCGAAATTCGAGTTCTAGGCTTTTCTGTGAGGTGAACTTGATTCTCCTTGGCTAATGATATTTCAATAAGAGTTAGAGGCCGTTTGTTTCCCATGGGCAGATCTGGTCTTCAGGATGGATAATGGGCCGCAGAGAACAGCCTCGCCCAATGCCAGCTGATCCCAAACGGGGACCCTGGATTCGGGTGATGCTCTACGCACCTGTTCACCTGTCATTCCCTCCTTTTTACTCCTGAACTTTCCCCTCTGCTTTCTTTAGATTTCTTATTCTCTTGCCACCCCCTGCTTCTGCTCCACTTCTCCCTGACTTTGGAAAGATAATTTTGGCTGTGTCTTCTCCTGTTAAAAAGTTACAGCTGAGGCAGTACTCCTTGCCTCACTATTTGGGGTTGCGCCTCCTTCATCGCTGTTGGGCTCCCCTTTCCTAGAGCTCCCCACCTACTCCACATGGACATTAGTGCCTCATAAAGATGTGGAGATCCCCCTGCCTTGGCCACCAGGCCAGTTTGCTGGCCGTGAAGCTAAAGCAGGTGGTCCCCTCCTTGTGTACTCTCACTAGGGACTTTCAGCTTTCAGATGCTGCAAGCACCATATACTCAATGAGACCAGTGCTTAGAGTTTTGCATTTCTGCCTTCCCTGGGCTAGTATGTGCCTCTCAGACCTCTCCCGGGATGCTGGGCGGCGGTGGAGACTGAGTCAGCCCTTGTGCCCACTGGGCTGTTGGTACTGCCCCATGCTTCTGATCAGTAGTTAGATAAGTCAGTGCATTTGTTGCGTGCTCACTGTTTACAATGGGTCTGTGGAAAGGGGGGGGGAGGAACGGGGGCCAGGATAGTGTCCTTCCTGTTCCATGGCTCCATCTGTGCTGACACTGTGCTGGGGCAGAGACACACGAGGATGTGACTCCTGGGTCACAAATCATATGTTGAAAGGGGAAAGACAAGCAGACATACAAATCAGGCGATCCGTGCAGATCTGGCCAGTGGTGGGCAGGGCTCTGGAAAGAGTAGGGGGTGTGGCCCTGGGGAGATGGACCCTAGAAGGTCAGCAGCAACGGGGAAGGAGACACTGGGCCTGCCTACCGAGGGACCAAAGAAGCATTTGGGTTGGCGACTGAGACTTGAGTGATGGCAGTTCTCCCCGAGGTTGAATGGAACCTTCCTGAATGGAGGATGTGGGAGCACGGAAGGCAGCGGACTGAAGAGCCGTAGTGGCGTCAGGAATGAGGAGCAGGAGAGAGAGCGGGAGGGAGGGCAGTACAGGAGGAAGAGGACCAGTCAGGTCGCATCCAGGCAGGGCAGGCATCTTGCTGGTCAGCGTGAATCTTTTTCAGAGCAGCTGTGGCCAGGATGGACAGGACAGGTAGCCGGGAGGGCAGGTGGCCAGGAGGGCAGGTGGCCAGGAGGGCAGGTGGCTAGGATGGCAGGTGGCCAGGAGGGTAGGTGGCCAGGAGGGCAGGTGGCTAGGATGGCAGGTGGCCAGGAGGGTAGGTGGCCAGGAGGGCAGGTGGCCAGGAGGGCAGGTGGCCAGGAAGGTAGGTGGCCAGGAAGGTAGGAGGACAGGAGGGTGTTGGGGAAGGGGGCAGGCTGCATGGAGGTGCAACATGAAAAAAATCCTACTCGGAGAAGGCAAACATGAGGGATCAAGGCATGGACTGGACGTTTGAATTTGTGTAGGCTTTTGTCCTTCTGAGGGTTGCAGCACACTGGACCCCTGTGGATGCCATGCTCTCTCCAGCATCTTCCTTCAAAAAGCTCATTCACTCCAGAGTCTCTTAGTTCTGCTTTCAGAAACATCCCCAAAACTCTTTGTCATTTTCTGTCTGTCTGTCTGCCCCATCCCACCCCTGTGTGTGTGTGTGTGTGTGTGTGTGTGTGTGTGTGTGTGTGCACATGAGTACAGTGTCCATGGAGACCAGAAGAGGGCGTCAGATATCCCTGGAGCTGGAGTTACAGGTGGCTTTTAAAAGAACCATATTTATTATTATTTGTGTGTGTGTGTGTGCGCGCGTGCGCGTGTGCGTGTGCGTGTGTATGTGTGTGTCTGTTGTGAACCTGAAACGAGAAGAGACGTCCCTCTCTGAAGGCATAAGTCATAGCCAGTGTCACTCTAGCATCTTTCTTCTAGTGTGTTCACAGAGACCTGGCAGCCAGGAATGTGCTGGTCACCCACGGGAAGATGGTGAAGATCTGTGACTTTGGACTGGCCCGGGACATCCTGAGTGACTCCAGCTACGTCGTCAGGGGCAACGTGAGCCGTTTGCTTTTTGTCATGAGTACAGGAAACATCTGCACTCACTCGCTGTAATGCGTTTTTGATTTATGACAACACAGGGGGAAAAAAAACCCACCTCCCAGTGCTTTACTTATTTAGGCTGAAAAGATTGTTCTGCGCTTAGTAAAAACTAAGCAAGATAGATAGCCACAGGCCACAGGTCTCTCTGGGGGTGTGCTACCCAGAATCGATCATCCATCAGAGTTTGACATGCACTCTTCTCTTAAAAAGACATAATGCCCTTCTCGGACCCATTTCAGTTTCCTTAGCTGAAAAGTGGCGATCACGAGAGAAGCTGACATTCACTACAGGCTTTTTCCAGAACAGGCCTCACACAGATATTAACTATAAAATTTAAAGGCACTGTAGCTCACTATTAGTATATGTTATCCGGTTAATACTATAATGATGCAGGAAGACTTAAATAGAAAGGAGAAAGAAATGGGGGCCTGGAGAGATGGCTCAGTGGTTAAAAGCACGCACTGCTTTTCCAGTGGACCCAAGTTTGAGTCCTAGCACGCATGTCAAGGCGTTCACAGCTCCAGGGAATCCAACGCCTCTGGCCTCCACGGACATGTGCACATACCCACACACAACTTAAAGTAAATTTAAAGTATGATGAAGTAAAATAGATGTTTAAGAAGGGAAGCAAGGCCAGGCTTGGTGGCACACGCTTTTAATCCCAGTACCCGGGAGGCAGAGGCAGGCGGATCGCTGTGAGTTCGAGGCCAGCCTGGTCTACAAAGTGAGTCCAGGACAGTCAAAGCTACACAGAGAAACCCTGTCTTGAAAAACAAAACAAAACAAACAAACAAACAAAAAAGATGGTAAGGAGTTGAAGGTTTCACTCAGGCATAGAGAGTCAGTAGGTTTTGGTTCAGGCCTCAGAATGAGGAAGAAAAATAAGGAATTACAGCACCTGGGTGTGAGATTTTAGCTGCTGCTGTTATTCATTTGGTGGGGGGGGGATGCTGGGAGGGGATGGGGGGGTGGGGGGGTCCTCTTGGTATTATCACTCTCTTGGTGAAACACCAGCAGTCAGGGCTGATCCGGTTCCTCCTCTCTCTTCGTTCTGAAAGTACCCACTCTGTGGAGAGGAAAGGGAGGCCAAGAAAAGCCACATGCCTGTGGTTGCGCCGCGCCTGGATGTGAGCGGGTAGTCTTGAGTTGTGTCGCCTGCTGTGGTGTCGGGGTTCCTACAGGGGTCTGAACTCACCTCCTGGGTTCCTGGGAAACAAACCATTAAACCAGAGTCAACAGTCTTTACTAGGGGTAAATGCCCCTAAGTGTGAAAACTCCTCCAGTGAGTTAGAATCACTTCCCAGTGACTGCGGCTGCAGTTGTAATATCTGACTGCTCGGATAGTTCGTGTTAATAGAGAACCCACCAACGGGCCCTCATGTGGAAGGTGAATTCCATTCATAACCTTCAACTAATGAGTCGGGCTACCCAGGCTGGCACACTTGATTCATTCGGTGACTCCATTCGCGTAGGGTTTAAAAGAGGCGTTCTTCCTGGGACTCTGCTTTTGCCTGACAGATTGAACATGAAGGTTTCTGAAACCATATCAGAAAACCCCTGTGCCCAGGAAGTAGCCACTGTGTCCTGGTACAAAGCCAAGGCTGTGCAGACTAAGGCAAGCCCCCCTTCACACTGCTGGAAGTTACTGAAGCCACAGAGGGCAGCCTGGTGTCAGCTCTAGACAACTTAGGTCCCTTGCCACATCCTTGAGGATGACGCTTGTATTCTGTTCTCAGAAACAGTCTGGTAAAGAGTCTGCTCATTGGCTTGGACTCACTTACCTCCCAGCAAATAGGAGCTCTTCTTCAATGGAGAGTCATCACTGGGTAGTGATGCCAAGCACCTGCCATGTCCAAGCGCAAGCCTACATCCAAGATTACTTTTTAAACAAGTGTGTTTTGCCAGGAGCGGTTGCGCATGCCTTTAGACTCAACACTCAGGAGGCAGAGGCAGGTGGATTTGTGCACTCGATGCCTTATTCTTTGTTTTTTTGTTTTTTGTTTTTGTTTTTGTTTTTTTTCAAGACAGGGTCTCCTCTCTGTGTAGCCTTGGCTGTCCTAGACTCGCTTTGTAGACCAGGCTGGCCTTGAACTCACAGCGATCCGCCTGCCTCTGCCTCCCGAGTGCTGGGATTAAAGGCGTGCACCACTATGCCCAATGGGAAACCTTGTCTCAAAACCAAAAATGAAAAACCAAAAAAGCAAAAAGCAAAAAACAAACTGAAACCCTGGCTGTTTTCCCAGAAGACCCGAGCTAGATTTTCACACCTGTCTCTAACTCTAGTCCCAGGGAATGAGTCACCTTCACAGCCATACATGCAGGCAAAACACCAAACAAATCATTAAAAACAACAACTACAAAGAGTGGCCTTAGGTTTTAAATTTTATCATCTAAAGCCGGGCGTGGTGGCGCATGCCTTTAATCCCAGCACTCGGGAAGCAGAGGCAGGCAGATTGCTGTGAGTTCAAGGACAGCCTGGTCTACAAAGTGAGTCCAGGACAGCCAAGGCTACACAGAGAGACCCTGTCTCAACCCCACCCCCAAATTATCATCTAACCACAACAAAAGGGGTAGGGGGAGTCTGGAGAGATGACTCAGTGGTTAGAGCACTGACTGCTCTTCCAGGGGACCCAGGTTTGGTTCTCAGCACCCGTGCGGTGGCTCTCATCTATCTAGAATGATGGTTCCAGGGGAGGGCACTGCATGCACAGGGCACACCTAGGCACATGCAGACAAGCACAGGGCACACCTAGGCACATGCAGACAAGCACAGGGCACACGCAGACAAGCACAGGGCACACCTAGGCACATGCAGACAAGCACAGGGCACACGCAGACAAGCACAGGGCACACCTAGGCACATGCAGACAAGCACAGGGCACACCTAGGCACATACAGACAAGCACAGGGCACACCTAGGCACATGCAGACAAGCACAGGGCACATCTAGGCACATACAGACAAGCACAGGGCACACCTAGGCACATGCAGACAAGCACAGGGCACACCTAGGCACATGCAGACAAGCACAGGGCACATGCAGACAAGCACAGGGCACACCTAGGCACATGCAGACAAGCACAGGGCACACCTAGGCACATGCAGACAAGCACAGGGCACACCTAGGCACATGCAGACAAGCACAGGGCACATCTAGGCACATACAGACAAGCACAGGGCACACCTAGGCACGTGCAGACAAGCACAGGGCACACCTAGGCACATGCAGACAAGCACAGGGCACACCTAGGCACATGCAGACAAGCACAGGGCACACGCAGACAAGCACATGGCACACCTAGGCACATACAGACAAGCACAGGGCACACCTAGGCACATGCAGACAAGCACATGGCACACCTAGGCACATGCAGACAAGCACAGGGCACACCTAGGCACATGCAGACAAGCACAGGACACACCTAGGCACATGCAGACAAGCACAGGACACACCTAGGCACATGCAGACAAGCACATGGCACCTAGGCACATGCAGACAAGCACAGGGCACACCTAGGCACATGCAGACAAAACCCCCATACACATGCAATTAAAAACAAAAAGCTGAAATCCCCAAGCCTGCACACGGGAACTTGAACGGCCTCTTCTGTGTCCGGCAGGCGCGGCTGCCTGTAAAGTGGATGGCTCCCGAGAGCTTGTTTGAAGGGACCTACACAATTAAAAGCGACGTCTGGTCCTTCGGAATCCTTCTCTGGGAGATATTTTCCCTAGGTACGAGTGGCTCACTGCAGGCTCTGGCTTTGCCTCTCCCACTCCTTCCGCAGCCCTCCCTCGCTCCTTTCCTCCCTGTCAGAAAGTGAACCGCCACTCAGTGGCTCCCGTGGCTTGCTTCCGTTTCCACTGTTACTCGCTGCCGTCCAGCGGCCTGCCTTTCCCACCATCTGTAATCGATGAGGAGGCCTTGGGACTTCTCGACCCACAGAACAGCACAGGGCGGGCCCGGCTTGTTTACAAACAGAACATATAAACAAGCAAACCAACGAAAAGGGAAACCAGATGTTCGTGCGGCAACACTGAGCTCCTGTTTTTCTCAGGTGTGAACCCTTACCCTGGCATTCCTGTCGATGCTAACTTCTACAAACTGATTCAGAGCGGATTTAAAATGGAGCAGCCGTTCTATGCCACAGAGGAAATGTAAGTGCTGTGAGCCTGGGCTTTCATATCAAACATTTACCATGTGTTGTAAAATTTCCAAATGCATGGCAAAACAAACAAAGAAATAAGTTTCCTGGGGTTTTTTGCTTGTTTGTTTGTTTGTTTGTTGCTGTTACAGTTTTGAGGCAAGGTTTCCTCTGTATAGACCTGGTTGTCCTGGAAATTACTCTGTAAATCAGGCTAGCCTCAAACTTAGATCCACCTACCTCTACCTCCTAAGTACGGGAATTAAGACACGTGCCACCACACGAGGCTAAAACCCACTTTTCTACTACGTTGCTTAGCTCCTTTTTTTAAAAAAGATTTATTTATTTGGGGGCTGGAGAGATGGCTCAGTGGTTAAGAGCACCACCTGCTCTTCCAAAGGTCCTGAGTTCAATCCCCAGGAACCACATGGTGGCTCACAACTATCTGTAATGTGATATGGTGCCCTCTTCTGGCTTGCAGGAGTACATGCAAGCAGAGCACTGTATACATAATAATAAATAAATAAATCTTTTTTTAAAAAGATTTATTTATTTATGCATTTAGATGTTTTGTCTGCATGTACATCTACACACCAGAAGAGGGCACTGGGTGGCATGGGACGACAGTTATAGGTGGCTATGAGCCACCATGTGAGTGCTGGCCATCTGGAAGAGCGGCCGGTGCTCTAACCGCTGAGCCATCTCTCCAACCTTTGATTGCTTTTTAAAAGCAAATGACTCTTAGAACAGTGGCAGGTGCCCCTGAAAGGCAGAGAAGCTGGCAGAAGTCTGTGATTTGAGGCCAGCTCGGTGTACAGAGTGAGTTTGAGGAGAGTCAAAGCTGTGTAGTGAGACCCTGTCTTTGAAAAAAACCAGTCAACCAGATAACCAATAAATAAACAATTTTGAGAGAGGGGCAGGGGGGAAGGAGGTGGGAAGGGCAAAGGACTCTTGCCTACAATCTAGCACTGCAGAGGTGAGGCTGAGGCAGTAGGCTAGCCTGTTCTAGATCGATAGATGATAGATAGATAGATAGATAGATAGATAGATAGATGGATGATAGGTACATAGCTGATAAATGATGGAAGATAGATACAGCAGGTAGGCAAGCAAGCGGAGACAAACTTAGTCTTTCGCTGGGGGCAGTACTCCAGGATTTAATTCCCCTGCTTGTGGCATCTGAGGATTTGACTCCACCTCACACCTCCCCTAATCTCTGACGTAGCACAAACTCTAGTCCGAGCTTTCCACAGAGCCAGTGCACCGCGCAGGAGCTGCCCCGCGCAGCGAGCGAGCGGATGCTGCCCAATCGAGTCCATTCCCGCCTCCTCAGCCCCGCCT
Source organism: Acomys minous (assembly GCF_964271855.1). Classification (NCBI taxonomy): domain Eukaryota; kingdom Metazoa; phylum Chordata; class Mammalia; order Rodentia; family Muridae; genus Acomys; species Acomys minous. The sequence goes on from NC_140498.1 coordinate 57,800,849, forward strand.
CCTCAGCCCCGCCTTTGTTGTCTTGCTCTCACAGATACTTCATAATGCAATCCTGCTGGGCCTCGGACTCAAGGAAGCGGCCGTCCTTCCCCAATCTCACTTCATTTTTAGGATGTCAGCTGACAGAAGCAGAAGAAGCGGTACGTATAGATATGGCTTGGCGATACCCTCCTCCGAGAAGGAGCCGCGCCAGGCGCCCTGACATTCCCTTGGGGGAGACCGCCTTCCTCGCCGCAGCGTGTCCAGATCACCCTGTCATGGCTGTGTGCAGCGAGACCTACTTACTAATGGAGGCTTTGGGGGCTTCCAACTGATTAGCAAGTTAAAAGCTCCTAAGGGGAGAAAGTCCGTTTTCTTTAAGGGTGTAGTCCTTGGTGGATCGGCCACAAACCAAAGAGGATCTGATCATCACAAACTATATCTGATGGGGTTTTAAAAAAAAAAAAAAAAAGAGGAGAGAGAGAGGACGCAAAACTGGATGGGTGAAGGAACGGAGGATGCGTCTGGGAGGAGTTGAGGAGCAGAGAATGTGACCAAAATACATTGTTTTAAAAATTGTGAATAAAGCCAGGTGTGGTAGCGCACGCCTATAATCCCAGCACTCGGGAGGCAGAGGCAGGTGGATCGCTGTGAGTTTGAGGCCAGCCTAGTCTACAAAGCCGGTCCAGGACAGCCAAGGCTACACAGAGAAACCCTGTCTCAAAAAACCAAAACATAAAAAATAATAAATAAATAAAATAAAATAAAAATTGTGAATAAAAAGAAAATTAAAAGCTCTCAAAGGTTCAGAGCAAAGGACTAGCTAGCTAAACGTTAACCCCTCCAAAAGCCACTGGCTTTCCTAACTCAACGCCAAGGCCAAGCGCAATCATGGCCTCCCCTCAGCTGCGTCGGGGTGCTGTGGGAGCTGGGAAGGGCTCTGGCCTGCAGCCGTAGGACCCACCCCAGCTCGGCTTCCTGTTCCTCACCGATGCGAGTGATGGCGAGTCTCTTCTTTGGACTCGGTGTTCCCGTCTGTAAAATAGGTTGCCAAGCTAGGTGCTGCTCGAGCATCAGAACTTGAGGCTTAGCTCATCAGCTGCTTAGCACCCCCATCAGAGCAGAGAGAGCGGCTCCAGACTAGACAAGCCGAGCCGAGAGGGAGGAGGGCCAGATCCTGACTCCATGCCTGACATCTCATGTCACATTTGCTGCTTTACACTTTGACGTGAACACCCTGTGGGGTCAGGGTTATTGTTCTTAAAAGGGCAATTCATCTGCCTTTTCCTGCTTTTCACCAAAATGAGTAGCTGTAATTTAAGAAAAAAACCAGGATGAGTGGAAGGGACCAGAGAGGCTGCTTGTGCAGAGGACTGGGTTCACTCCCACGGTGGCCCCTAGTCACCCAAACCACCACTTCCATGGAGTCCAGCGCCCTCTTCTGGCCTCTGCAGGGATTGTACTCATGTGGTGTATATGCTAACAAGAAGGCACATCCAGGGCTGGAGAGATGGCTCAGAGGTTAAGAGCACTGGCTATTCTTCCAAAGGTCCTGAGTTCAAATCCCAGCAACCACATGGTGGCTCACAACTATCTATAATGAGATCTGGTGCTCTCTTCTGGCCTGCAGGCATACAAGCAGGCAGAATACTGTATAATAAATAAATCTTAAAAAGAAAAAAAAGAAGGCACATGCAGTGTGCATAAGTAAATAAAATTGGGTGCGGCACCACATGCCTGTAGTCCCAGCACATAGGGAGGCAGAGGCAGGCGGATCTCTGTGAGTTCGAGGCCAGCCTGGGCTATAAAGCGAGTCCAGGACAGCCAGGGCTACACAGAGAAACCCTGTCTTGGAAAAAAAATAAACAAATAAAGCAAATGGAAATTACCCAAATTCATAGCTTTATTTTTGTTAAGATTTACTTTTATTTTGCACTTTACTTTTTTTAAAAGTTAAGATTTACTTTTATTTATGTATTGGTGTTATGTGGGGACCCTTGGAAAACAGAGGAGGGTGTTGCCTCCCCTGGAGCTGGCATTATAAGCAGTTGTCAGCCACCCCATGTGGGTCCTCGGACCCAAACTCAGGTCCTCTGCGCGAGCGGCAAGTGCTCTTGACCACCAAACCATCTCTCCAGCCGCCAGACGGTCTGTATGAAAGCAAGACTTTTTAAGTGCTTAGCTTTCAAGGTGCGCAGGTGAGTCTTGCTCAGATGGTCATCCTGCTGCTTCTTCCATCTTCCCAGACATATCAGAACATGGGAGGCAACGTTCCAGAACACCCGTCCATCTACCAGAACAGGCGGCCTGTCGGCAGAGAGGCAGGCTCAGAGCCACCGTCGCCACCACAGGTGAAGAGTCACAGAGAAAGAAGTTAGTTAACCCTAGACAGGCTGTAGATCGCAGAGCCCAGATTAGCCTCGCCTCAGAGGAAGAGCCCTGCCGGCTGCTGCTTCGCTGCTGGACTTTCCTGTAGATGCTGTCTGCCATTACTCCAAAGTGACTTACGTAAAAATCAAACCGCCTCTCGCACCTGCAGGAAGAGCCAATAATGAGATTTATTCAGCAAGCCTGCCTACATTGGGAGGCCTTCCCAGGCTGGCTTGTGGGGGTGGGGGGGGAACTGTGTATCTGAAATATAGTATATTCTTGTAAATACATAAAACAAAACAAAATAAAAAAATTTTTTTGCTAATGAGAAGCTAAATATGATTTTTTAAAGATCTATGTTTTAAAATAAATATGTAACTTTTTCATCTGTTTAGTGATATATTTTATGGATGGAAATAAACTTTCTACTGTAGAAATGTTGGTTGTCGGTCCTTTGCTCGGACTATGAGCTCATTGGCTCATCTGTGAGTGTGTGTTTCTTCTCTCGGGAGCAGGTACATTTTTGAGGAGGCTTCCTTGCGGTTTGGCTTTGAGACAGGATCTGGTTATATAGCTCAGGATGGCCTCAGCCTTGTGAGCCTCCAGCCCCTGCCTGGAGTCCTTGCTTCATCACCCTGGCAGAAGGTCGACGCTTTCTTCAGACTATTAGAAGTACCTGAGTCCGTGGTGGCGCATGCCTTTAATCCCAGCACTCGGGAGGCAGAGGCAGGCGGATCACTGTGAGTTCGAGGCCGGCCTGGTCTACAAAGCAACCAGGACAGCCAGGGATACACAGAAAAACCCTGTCCCCAAAAAAACAAAACAAACAAACAAACAAAAAAAGTACCTGAGCCTCGCCGGCTGAGGGCAGCCAGTGCCGTGTGTGTTCAGTTCCTCCTTACTTTCATTCCTAACTCGTTTGCTATTGATCTTCTGAAACTGCGCAACCTCCAACCCATAAACTTATAAACTTGGCTGCCTTTGTCCTCTTGGATACCGGGTACCGTGTATTCCTGTCTTTTATTCCTTTCTTTAGTCCTAAGACTGGATCTCATGTGTCCCAGGCTGGCCTCAGACCCAGGGATGACTTTGAATTTCTGGTCCTCCTGCCTCTACCTCCCGAGTGCTGGGATTCCAGGCCGTGCTGTCAGGCCTAGCTTCTTCGCCTGCTTCTTCAGCCTCTTTTCCGTCTACTGCCGTGGTTCCCAACCCTCCTAGCGCTTAATCCAGTGCCTCACATTGTGGTGATTCCCCCCAAGCATAAAATTATTTCATTGCTACTTCATAACTGATTTTTGCTACTGTGATGATCATAATGTAAATCTCTGGTAGTCAGGATTTCTGATAGGAGATCCTTCCGGGGGGTTGCAACCCCACAAGTTGAGAATGCCGCCCAATGTGTCTGTCTCTTAGCTGCTGTAAGATCTGTCTTCCCGAGTGCTTAGGGTGCCTTGCAAGCGCTACTTCTCCCAGCTTTTACCCCTCTGGCTTTGCCTCACCAGCTCCAGCTGTCTTTCCAGCTAGGGCCACCTGTGTGGTCCTGATGTGTCTGGGCTTCCAGCCGCTGCTCCTGCCTCAGCCTCCGTCCCCGTGTCCACAGGGATATCTGCATCCACGTCCATACCATCGGGTTATCTGCACACACGGCCTTCCTATGGCACGCTGTAGTTAGCTTCTGTGCCTATGTGCCCTCCCACTCAAGCTGGGGTTGGACCGGCTTGAAGGCAGGTGTGATTTAGGCGAACTCACACACTCAACCCCAATTTGCGTATAGTCAGGAAGTAACAGGTATAGACAGACATTTGGTTACTTTTTAGCCTAGTGATGTAAAAGCAGAAGCCATGCTTGATAATAAACATCCAACTAGTGTTGTTTTTGCTTAGACTCCTTTATCCATGCAAAGGTGGCGCACGCCTGTAATCCCAACACACAGGGAGGCAGAGGCAGGTGGATCGCTGTGAGTTCGAGGCCAGCCTGGTCTACAAAGTGAGTCCATGGCAGCCAGGGCTCCACAGAGAGACCCTGTCTCGAAAAACAAACAAACAAACAAACAAACAAACAAGCTACTTATGGAAGAAAGAATTTATTTGGGATCAGAGTCCCCCTCAAAGAGGGCAGTAGTGGCGCATGCCTTTAATCCCAGCGCTCGGGAGGCAGAGGCAGGTGGATCTCTTTGTTGGGGGTTGGTCTGATGATCTGTATTCTGATGCTAATTACTGGCTTCCAGGATCCAGTTGCTGCCTAGATGAGCACATTCTCACCTACACCTGCTCTTGTTATGTAAACCTTGCCTAAGAAATTATTCCTGTCTGACCAATAAAAAGCCAATACCTGGGCAGGGCCAGAGGAAGAAGGGCGTGGCTTTGGGAAGGGAAGGCTCAGGTGTTGGAAGAAGGGAAGAACGAAGCATCTCCACAGTGGGTTCCCGTGGAGAGGAACACACGGGCCGATCAGCTTGGATGGAGGAAAGCAGCCCATAATAAGCAAGTATTCGTGGAATTGTGGATGGGAGGTCATCCAGACAGAAAGTATCAGAATAGATGCCATTGGTTGGGGGGCGTAGGGAGGTAAAGATAGCTAAGGTTATTCTAAAATCTACCAGGTGTCTGTCTTTAGCGATTGTGATAGCAGGATACCGCCATAATAATTATGAGCCTAACAACATTAGACCATGCCTTTAAATGAACAGCAACATCTCTGTGAGTTCCAGGACAGCCAGGGCTACCTCAGAGAAGCTCTGTCTTCAAAACACACACACACACACACACACACACACACACACACACACACACGCACACACACGAGTCCATCATGGCGTTAAGGCTAGCAACAAGCAAGAGGCTTGACAACTGGGCAGGAAGCTGAGAGCTCACACACTCAGCCACCAACACAGAGAGTGAAATCCGAGTGGGGTGAGGCTACGAACTCTCCGGAGTCCCACCCCAGCCAGTTTTGGGGGGGCGCAACGCCTTTAACCCCAGCACTCGGGAAGCAGAGGCAGGCAGATACTTACGAATTTGAGTCCAGACTCATTTACATAGTGAGTTCCAGGACAGCCCAGAATACACAGTGAGACCTTGTCTCAAACAACAAAAGACAAAAAAGCCCACCCCAGAGACAGACAAGCCCCGAAACAGCCAACCACAGAGCGCCACCCACTGGGGACCCATGGGCGGCATTTCTCATTCAAACAGCCACACACGTCTTTGCTTTTACCTAAATGGAATCAACCATACGAGCCATGTCATCAAATGTCGGTTTTGTCCTTGATAATATGTGGAGATTTCCCCAAATCTGTATATTTATGAGACCCTTGTTATGATCTAGAAGTCGGTCGCTGCCAGCAGGCAATCTTGCGGTCCACTTCTGACGGGAGCGCTCACGACTGCTGGTTTTTTCTCTGAGGATTTGAAGCAGTAGGATTTGCGAACTCCTTTATCATCCTGAGATTACACCTGGACTCTAGCATTATTCAATGATTGTGCTTAGTGAGCTTTGGCCCGGTGCGGGGGCAGCGAGCACAGAACCCAATATCTACCATTTAACCTATTTAAAGCAGAACTCGGGGCTGGAGAGTCACCCTGGTGGTTGAAAGTTCCAGCAGGCCAGGTGGTGGCACGTATCCTTTCATCCCAGAACTCGGGAGGCAGAGGCAGGTGGATTGCTGTGAGTTTGAGGCCAGCCTGCTCTACAAAGGGAGTCCAGGACAGCCAGGGCTACACAGAGAAACCCTGTCTCGAAAGAGGAAAAAAAAAAGAAAAAAAGAAAAAGAAAAGGTTCCAGCAGAGGGCCTGTGTTCAGTTCCCAGCACCCACAGGGTGGCTTGTCCCGGCCTGCGGGATTCGACTAAAACTCAGGAGGAAGTTCACCTGTTGGAATGCAAGACACAAAGGAGAGCAAGTCTGATTGATCAAACTCTCAAACTTTATTAGTCAGGCAGCAGCTTTTATAAGTCAGAAGGCAGGGAAGCATATTGCTATAGCAACCCAGCTGCAGGTTTTTCTCAAAACACAGGGAATTCCAGGCAGGGTCATAATGTCCTGCCACACAGGGTATCTGGCTCCCTCTTTGTCTAGTCTAACTGCTAAACCATAACAGGGTTGCTCCATCTCTGTCTTTAGTCTAACTGCTGACCCACAACAGGGTCAGCTAGTTTCTGGTGAAAAGCAAGCTCTGGGAAAAACAGAGACTTAAAGGTGCAGGCTCTGAGGTGTGGTGGTGCATGCCTGTAACCCCAGCACTTGGGAGGCAGAGACAGGTGGATCACTGTGAGTTCGAGGGCAGCCTGGTCTACAATGCGAGTCCAGGACAGCCGAGGCTACACATAGAAACCCTGTCTCGAAGAAAACAAAACAAACAAACAGACCCTCAGCTCATTAGCAGAAAGCATACCTGCATCATTGTAAGTCCCAGTCTATGGTCTTCCAAGTGATTTTCTTCCCTTTTAAGTTATTAGACACTTTGAGTTCCTCAAACCTTCGACCCCTCAAAGCCTCCACAGTACTATCTGATGCGGTGAATCTGGCCACCCCTGGGACCCGAGACAGTTTGCTGTTCTGTGTCTGGCTTTTTTCACTTAGCACGATGTCCTCAGGGCCCATCCGATTATAGCATGTGTCAGAATTCCCTTCCTTTTTAAGGTTATATAATCTACTGCGTGCACGTAGCAAGTTTTATTTGGCCATTGATCTATCAACAGACCTTGGATTGCCTCAGCCTCTTGTTTACTGTTACTATTATTGCTGAGAACCTCTTTGTAGAAATAACCTCCCACCCCCCACCCTCACTTTTCTCTCACACATGCACACTCATTTTTAAAAAGAATTTATTCTAAGACAAGGGTTTTTTAAAATAGTTGTTCTTTTTGTTTTTGTTTGCTTGTTTGGTGGTTTTTTTGTTTTGTTTTTGTTTTTAGGTTTTTTTGAGACAGGGTTTCTCTGAGTAACAGTCCTGGCTGTCCTGGACTTGCTTTTGTAGACCAGGCTGTCCTCGAACTAACAGAGATCTACCCTCTGCCTCCCAGGTGCTAGGATTAAAGGTATGGGCCACCATGCCTGGCTTTTTTTCCCCCCGACATAGGGTTTCTCTGTGTAGCCTTGGCTGTCCTGGACTTGCTCTGTAGACCAGGCTGTCCTTGAACTCACAGAGATTCACCTGCTTCTGTTTCCGGAGTGCTGGGATTAGAGGTGTGCTCCACCCCAACCAGTTGAGACAGGACTTTTTTTTAATAGGTTTGGTTTTCTTTTCTTTTCGTTTTTTTTCCTTAAAGATCTATTTATTATATATGTGTTCTGCTTGCATGTACACCTGCACACCGGAAGACGGCACCAGATCTCATTATAGACGGTTTGTGAGCCACCATGTGGTTGCCAGGAATTGAACTCACGACCTTTGGGAGAGCAGCCAGTGCTCCTCACCTCTGAGCCATCTCTCCAGCCCAGATTTGGTTTTCTTTGAGACAGGGTTTCTCTGTATAGCCTTGGCTGTCTTGGAAATCACTCTGTAGACCAGGCTGGTCTTGAACTCACAGAGGCCCACCTGCCTCTGCCTCCCAAGTGCTGGGATTAAAGGTGTGTACCACCGCGCCCGGCTCCTACCAGTGATCTTTCTTGCTGTCTTATTTCTCCTCGTCTTAATGGGATTGAAGGAGAGAACAGAGCTGCAGGCATTTGGTAAAGCCTCTTGCCCTCCTCGTCAGGAGACGCGTGTTGATGGGAACAAGGCAGAGCGTGTCTCAGTCTTCGTCTTCCTTTCAATGTGATTTGGCCCAGGACCTCCACATACTCTGCCTGTGACGTCTCTGTGGCTGGAGCCAATGCGGGCGGAGCCGAACACACTCCTTGCTCCCGGAGTCACTTCCAATGTGTGGTGTCAAAATCACCGAAGGACCTCATTGCCGTGAAGATGAATATTCCGTCGTGAGCATCATAAAAGTGGTGTGCACGACCAAATGCTTCTTTTAAACAGCACAACATCAGGGCCGGAGAGCCAGGCAGTAATCCATACCGCTCTGGCAGAGGATCCGAGTTAGGTTCCTAGCACCCACCACGGCTGGGCCCTCGCAACCAGCTGTGACCCCAGCTGACAGTCCTCATTTTCTAATGTCCTTGGTCACCATGATTGTTAATTCTCACGCTCACGACATTTCAATATGCCTCTGTGCTGTGTGGAGTAGAGGGTCCACCTGTCTTCCTAATTTCACTTTAGTTGGCGTCAAGCTGTGCCCGTGATGCGACCTCTCTCTCTCCCTTCCTTTCTTTTTTTATAATAACTTATTTTTTAAAAGTTTATGTGCAATAATTTTTTTTTGCACGTATGTTTGTGTGAAGGTGTTGGATTCTGGAGTTATAGACAGTTATGAGCTGCCATGTCCTCTGGAAGAGCAGCCAGTGCTCTTAACCACTGAGCATCTCTCCAGGCCCCCTTTTTTTCTTTTTTAAAGAAAGGTTTATTGAATATATCACAAGAGGCAGCCTGCTGGGCACAAACTACAGTACTGCATGCCATAATGTCCCTTAAATTTTTTTAAAATTTCAAATCTACCCATCTTTCTAATCCTCTGACTCCTCCATGTCCCACACACTGGCATCTTCTATAAATAGTTAGGCACACACACACACACACACACACACACACACACACACACACACACACACACACTCGCCCTTTCTCTACTGGGCCCATTTAGTGCCCTTCTGTACATGTCTTTAGGGCTGGCTGCTTGGGATTGGATGACCTATAGGGGCCCTATCAATATTCCCCTAAAGAATATTGATTCGTCCTCGCTAGCCCTTGATTTCCTTTACAACCGGACAACGCAGGGAATGAGTGACCCTGGTGTGCCCAGCCCCCACTGGTGCATTTACAAAGCAATCCCTACCCCAATCCCCAGGGAACGCGAGGAACGGGGCTTGCTTTATAGCGATTTACCAGCAGGCGGCGCCCGAGCACCACCGTTCCTAAACGGTGCCAAACCACGGCCTGTGGTACCTGAAAGGGCGAATAGTGAGGGAAAGGAAAAGCTCTTCGGAGATAATGTATCCAGGGTGCGGTTGATCAATCCTTGCCGTGAACGGCTCCCCTAGTAACAGGCTCAGCTGCGCTTTTCTGCAACGCTGTCACCTGTTTGCCTCACTGTTGCTATGATAAAGCACTTACCAAAGCAGTCTAGGGAACAGCTCGTGCCAGCTTATAGTCTACAGGCTGTCGTTGAAAGAATCTGAGACAGGAACTCAAGGCAGGAACCCAGAGGCAGATTTTCCCCCTCTTCTTGCACACTCGTGTGTGCACACATGCCTCCACCTGCAGCACCTTACTCTGTCTGATTCACACTAACTAAATATATGTTGTATTAAGCATTTGCTATACAAAGATAGATCAAAACATTGTACCGGTCCTCTGGAGCAACAGCAAGGACGGATGAGAGGTCAACGTCCAAGCGGGTGGCCCTGTGACCTGCCTGAATTGTCAGGAGGAACTTCGTCAGGGACAAGCCTGCTTCAGTTCCCAGCATCCGCAGGGTAATTTGCAACCACCTGTACCTCCAATTTCAGGGGATCCCGCTGTGGGCACCAGGTATGCATGGCAGCAAAAATACTCCTGCACATAAAACAAGATGCCTCGTAAAATACAGCCACTGCTGCCTCTGACTGTGGCAATGCCTTGGGTGCAAACATTCGGTATGCAGGAGTCTCTGCTCTCTCGGTCATAACCTTGAGCCTGGGCAGAACATAGCTCCACGGTACAGCGCGTGTCTAGCATGTGTAAGGCCCTGGCTCTGTCCCCAGCACACACACACACATCACCCCCTACCACCAAGAAAACCCTTGAACCTGCTTGTTCACTTGTTGCAGGAACATTCTGGATAGGCTCCTCCCAGAGGCGTTTAAACCAGCCTCCGCCACTGTTGCACAAAGGCAGGCTTGTGTGTTCAGCAAATACAGCGCGGCGAGGGGGAGTCAGTGTCCCTCAGTCGATGAGAGCAGAGCGCAGGGCACCACAGTGCCTCCAGTCCAGTGCTAGCCATGGACATAGAGAAAGTCAACGCCATGGACTTCGGTGAATTTGTGGATGTGTTTGGGAACATCATTGAAAAGTGTCCCCTGATTGCAGCTGCCGTCTGGTCCCAGCGTCCCTTCTCTGGCTTGGAAGACTTAGAAAATCACTTCTTTGCGTTTATCGACGCTCTTCCAAGATCAGGTGAGACTTGGGGAAATCTTACATGCGAAGTGACTTCTAATATCGTATATAAAAATATTTTATATTACTTTAGCCTCATCGTTAATTATACTTATAGTTACTTAGCTGGGCTCATTGGAAGGGTCAGCAACATCCTTTTAAGTGCTAGGCTCTTGAAAGGCAGGCATAACAGAATGTTTGGGGTAGGATAACAAGACCACCGCACACCTTTACTCCCAGGACTCGGGAGGCAGAGGCAGGCGGATCTCTGCGAGTTCGAGGCCAGCCTGGTCTACAGAGTGAGTCCAGGACAGCCAGGGCTACACAGAGAAACCCTGTCTCAAAAAACAAACAAACAAATAGCATGGCGAATTAATATTTGAGCCTGGAGGTTAGGAAGGGCTTCAGCAACACTCTGGAAGCGGGCGAGGAGGCAGTGAGTATACCTCAGAGGCCCTGAGAGAAGTGCAAATCGCTGCCGTGGTTACTAGGAAAGGGCAGTTTGAACCAGACAAGGAAAGTGCATTCATTCAGATCCCAAGAAGAAAGGTTAAAGCGAATCTGTGTTTTCTGGCAAGAGAGGGAACACTGACGCACTCTGAGCCGTGGGGGTGGGGTGGGGAGGAGGTAGAGGTTTACCCTGCGTGACACAGAGGCCAAAGGTACGTGGTCCCTGCTCACAGGCCACTTTGGGATCTGAGAATAACCCTGGCGTGCCCTTGGGGAACGAGGACAGGGCGTAAGGGTCACCTGCCATTGAGATTCTTCGCAGACTTCAGGCAGGAAGGTGACCCTGCATGGCTGTGACACCCTCAGCTGGATGTCCTCCTATGAGAACTTACCCAGGAAGAGGGCAGGGTACCGTTATAAAATCAAACAGGAGCCCAGGCATTGATGGTGAATGCCTTAATCTCAGCAGTCGGGAGGCAGAGGCAGGTGGATCGCTGTGAGTTCGAGGCCAGCCTGGTCTACAAAGCGAGTCCAGGACAGCCAAGGCTATACAGAGAAACCCTATCTCGGAAAAAAAAAATAATAATAATAAAAAGTAGAATCAAATCAAACAGGATTAGAGAGATGGCTCAGGTGCTAAGAGCACTGGCTGCTCTTCCAGATGACCGGAGAGCCTTTATTCTAAGCTTACCACACAGCTGCTCACACAGGCTTTGAACTCCAAAAATCTAGTATCCTGAGGTCCTCTTCTGGCCTCTGCAGATACCAAGAGCACAAGTGATGCACAGGCATACATGTAGACAAAACACTCAAACATATAAAATTGAAGTGTGTGTGTGTGTGTGTGTGTGTGTGTGTGTGTGTGTGTCACACTGAAGCCCAGCATAGTATCCCGGGCCTGTACTTGGGTAAGAGAAGAAAATCATGAGTTCCAGGCTAAACTAAGCCACAGTGAGACCCTGTCTTAACGGACAAATAAGCAAGGGAAGGGGCATGCTGGTAGTCCCCCAGAAGCAGAAAGAGAGGGCAAACAAAAACAAACAAGCAAACAAACAAAAACCCCACGCGTCCTAAACCAGTGGTTCTCAGTCTGTGGTCGCAACCCCATTGGGGGCATATCTCAGATGCCCTGCATATTAAGTAATGTATGAGGATTCATAATAGTAGCAAGATCACAGTTATGAAGTAGCAACAAAATAATTTTATGTTTGGGGGGTCAGCACAACACGAGGAGCTGTATTAAGGGTCAAGGCATCATGAAGGTTGTCACCACTGTCCTAGACCTTCCCAAACAGGGCCAGCAGCTGGGAAGCGAGTATTCAAAACACATAAGCCTGTGGGGACATTCCTATCCAAGCCACCACGGAAGCCATGCCCACAGCTGACGGAAGAGGGAAAGAAGACGTGTGTGTGTGTGTGTGTGTGTGTGTGTGTGTGTGTGTGTGTGTGTGTGTGTTCTGAAAACCAATCAACTAAGAGGCCCACTTATGCTGGGCAAGCCCTCTAACACTGAGCTGCATTCAATCCCTTTTAGGTTGTTGGAAACCTCAATGTATTTGAACGTTCATTTTAAAGATAACGAATCCAAGCCGGGCGGAGGTGGCACACGCCTTTAACCCCAGCACTTGGGAAGCAGAGGCAGGCGGATCGCTGTGAGTTCGAGGCCAGCCTGGTCTACAGGAGTGAGTTCCAGGACAGCCAAGGCTAACACAGAGAGACCCTATCTTTTAAAAAAAAAAACCAGCAACAATACAAAACACACACAAAATCCAGCACGAGTTTTAATTTATGTATGTGACTGTGTGCGCCAAAGTGTATGTCTGTGCACATCAAGCACGCAGCAACCTGTGGAGCCGGAAGAGGGTGTCAGGTCTCCTGGAAATGGAGTTATGGGCAGTTGTGAGTCATCTGATGTAGGTGCTGGGAACCGAACCCAGGTCCTGTGCAAGACCAGGCGCTCTTAACCACTGACCTCCACTCCAGCTCAATCCAAAGCACGACTTTTTTGTTGTTGAGAGCAAGGAGCTCAAGGCAGGAACTGAAGCAGAGACCGTGGAGGAACACTGCCTGCTGGCTGGCTTGCTTGGCTTCCTTTCCTTTTTATAAATTAAATTTTATTTTTTTAAGACATTATGTATACAACATCCTGCTTGCATATATGTCTGCCCGCCAGTAGAGGGCACCAGATCTCACTATAGAGGGTTGTGAGCCACCATGTGGTTGCCGGGAATTGAACTCAGGACCTCTTGGAAGAGCAGCCAGTGCTCTTAACCTCTGAGCCATCTCTCCAGCCCCTCAGCTTCCTTTCTAATCCAACCCAAGCCCACCTGCCTAGGCATGACACCACCACAGTGGCCTGGGCCCTCCTTCATCAATCAACAGTTAAGAAAATACCCCTCTGGGCAGTGGTTGCGCAAGCAATCTAGAGGCAGAGGCAGGTGGATCTCTGTGAGTTAAGTCCACCCTGGCTTACAGAGAGAGTTCCAGGACAGCCAAGGCTATGCAGAGAGACCCTGTCTTGAAAAACAAAATAACAAACAAACAAACAAACAAACAACTGAAAATTGCTTTTTTTTTTTTTTTTAAGTAAAATGGACCTTCCATTTAGGTTCCGCTATGATGCACATTGGCCAGCAGGTGGCAGTACAGGACTATTGTTGGGGTTGAGCCCTGCCAAAGCCGCGTCTCTTGCCAATCAGTTCTCCATGACCTAAGCGGAAGCAAGGGAATAGCTCTAGAAAAGGAAGAAATATTGAAACATGTACTGGAGACCCTTGACTGATTCAGTACTGATTTGAGTCCAAAGCCAAAGAGTCGGTTGGGGAAGCAAACCACTAAGCTGCCTTCCTAGGGCGTGCGGTCCAAGGCTCGGGGCTCTATCTCCAGTGCCGACCTCCCAAACTCCTCTCTCCCTGTCCCCCCTCCTTCCTCCTCCTCTCTTTCCCCTCTCAGTCTCTTTCTTTCTGGCTCCTTGTCTCTGCTTGTGTCTTTCTCTTCACTCTGAATCTAGCACACCCTCGTGTGTTTGTGTGTGTGTGTGTGTGTGTGTGTGTGTGTGTGTGTGTGTGTGTGTGTGTGTACCTGAACTTATATCTTTGCCGTACTAATACCACTCATTGTGTGGACTTTTTGGACAAGTTGTGTGGAGGCTCCATCAGGCACAGGGAAATGGGTCAAGACGCTACTGCCGTGGTTAAAAGTGAGAAAGAGTTGTTTGGCCTCTGCTTATGGTGGGTTCGCTCGAGGGAGATCAAAACTGACAAATGCTAAAGGCAACCCCCTTGGTACTTAGTCTGGGTGGCTGGGGGTGGGGGGTGGCTGAGTGGAAAGCTTGTCTACGATGTATAAAGCCCTGGCTTTGATTCCCAGCACTCGGCATAATCAGGCACCATGGTCCACGTCTGTAGAGGTCCATGCCTGTACCCCAAGCACTTTGGGAGGCAGAGGCAAGAAGGTCATCCTCAGCCATAGATAGAGTTTGAGGCCAGCCTGGACCACAAGAGACCCTGTCTCTGAAGAAAAATGGAAAGAAACAAAAGGAAAACCCCCGTGGGTGAGAACACTTACTGTGTACCTACGGAAAGGAGAGATGTGAGTCCCGCCCAATTAGCACTATATCTGGGCCAGGCCGAGCCAGACAAAAATAGGCATGTGAGGGGCCGGGAGGGCCACATGCCAACGCTCTGTACAGGCTGGAGGAAAGATGACGGCATGGGCGTTGGGCACAGGCCATGAGGGCAGCTTGGTTTGTGGGAGGAGTCAGAGACTTGGCAGGATGAAGTGCACGGAGGAGTGAGGAAGGAAGTCAACAGTAAGGGATATGGGAGCGAGAAGGGCAGAGACGTAAGGAAAAAGTCATGGAAACTTGACTTATACCCTTGGAATAAATGAGTCTACCTCGAGTTGCCAATAGCTGGAGGATAAGAAGGGGCTGGTGGGGAAACGCACCCATGACATCATAGAAGTGAAGTGTAAGGGGGAGGGGAAACCACAAGTGGGCCCAAAACACTAAAACCAGAAGCTGGAGAGGTGGCTCAGTGGTTAGGGAGTGGGAGAGGTGGCTCAGTGGTTAGGGAGGGGCACCTACTGCTCTTGCAAGGTATCTCAGTTTGGGTCCCAGCATCCACCCTGTGGAAAAACCACCAGGAAACTCAGTCCCATGGGATTAAATGTCTCTTGCTTGAGCACATGTGTGCGTGTGCGCGCGCGTACACATACACACACACACACACACACACACACACACCCCAAAACAAAAGAAATCACAAGTAGAAACTCAGTGTGGAAATGCGGATGTGTAATTCCAGGGTTTGAGAGGAGGATCAGGAGTTCAAGGCCAGCCTTGGCTAAATGAGACCCAGTCACCAGAAGCACAAAGTGGCTAGAGAAATGGCTCAGAGCTTAAGACTAAATGCTGCTCTTACAGAAGCCCTAGTTATGTCAGTGCCCAGCGCCTACATGCAGGGCTCACAAAGGTCATCCACAGGTACTGTGTGTGTGTGTGTGTGCAAGCACGCACACACACACACACACACACACGCTTACATGCACACAGACTCATGTGTAAACACACAAAAATTAAAGATGAGATAACTTTTTGAAGAAGATTTTCTTTTAGAATAACTGAGTAAATTTAACAGAAGAACACTGGTCAGGGAAGCGGTGCTTCCTAGAAAGACACAGACCATCTGTTGTGCCAGGAGTCGCCATCATGGGCTTCTGGGTCATTGCCTCTTGCTCAGGGGACACTGGTGTCTGCACTGCCCTTCTCCTATGGATTCAGAAGGATTGAAAGTCTTCCACACGCAGCCATCTGTGTCCTGTGTTCTCGGTAAGTAAGAGCTACCTGCACCTAGTCACAACACCCTGTGACATACCTGGAAAGACCAGATTGCCGAGAGGTGTTAGGAGGTGGGTGCTGGCCACCCAACGGGGAGGGGCAGGAATGCAGCAGACTACCCACTCTCCAGCCTCCCACTGGGGATAATGGTTGCAGCTGGGATACCTTGAAGGGGATAGTGTTGTGGGAGCTAGGACAGGTCCTTGCTGTGGGCCCATAGGCAAATGGGTGCTGTGCCCTGCAGTACCCAAGGGATCAGTGATTTGGAGCAGCAAAGATGGGATCCTCTGCTGGGCACACCAGCTTTAATTTCTTCTGGGTAGGGTACCCTTCCAGAGGTCAGCTTTTTCTCCTTATGTGCCGCTGAAAGACAACTGCGCATGCGTGAGTGGTGCGTGGTGTGGTGTGTGTGTGTGTGTGTAAATTTCATCCCCCCAATTTAGTATATTTTCTTCTGCCCTTTGCCCTGCCCTATTCTAGGCCTCTTTTCTCTCCCACCCCTTGTCCTCTCTGCAAGAGTGGAAAACACATCTCACTGCTGGGCAAACATTAACCCAGGCGATGCTTTCAAGAGGGAAGATAAAGGCGAGGAGGAGTGAGAAGTGAGGTGTAAGGGCAAGAGGTTTGCGGGGCGGCGCTGCTAGGCAGCCACTTGCTCCGCGCATGCGCATGCGTGCTGGGAGGCTGGTGAGGGACAGAGAGAAAAGACATCCCACCGTCACCGCCACCCCACCCATCCCCAGCATCCTACCTATAACTACTTCCTTGGCAGCTTGGAAAGACCTGGTAGCTGTCACAGTGGAGCAATTGGATCCCCCTGAGCAAAGGGGCCAGAGGCTGCATTAAAAGTCTGAACAAGAGAGGATGGCTAGGGCGTGCGCGCAGTCCTTTATCCAACCCTGCGAGCCTATCCTGGCATTGGGTGGATGCGGGGTTAACCTGCTCTGAGCGGTGTAGCTTGGACTGCCCCTGACCCCCAGGGTAGAGAATTTAACACCCACACTTTCGCACAACACGGGAAAGTTTGGCTACAAGGAAGAAGAGAAAACTAGGTACTCCTGATGGAGGTGGCCTAGAATTAGGGTACCCGTGAAAGGGGAGTAAAAAAAAAAAACAATGGTGTTGGGGCGGTGAGATTGTGACCGACTTTGCTTTGCAGGGCTGGGCAAGTCATTAAAGGGGGCTGTGGGTTTAAAGGGTATAGGTGCATGGTGTGATCTTGGGCCAATGATCTAATGTTTGTTTTCTGAGCCTTCGCTGAATATTCTTTTTTAAAATGTATTTAATTTTTGTTCTTATTTACGTGCGTGCGATCGTTTGCCAGTTGTTTGTGCGCCATGGTGCCCAAGGAGGCCGGAAGAAATAGTCGGATTCTCTGGAGCTGGAGTTCTTTATCCAAGGCACTCAGGACACTAGTCATGAGTTACCTTTGGCGCAGGCTTTGCTTTCCGTGCTGTTGGGGGGGGGGGACGACGACGGGGTGGAGTGGGGGCTACGTTTGAGGAAGAGGAGGCTGCCCCACATTTAAAGGGGATTTTTCCTCTTTGTGAGTCTTGAGATACAATTTGCTAAAGAACGTTTTCATTATTTCCCATTTCCAACAAAGCCCCGTCTATTCCCACTGCCAAAGAGAAACACCTGCTTTGTGGAGACGGGGGTGGGGGTGGGGGGAGAAGGCAGTTGCACCCTGTGGTTCCGTTTTCCTGGGTTTCCCACTACCACGAAGCGCGTGTGCATTAGGTGGCAGGGTGTGGGGAAATTTTAATTATCCATACTCACTGCCCTTCTTTTACCAAGGCCCCAGAATTCCCTTTCGTTCTTTGGGACGCTTAAAGGACACGGCCTTGCTAGGGACACCCCCAGAGTCCTTGGGAGTAGGAATTAGAACGGGGGTGGTGGTGTCACAGCTAGGCTTTCTGGTTTGAGGCCTACAAGAACAAACGCTTCGTTCCTGCCAGCTCTTTAGGAATCTGAAGTCAGTCGGAGAAGTAACAACACAACTCCAGAAAGTGGGTGGTCCTAATTAAAGACACAAAACAAACAAACAAACGAACAAAATAAAAGAACAACAACAAAAAGGCAAGTGGCTTTATTTCAAGGACCGGCGAGCTCTGGTGAAATTGCTTATTTGTTTGTTTGCTTGTTTGTTTGTTTTTGCGGTTAATCTGCAAGGTTCTTTCATTCAAAATCTGAAATCAGAGTCTCAAAATCTGGGCAAGCCCGTGGATACTATCCCCTGGACCCTCCCCGCCCCTGCCTTTTCTCCTTTGAGACAGAACGAAACCCATTCCAGGACTTTTGGCGGAAGTCTTCAGGCCCTTGCATCCGGCCCCCTTCCAACATCAAAGCCCCCCTGAGAGCAAAGGACTTTGAAAAGATAGGAGTAACTGGGACCTCTTATCGCTCCCCAGCTCTCTAAGGAGCAGGTCGTAAATTCCCAGCCTCCCCGACTGCCCTCTCTCCTCTCCAAGATCCCGTAGGTCTAGAAAGGCCAAACCTGTCACTCGTGCCCCGCCCTCCGGTCTTGGTGGGGACAGAGGGGCCCCCATCCCCTTAGTGGAGAGGGACACCACTTACTACCAGGGGACTCAGCTGGGCTTTCTAAATCTGCAGGGGTTAACCCGTGTCTCTGTGCTTCTCTGCAGGCCAGGAGGGCATCCTGCGTTGTCACCCGGACCTGGCAGGCCGTGATCTGCAGCAGGGTACGCTCACTCCTGAGTCGCAGCGTGAGCAGAGCCACGCCGGCCTCACCAGCCTGGACGCCGACGACCGGCTGCAGCTACAGCGCCTCAACGCCCGGTACCGCGAGCGCTTCGGCTTTCCGTTCGTGCTGGCAGCTCGCCTGAGCGACCGCGCCGCGGTACCCAGGGAGCTAGCCCGCCGGCTGCACTGCCAGCCCGAGTCCGAGCTGCGCACCGCCCTGGGCGAAGTGAAGAAGATCGGCCACCTGCGCCTAGCGGATTTGTTCGGCGGCGCCGACCCTGCCAGGGTGGAACCGCCGCGGGGCTAGGGATCTGAAAAACAGCAGGGTGCGCCAGGGAAAGGACTTGGTGCTAGTACACCCTGAGCCCAAAGCTGGCTGGGGCCTTGGAAGGACAATCCACACACCCACACAAAGGAAGCGGAGAATTGAGGCAATCACACGAGTAATGCATCCTTTGTGCACCCATCCACACGAGCACGCGTCGCCAAAATACGTCAGATTCTAGAGCAGTTAGCGCTTTGCCCCCGATTTATCCAGATCGCTGCTCCAATTCTCCACTTGCCTGCTACAGCCTTGAAGGATTCCAAAGCTTCTATCTCACTCCTGCTAAGCAGGAACTGAAAAGGCAAAAGGCACGAAAAAGAGGGGCTTGCATCCCATAGTGGTCATTTGATTCACCTGATAGGGACAGCAAAAATGACTGTCTCACTCTGAGATGCCTATGAAAACGTTAGAAAGCAAAAATCCAAAAGGAGGTTTTGGTCCAGCAGGTGGGGGACTCAACTTCCAGGCTGGGGAAGATGCTGTGTGTGTGTGTGTGTGTGTGTGTGTGTGTGTGTGTGTGCGCGCGCGCGCGCCCCCATCCTGATTGGAAGATTTGATGATCAGGAGCTAGTGTCACCCTTGTCCCTCTAGATCAGCCCTCGGTGGTGGACTGTCCTGTCCTGACAAGCCATCCCAATATTACAATAGCACTACTGGACAGCCTTGGATGTTCTGGCTCCCAGTATAAAGCCAGTATCCCATAGTGCTGATAATATTGGGGTTAAGGATGGTGCCTGTAGAAATCCTCCCAATAGAACAAGTCAGACCGGAAGTCTGTCAGCCTGGAGCCTGCTAAGGCCACCAGGAGGAGCCAGGACAACACCCCCCACCGACTGCCCCAGGAAGAAAGAGGTAGCCCAAAAATACTACTTTAGCCTGGCATGCCTTTAATCCCAGCACTCGGGGAGGCAGAGGCAGGCTGTGAGTTCGAGGCCAGCCTGGTCTGCAAAGCAAGTCCAGGAAAGCCAAGGCTACACAGAGAAACCCTGTCTCGAAAAACCAAAACAAACAACAAAAGAATACTACTTTAAGGGCTTCCCTAGGCGAGAAAGAAATAGCGGTCCCTGCATCCTCCCCCCCCCCCCCCCCCCGCACACAGTCAGGTGAGAGAAACAGGGTTGCTTTTTCGTTAGTGAACAACAAACTAAAACAAAATGCCCTCTTGCCCTTTTCCATCTGGGTTCTAGGCAGGAAGGTCTCCAGAAACACTCCTGGGCTGCTCCCGGTCCAGGTAAAGGAGCCTGCTGCTTCTGTTACCTCATCTATTTTCCTGAGCAGTGAGGGCAAGAGAAACGGGGTGCATGTGGGGAGTGGATGCTTCTTCAGAAGCTGCCTGTCCTCAGTAAGCATCTTAGGCCTGAGCCACCCCCAGGGATAGAAACACCAGGTGCCCACGGAGGCCAGCACTCCATGGCTCTGCCCGCCCCCTCCCCCATCTCACACACACAGAGACAGAGAAACATAACACACATAGACATAGAAACAGGAAGAGAACAGAGCCAGACAGACGCACCTATGCCAGGCCAAGAACTCAAAAAATCACCCGCTATACGCAAAAGTATTCTGCCTAGCCCTGCGGTAAACCCAACCCTTAGATAAATGGGCCCTAAAATGCAGATCCCACCCTCTTTATGTAAACTTGCTAAGCCGACGATGCGGAGAATCCAACGGGACGAGATTCCCAGGACTATTTTTAGAATCCTAGATGGTAATCTGTGCTTCTCTGCGATCGCCCAGTGTGTCCAGTGGCATAACGTTTCAACAGTTGCAAGCTTATCCCTGCGGGAAAGGGAACAAGGGCGGGTACTCGAAGATTCTTCCGAAGACAGCGGAGCGCTGGCAGCCCGAAGGTCAGCTCCGGATGTGAGACGTGCGCAGGACGCCATCCGGGACAAGCGAAGGAAGGCTTGCGGCAACTGAGGGCCCTTTCCAGGGAGCCTAGCGACCGAGGCCGTTTCCCCGCGTCCACCGGCGGGGGTGAGCGGTGCTGCCGAGGGCTGGCTGGCAGTTTTCTTCCTCCCCATCTGGGCTGCAACAGTGAGAAGCCCGAGCCAGGCACTGGCCCTTGCCCCCCTCCTTTAGCGCGCAGCATGCGGGAGACGAGTCTGCACCTCAGGCACCACAAGGCGCTTGCTCGCTCCCTCGCGTGGGCCCAGCAAACATCAGGAGGGTACAGGGTTAACTGGTTTGCATCTGATGGAAAAATAATATTTTACTTACGAATTCGTCAAGGGGGGGGGGGAATGAAAAAGAACCAGACAGCATAAGGATTCGAGGACAGGGTGTTTTGACCCCAGTCGGAAACCAGACGGCTCACCCCTGGTAAACACACTGGGGGGAGGGGGGTGTGCTTCGCTCCTCACCTCCCCCATTGTCACTGTCCCTTACAAAAACATCCGAGCCCAGCAGGCAAATGCTCCTGTAAAGAGACCGCAGCACAAGGCTTCAGCCCGGAAGTCAGGAGCCCATCTTTGACTTTGTGTCGCTCACCTTTGCAACCGGTGGCTGTGGATGGGACGTTTAAAAACGTATTCTGGCTCTTCTCTTCTTCCTACCCACCCCTTACCTCTCCTCTTCTCTCTTCCTTTGTCTTTGTCTCTTTCTGGGGTACCCCCTCCCCCTTTTCCTTCTCTCCCTATGCTCATTTAATAAGATTTTCCATCTAAGAATAAAACAAAACAAAAAAACCTCAAAACTTATTCTGTGCCTTGGTATTTAAGGACGCTCGGGTTAGAAGAAGGGAAGGAGAGGAGAGGGGACACAGACCCTTCACTCGGTTTAAGCTGACACCTTTCCAAGTTGAGTCACAGAATATCAGTTCCAACTTTAAATAATGACATGATATCTCCCCTCCGCCCCGCGCGCGCGCCCCAGAAAGTGTTTACTATGAAACAAGTGCAGTTGGGGAGACAGTAACAGTCAGTTGGAGAGGAACCGAGAATGGAGTTTCTAAAACAAAACAGACGCGTTCACCAAGTAGAAAGAAAGTAGAAAGAAGAGCGCGTGGGCGCGCGAACAGGTGCTTCAGAGAGAAAGCCCTATGGGATGCAGCCAGAAGAGCAGCCAGCAACTGGAGAAGCTGATGCTTCAGGCATCATCACCCTGTGTAAAGGGTGGGGGCTGCTGAGTCCCCGAATCCTGGTTTTGTACTGGGGATGTTTCCAGGGTGGCAGTGACAGGTGCAGTAATAATTAACATCTGTACAGACTGCAACGATCAGACGTAGAGTGGTCTGTGTGATGCCGGAGCGGAGCGTCGGCATTAGACACAGTTGTGAGGCCTTGAGAGGATCTCCAGGTACCTCAGGTCTTTGTAAACCAAGCAAAGTATGCAGACTCTGCGCCCCCCCGCCCCTCCCCATCCCTCCGCTTCTACCAAGGCAGCCAGGCAGCGGCTATGAATTGAGGGAGATGGGTTTGTCTGATCCCTTCCCTCACTGTCCACATGAAATTTATGCTACAGGCTTTCCTTGGAAAAGATTTTCATATGAAAAACAGAGGTCATTCGGGCATGAGACATGGTGGGTGAACGAAAGCACGTTAATAGAAAGCCAAGGCATTGGTAATGTTCGAGGCTGTGAGCCTGAGATGCTAGCTCCCCAGCCTGTGAGACCCCAAAAATCCTTCTCTCTCAACAGCTCTCGCCACTTTCTGTTCTCATCTGCTATGCAGAAATTAAACGAATCACCTGAATGCCCCAAGTATCCACACACTAATTTTAGAACAAATGGGGGGGAGGGACCCCCATTACTTGTTTATTCTGTGTGTTGTTCACCTAGTAAGCAAAACCAGATTTCTAAAGCTCCACAACCTTGTTTTCTCTGACTTTCTGCCCTGGGAGAATATTATTTTGGACAGAAAAGCAGAACAAGCCAGTAGATCCCCAGCATTGGATCAGAAAGCTTGGAGGCCCCTCCCAGAGAGGCAGAAGACAGCTGTGCCCCTCCCCCCCCCCCAACCCAGCTCAGGCACCTCAGCTTTAGAGCCAGAACACCCAGTCCCACAATGCCTTTCTTTCCTTAGCTAGAGAGGACCAGGGCATTCGGGGTGCTGAGGAGGAAAACAAGCTTCGTCTGCCAGATGAGACCACATCTGCTTCAGCTGAGAGCTGAGAGCAGCTGTAGGTCCTCCTCGCCACTCGGGGTGGACGCCTGGGTCTCCATTGTAGCCTGATGCACCGGGACAGGTGGCAGACCCTAGGGAAGGCCTACAGAAAGAGCAGCGCTATTGACTTTCCTTCCCAGGGATGTTAGCTGAGTTGGCCACAGAAGGGCCCCGAGTGCTGTTGTTGGGGGTCAATCCATGCATTATCGAGTCTTTCTTTGTGTGAATGGATTGCCTATTGAGTAGAGTGGCTGAAAGAGTCCCAAGCTCCCAATTAAGTAGAGTTTGAACAGCACCCACAGCACTCTGCCTGACAAGGACCCACCAGAAACCCTCTCACTTTTCCTGGGGATTCTGGTTTGTAGGAACACGGGGAACGGGGGTGGGAGGTGGGGGTGGGGAGGTGGGAGCAGGGGGGGGTGTTCATTACTGAGATCAATTCTGTCTGCATGGGACTCAGAAAGGAGACTTAAATGCTGAGGTGGGCAGAGGTAGCCTGCTCTGTGTTAGTTGGGTAACCCACGCCTCAGCTGCAGGAACCACAAATGTGGTGCAGTGGTCCTTGGATGCTAGAACAAACAGCAGGGCCATGCCAAGGATCTGTGGGTCAAAGGAGTGCCCCATCTGCCTGGTGAAGGAGCCTGCTTCCAATCCTGTCCCAGCCCCCCTCCCCCACCTCCGAGCCCCTGCCCAGGCCACCAGGCAGCCTGGATTCTAAAAGGGGACCCTCTTCAAGGAATGTGGAGTGGCCCCTACGCTGTCAGCAACAAGGAGCCACCCATCCCTTTGATAACCAGGTTGGCTGTCTCTGCAGTCTTCCCCTGTAACTTTATTTACCTGGATCTTTTTTTCCTTCCCACTTTCTCCTGACCTGGCTGCTCAAGCTTTCCCAACCTGGAGGGCTGGTGACAGAGATTTTTTTTGTGTGGAAGGCAGCCACCTACAGCAGCCACCCAGAGCGGATCCCTTCTCTTGTAGTTTCAGCTCAGACCAGTATAATCCCAGAAAGATGCTAAGCCCTTCAGCTCGAGGGTAAGGGAGCCTCAAGAGGCACTTTGATGTAACTTGCTCTGTTGTTATGCCTGAGTAGTGGGTCCACACTTCAGAGGACACGCTTCAGCCCAGAGGGGATTTCCAGGGGACGGGTAAGGACCACCAACCTGCTGGAACTGTCCCAATGGGGAGACATGCAGGACTTTTCCTCCCATTGGCCACCTTCCCCAGAAGTCAGAACTGCTGGGACAATCCTGTCCCTTTAGGGGACCCAGCTGGGCCCCATCCGTGGGGTGGGGTGAGAGTTAGCAATATTCTCACTCTGCAGAGCTTGTCAGAGGACACTGCTTCTCCTCACCAAACAGCTAGCCGCTGCAGCCATGGCCAGGCTACTGCCCTGGTGCCCAGGTTTTGCCAGGCAGAAAACCACTTCCTGTTAGTATCATTTCCTTTCCTCGGTTCAAGCACCCCCAAATAAAACCCAGGCTTCTCTGTTGCTCCGCCAGCTTGGAGGACCTGGTTTGACCTGGTATGAGGGGGGGAGGGGGAGGTGTGGTTGTCACAGTAGCCCTGTCTGCCTCCCAAGCAGTTGGGTGCCCAAGCTGCAGCCCTTTCTCCATGGCAGAACACAGAGACACAGCTGGAAAACAGGGACAATTAGCTAGCGGCTGGCAGCCTGGGTCATAAAAACTCAGGAAGTGGCCACCACCACAGGGCTGAGCGAATAGCTATCCCTAATAAAGTGATTGTTTCAAAGAAAAGCCAGAATGCCTGAATTCTGAAGACACAGGCTGAGCCTGGGCTTGCGTCAGGGCTTCCAGAGCCTGTGCCTGGGTGGGGATGTGAACGGAGCAAAGAGTCTCCGGGAGAGGAGGGAGATGCTCCCAAGATCAAAAGTCTGCAGTGCCTACCACTCAGCCCCCCACATTCTGGCCACCCCTTGGGGGACTGGGAACACCCATTTCAGCTCTTTCCTTCTGTAATGGGTTTATTTCATGGACAGTGCGGTGGCACTCTTGCTGTTCCTGCTAGCTACCCAGGAAGGCTTTAAAGAGGAGCAGCAAGGGTCCCTGGCCTCTTGAGGGATAAGACTATGGAACCATCCTCAGCTTTAACGTTCCTTATAAAACACAGAGGGTAGGGGAAAGGTGCAGGTTCCCAAGTTGTAGGAAACACATGAGATGGGGACCAAGGAAGTAAAGGAACTCATTCCCCCCACCCCACCCCCAAGGACACAAACCCAGAGAAGGCCCACAAGTGCAAGGCTCCAGGGAGGAGTGCTATCAGCACCATCCGCAGCTGCAAAGTGGAACTACCCAGTTTGGACACTGGCAGTTTGTAACCTCATGTCCTGTCTGAAGTGGCAGTCATCACCAAGCTGCCCAGTGCAGAGAGAAAAAGGCCTAGGTTGGCTTTCTCCCACACCCAAAGGCTCTCCCATAGGAGACTGCAGGTCTAGTCTCAGCATTTTGCCCAGCAGTCCAGAAGCAGTAACACCGACAGGACAGTGGATCGATCGCCTCTTCATTCCCTGGGATGAAAAACACATTTCTGTTAAAAAAAACAAACAAACAACTTTCACTTTATAAAGCTTTATAAAGGAGAAAGTGCTGGTTTAAACTAATTTAATGTTTTAAAGTATTTATTTTATGGGTATGACTGTTTTGTCCACATGTATGTCTGTGCACCACTTGTGTGCCTGGTGCCTGAGGAGGTAAAAAGAGGGTGTCAGGTCCCCTTGGGCTGCAGTTATGGACAGTGGAACTGCAAACTGAACATGGGTCCTGTGCAAGAACTGTGCCAGCAGTACTCTTAAAGGTCTGAGCCATCTCTCCAGGCCCCAAGAAAATGTGTTTTTAAGCCATGGACATGATCTAAGACAGAAATAACTGGGTAGGTGCAGACAGAAATATTTTCCTTGATTTAAAAAAAATTTAATACACTTAATAAAAACCAAGTGTAATTGAATGAAATTTCAAAGTAAATAAACCTTGCTCAAGGGAGAAAAAATTACCTGGATCCTAGTCATCCCTTTGG
The DNA here is from genome assembly GCF_964271855.1 of Acomys minous. Classification (NCBI taxonomy): domain Eukaryota; kingdom Metazoa; phylum Chordata; class Mammalia; order Rodentia; family Muridae; genus Acomys; species Acomys minous. Next base: position 57,826,827 of record NC_140498.1, read on the forward strand.
ACTGCAGCAATTACTGCCTTCCAAGGTAAGTCATGGTGGCTTTGGAGAGGTTTTCGGTTCTTTAATATAATATTTTAAAGAAAATTTTAATAATTTATTTTATATGCATTGGTGGGAAGGTGTCAGATCCCCTGGAACTGGAGTTACAGACAGTTGTAAACTGCCGTGTTGTTGCTGGGAATTGAACTCAGGACCTCTGAGTTCCCATTCTCTTAACCTCTGAGACATACTGCCAGGTCCCTTTAATGTTATATTTATTTTCAAAAAAACGAATTGCTTTAGTTGAACTCAACTCTTAAGTGTAAGACCAATTCGGAAGCACAATCTGAAGGTACGATCATCTTTTATCTTCGGCGCTGGTCTCCGAGTGGTTTCCTTTGGCAAGGAAATAAATGTAGTTCTCACATCCTCATCCTAGAGCGGGAAGGAATGCCCCTGTCTTAGCTCCCTGCAAGTCACCTCCTCGGTTGGCCAGAAATGTCCTCAAAGCAAAAGCTTCCCCCCCCCAACCCCTCTTCTCTTTTCTTGACCGCCTCCTGCCTGCGACTGCGTGAACGAGGCTGCTCCCGCGTCTTCAAACCCGGATTCCCACCACGATTGCTTTCTCTCCCCAAGGCTTTTGCCTTGATTTCATTCTTTGAACCTGTGATTGGAGGTTAAAGTGCACCAGGTTGGGAGAAGGAAGCTCTTTAACAATAAAGGGTTGAATATTTAGCTGTGATCAGGTCACTGCCCTCTGGCGAGCTCCCCCCTCCCCTTTATCTTTTAAAATGCAAATCGTGTTTCTGGGGGGCTGTGCGCGGAGTGCGCTGAGCCTCGACGTCTCCAGCCATTGGTGTCTGTGTCATTACTAATAGAGTCTTGTAAACACTCGTTAATCACGTAAGGCTGCTGGCCTGAGACTCCTAGATCTAACCTGTGGCAGGTCTTCCCCGCCTCTGCAGCCTAGTGGTAGGGAGGTGGGGAGGAAAGAGGGAAGAGAGGGAGGAGGCAGTACAGAGGGAGGGACTGCCCGGCAGGCAGAAGCTCTGCAAGGAACCAGTGGAGCGCCGTGGGCTGAGGTGCAGCTAGCCGTCTGCAGCTCCTAGAGCCCCATCATCCCCAGTCCCTGCGCCCCGCGCCCCTGGCAGCTTCCGACGTTTTTCCCCAGGCAGCATGGTGAGGTCTGCTCTGGGTCCCTCGCCACCATGTACGTGAGCTACCTCCTGGACAAGGACGTGAGCATGTACCCTAGCTCCGTGCGCCACTCGGGCGGCCTCAACCTGGCGCCGCAGAACTTTGTCAGCCCCCCGCAGTACCCGGACTACGGCGGTTACCACGTGGCGGCCGCGGCCGCTGCTGCGGCGAACTTGGACAGCGCTCAGTCCCCAGGACCATCCTGGCCCACCGCGTACGGCGCCCCTCTCCGAGAGGACTGGAATGGCTACGCGCCGGGGGGCGCTGCCGCCGCCAACGCGGTAGCTCACGGTCTCAACGGGAGCTCCCCGGCCGCCGCTATGGGCTACAGCAGCCCCGCCGAATACCACGCGCACCATCACCCGCACCATCACCCTCACCACCCGGCCGCTGCGCCGTCCTGCGCTTCCGGCTTGCTGCAGACGCTCAACCCCGGCCCTCCGGGGCCCACAGCCACCGCCGCCGCCGAGCAGCTCTCCCCCAGCGGCCAGCGGCGAAATCTGTGCGAGTGGATGCGGAAGCCCGCCCAGCCGTCCCTAGGAAGCCAAGGTAAGCCGTGCTGGGGACGCGCCCCAGGTCCTGAGCGCACCGAGGCTGTCGCGGGCTGTCTGCCGACTCCTAGCCAGGAGAAGAGAAAAGGCTAGGGGAGAAACCCAGGGATGGATCCCAGGGGGATTCACCGACTGCCGGTCCCAGGGGTGCATATTTTGTGCCTCGCACCTCTAGGTTTGTTTAGGGCAGAGGAACGGTTTCCTCTTTCTAACATCTTCGCTGGCAACCTCGGGACACCCTCGGAAGCTCCCGGCAAAGTCTGTCGTAAGCATTGTCGGCCTTGAGCAGATCACGTCCGCGAGTTCGCCGCCACCGCCGCCGCCGTCGGCATTCCTTACACTACCGCTCCGTGTGAAGAGAGGGGCCTTGGATTCCCCTTGCCGTGCCTCCTTCCTCCCTCTGAGTTATCCCCGAAAGGGGTAGTGGTCAGGGAGTGTGGAGGCTGCGCCAGGACCAGTTTGGCCAATAGGGCCAATTAAAGGGGTCAGCGCCGCTACGAGTCGAGACGAGACGCTGCTGTGTGCCGCGGGACAGTAGGCGGGAGCCCCCAGAAGCCTAAAAGGAAGGGGAGTTCTAGGATCCTTGAGCCTTACTTCCGCGAAGCAAAATCTCCCAGGGGGAAGTCCTCTCATCATTACAGAGAGCAAGGACCGGGAAGAGAAAACCCAGAGCGGACTCAGTTTCTTCGACATGGGCCATTTTTCTTGAACGTTCCCTTCAAGAATCTCACGTGTCCCACCCACCGTGTCGTGTGTTCCAGACTCGGGAGATAGCTCACTAAAGACCCTAGATTTGCCGGTCTGTGGGACTCACTAGCGCCGTATTTGAATTTTTTGATGTCCGGTTGTGTCTATGGGTGGCAAGGAAGTGAGAAACGTGTGACCGAGGAGTGGTATTAGAGTCCCCCGTTTTGTCCCGTGAAGCCTTCTCAGGCTCTGAGCTTCTCTGGGTTTGCTTCTTGACGGTACAGCCGGACCACATACAGGTTATGGCCACTTCGAGGAGGTTTATAGCCAATTACAGCCGTATAAATCAGAGCGGCACTTGGGGGCCTGTCTCTGGACACTTGTGCGTCACTGCTCACACCCGGTGAGCATCCTGGTGGGCAATGCTGCAGGAGAGAAGCCTCCAGATTAGCCTCTACTGGGCTTTGGCTTGGTCATTTCCAAGACGTCTTACTTACTCCTAAACCTGAGCTACCAACTAATCTGCCTTCCACCAGCCTGCCTGAAGGACAGTGGGCGGGGAAGGGGGTGGCCGGCAGGGGTCTTAAACCTACGAAAAACCGTTTGCGTGCAGGGAGTGGGTGGTCCAAGACGAGGGTCCTGGGAGGGGGAGGAGAATTCAGGAGCCAGGCCGCGGGGTCAGCAGATGAGAGGCCGCTGTGAAGTCCTTGCGCCGAGGTGGCAAGGCCGCTGTCGGCGCCGGGCGCCCTTGTGATGTTAATGTGGGGAGGCTGTGGCCCAGCAGCGCCAGAACCGGACTCCTCTGCAGAGCGTCATCTGTCAAGGGGCAGAGGCGTGTACGCCGCCCGGCCGGCTTTGATGTACACCTTCTCAGCCGGGCCCATTGTCTCTTTTAGGGCCCCGGAAAGAGGGTGGTGACTTTCGCAGTCAATAATGAATTCTGACAACTCCTTCTCATCCCACCCCTCTTCAAGACCCCCATCCTTGGTTCCCAGGGGGTGCGGGGCGCCTCCAAGGCCTTTGGGGGAGCGGACCGCAGAGCGCACGCAGTCCTTAACTTTGCGCCCCTCAGTCCTGGGGAACTGTCCTGCACCTCACTTCCCACGTTTGGTGGTTTCCTTTAGGACTCTAAGCTCCTTGCTCTTCGTTTCTGTCTTTCTCTGTGGGTTGGAGCACTCGCGAGTGGCATATGCTTGGATTCCTTTACTTCCAAAGCAGGCGCGGGGTCGGGGCCAGAGCGCCCATTCAAATGCGCCTGCGGGGCTGTGTTTATGTTAATGGGACGGGGGTGGGTGGGTGGGTAAGGGGATGAAAGCTGAAGCCGCCATTTGCTCAGTAGTGGTAATTCAAACAGAATGCGGTTGTTATTAAGGCATTGAAAAGGCTCTTCTTTGATAAGCTCGCCTTGTCTTTCATTGTTTGCGGCTGTGTTCCCCTTTCAGCGGCTAGGAGGGCTCTCTCTCTGATCCCTCCTGTATCTTCCCAGGGCGCTTTGGTTGTGGTTTGCGAAGGTTATTTTTTTTTTTTTTTTTTACCTGAACAAAGTCAGGCTGCGGGACCTTAAACACCTCTGGGCAACTCCCACCCCTTAGATCTCCTTGTTCGACTAGTCACTGGGCGCTGCAACCTGTTCTGCTGTGAGACCTCTCTCTCACTTGGGACGTGGAACAGCTCCTGGCCAGCGTTCTGTGGAGCAGCAACCCCGTCAGACAGGAGTAAATAGCCTGATTCCAGCTTGGTCCAGCAGTCCCGCGCTATTTGTCAAGGCCCTTCAGTAAAACAATCAATCCAAGATTTAATATGTTGACTCAATCCAATGATCGTAGGTCACCACTGGTCAGGACAGCTCCTGAGGGGGAATAAATGGGGAATTAAAAAAGAAAAAGTGGCCAGGGCCAAGCCTGGTGGGGGCAGGTATGAAGTGTTCTCAGTGGAAGGGTATTTCCTCCTGACAACACTCAGAGTTCCAGGGCAGGGGTTATGGTGTCCAAGTGGGTGATTCTGGTGACTTAAGGAGCTGCCAGTTGCTGCACCCATCCACTGCACTGAAACAAGGTAACTGACCCCGACACCGCGTTTTTTAAAGTGGGCTGCCATGTCTAGTCAGCCGGAAAATGTGGATAGTAATGTTCACAGAGATAGTAATGTTCACTCTCCCCTCACCCCCTTCCTTCTGGCCTTAAATATACTTTAGTTTATGGAAAGGAGGAGGCTGTGTGAGAGGTTTCCGTTTTAGTTTAGTTCTGCCCCCTCCCCTAGGCTTACAGCCTTTTATCCCAGGATCCTGTGGGTGGATATTGTTAGCCTGGGTGGTAGACAACCAAAGCCACCACCACCACCACCACCACCACCCCGCCCCCATCAGTGGATGAGGAGAACCAACTCCTGGGTTAGGCACCTTTGTCGTTGCCTATGACTAATGAGTTCTGATCCTCAGCTCAAACTTCTCTTTCCTCCACAGTGAAAACCAGGACGAAAGACAAATACCGAGTGGTGTACACAGACCATCAACGGCTGGAGCTGGAGAAAGAGTTTCACTATAGTCGGTACATCACCATCAGGAGGAAATCCGAGCTGGCTACCACACTGGGCCTCTCGGAGAGGCAGGTGGGCATTGCTTCCCTGAGTCCGTGTTGCCTGCTGGGCAAGAGCACACCCGTTTCCTTAGAATAGCCGTTGCCTTCTGAGAAGGCTTGAGTTTCTTGTTGCCTTTCCTGATGCTTCTGAATTGCTTTTTTATTTGGAGGGATATGAGAGTTGCAGGGGGGGGGATATGAGAGTTGCAGGGGGGGGATATGAGAGTTGCGGGGGTGGGGGGGTGGGGGAGCCAGGGCAATACCGCAGTGCAGAATTCCATTTGAGCCAATAAAGAGCTATTGGGACAGTCTCAGCCACCTGGGTCATATATCGGATATGTACGGATATGTACGTTCCAATTCATAACAGTAACAAAATTAGAGTTATAAAGTAGCAATGAAAATAATTTATGGGGGGGGGAAATCACAGCAACATGAAGAACTGTTTTTTGTTTTTTGTTTTTAAAGGACCATGGCGTTAGGAAGGTTGAGAAAGGCTGTATTAGGATATGGTCTTTTTACACCCAGCAGAAGACAAAATAAAAGTCCAGATTACTTATGCAAACTAAAGAGGCAGGGGCTGCAGAGATGGCTCAGAGCTTAAGAGCACTTACTGATCAAAAGAAAGAAAGAAAGAAAGAAAGAAAGAAAGAAAGAAAGAAAAACAGAGTTCTGTGTCCAGGTGTCTCAGTGGCTTCTAATTCCAGCTGCAGGGGTATCCAGCACCTCTGGCTTCTGTGGCTGTCCCCACTCTAGGTGCACACACTGATACATACACATAATTAAAAATAAAAACAAGTCTTTAACTGGTTTTTTTTTTTTAAAGAAACAGAAGAGGTACTACTTGGTACAGGAACATTTTTCTGTAGTCTAGGGAAAAAGAAAAGAAAACAAGACAGGAACAAATTCATAGGCAGGAAGTTCTGCACGAAATCTCATTGCCAGTGCCAAAGAGAAGAACACCGAAGATCTGTGAGGGCCAAAGGGTGTCCCACGACGAAAGCACACATTCTGTGTAGGGAGGGATTTTCAGCGTGGTTCTGTTCCTTGGTTCTGAGTTTCTGTGTCCAGTAAAGGCTCTTTCGGACAGCAGGAGGGGGAGGGGCGGGCCAGTAAAGAGGAGACCAGTTCTCTAGAGCCTGGCCTGGGCCTGGGAAGGAATGCTTCAGCTCAGTGGAGAGAGGGTAGCAACTGGAAACTTCTGGAAGAGCCGGGAGCTTTTTCCAAGGGCGAGGGCAGTCTAATTGGTGCCGTTTCTCTTTTCATACCTTCGTCTCCCTTCTATTTTTGTCACTCCTAGGTTAAAATTTGGTTTCAGAACCGCAGAGCCAAGGAAAGGAAAATCAACAAGAAGAAATTGCAGCAGCAGCAGCAGCAGCAGCAGCCTCAGCCGCCGCCGGCGGCACCGCCCCCACCTCAGTCGGCCCAGCCTCAGCCAGGTGCACTGAGGAGCCTACCGGAACCCCTGAGTCCCGTGTCTTCCCTGCAAGGCTCGGTGCCTGGTTCTGTCCCTGGGGTTCTGGGGCCAGCTGGAGGGGTTTTAAACTCCACCGTCACCCAGTGACCCCCCCCCCTCCCACAGTCTGTAGCGGCGGCAGAGCAATTCCAGGCTGAGCCTCGAGGAGCATGGACGCTGCGAGAATCCTCAGAAGAGACCCTTCTCCCACCCGCGAACAATACCTACAAATGAGGAATGGGGACCAAAGTAGAGACAAAGTGGGCTTGTGGGCCTCAGGGGGAAAGACATGGTCCTGATTTATTTTACTTTTTCCATTCCGACTCTTCCCGGGACAGCACCAACGAAGGAAGTGACCGCCGGCGCTACTTGGTTCATGCTCCCTGCCAGGACTGCCTACAAGGCACCAAGCTTTCAGTCTCTTCTGCCCCCAACTCTTTGCCTCCGACCGTGGACTGTCTTTCTGGTTGGAACTGAGGAAAGAGAGTAGGGCTGGAAGATGAGCAATACTTGAGCCAAGATGGCCATTTCCTGCTGACTGCTTTCTGGCAACCAGCTGGCCATCCTGCCTCAGGGGCAGGGACAGTTCAAACTCCAGGAGCCAGAGGCAGCTAAGATAGAAAACTGGACTGACCCAAGTGTGCAGAACACCCAGGTGGTCTAGGCTTTCTTCTCCCTCCACAGATCCGGGACCGGTTGGTGGGTTCAGGAGCTGTGTGGCTGGGGGGTGGGGGTCGGGGAGTGGTTAGCCAAGCCCAGGCCGAGCGACAGGGCTTGTTTAGAAAGCCTGTCACCAGAGCTGCTGTAGGCTGAATGTATGTCTGTGTTGTAAATGCCAGAGCCAACCCGGACTTCCTGTCCCTTAGTCTTTGGCTGAAGAATGGAGTTGTTGCTGCTGTCTGAGGCATTGATCTGTGGTAATAAGCCAAGCCAGCCTTTAGAAAAGCATTCTGGGTCCATGGGCAGAGAAGTGATCCGGTGAAGGGAACTGGGGAGTATCCGAACACAGCTTATTTTCTAAAAAAAAAAGCGACAAAGATAAACGAACTTTACAGATGTCAGATCCTGAAATTTATCGTCTTTGGATTTTGACTGGAATTTATTATTTTTTTTTCTAGGAAATAAAATGTCTTCTCTGATTACAAGCTAGAAGTGTGGGGGTTGAGGGTGTTAAAAAAGAATTGGGTAGGGGGGGGTTGTCTGGGCAGCTTCCTTTTACCCCAAAGCTTCAGAAGCCCGAAGGAGCAGGTTAGGAGCCCTTCCCGCCCCCCACGCCTCAGTCCAGCGTTGGGCTGTGGAATGTGTGGTTTTCCAGGGGGTGCCTTTGGGCAAAATGCTCTTCACTAGGGCTAGCTGCCTTCCAGCTGCAGCAGCCGCTCATGGGGGGTGGGGTGAGAGAGCTTCAGTTCCCTTCTCAATGCAAACAGAAGGCAACTCCCTCCATTACCGACCTCACACTCTCCCCCCCCCCCCCCCCGCTCGCCTTCGCGCGCGCACGCGCTCAGGTATGCCCCCTAGGCCAGCGAGTTAGACACAGCATTGGTTAATAGTTTTCTGTTCTTTCCAGACAACACTTTCAGGACTATATGTAGTCTTCCGAATCCCTAGGCATTTCCATGAAGCCTCTCTGCCTACACTTCTTTCGAACTACGGGGAAAGGCCTTATCTTTCCCACCCTCATTCCCCATACATAAGAATTCAAGATCAGCGTAAGATCCAAGGGATGGTTGATTATCTGGCGGGTCTGCTGCCCTCTTCCTATGAGTGTCTGGGTCTCCGGGAAAGGTCAGGAAGGAAATTTTTACTCCTCCATTTAGGACTTAGCCGTGCCCTACTACCCTAGCGGAAGACAGGGACTCACGGAGGGAGGGGACACGCAGGGCAGCGGGGCAGGCTCGTGCTCACTTCACCTCCTCCTTACTCCCGTCCGCACCCCACCCCCCCACGCAGCACTTCCCTATCCAGGTGGCGAATTTGCTATAGGAAAGGGGCTCCCCGGCGAGAAGAGGAGGGAGTTGGCCACCTAGGGGGAAGCTGCGTGTGTGTCTGCGGGGCGGGGCCTCCCCAGGTTCAGGGCCAGGTGATTCCCGTTGCCCCCAGGTGCCTCTCGCCCCAGCAAGCAACGCAGCCTGGCGTGCTGGCCGCGCCCACAAGCCAGCTCCTCGCCGGCGGCGCGGTTGCTATGCGTTGCCGTGAAACGCCTGTCAATAAACTCTGTTTGGACAGTGGAGCAAGAGCACAAGGGTTGTTTGCTTAGTGGTTAGAGGTTCAAAAGTCGGCATTGTCCCGCTGCACGCGATTACAAGTTCTTCCCCCCCCCCCCCCCCCCCCCCGCCTTCCGGGGCTCGGCCCCATTTTGGCTCAGAGATGATCTAGGGGGCGCGCTCTGAAGCGCAACCCAGCTAGCTGCAGCCGACCGGTCCCTTCCCACCCTCCACCTGCAGCAAACGCCTCCTGAGCCTCCCAGGCCAAGAGAGAAGTGGGGGAAAAAAAAAAGCCCTCCCGGGCCGGTGACGCTGCGGAGACACTGTGTCATCGCTAAGGCCAGCTGGAGGAAACGTGGGATGTGGCGCGAACTGGCAGCGCAGCCTCAGTTTGGGGAGCCTTGTGCCTGGAGCTTGAGGCAGTTTTAGAGCGGATACTCACAGGTTCCTGAATGTCCCAGCCTTAGTGACATCCAGCTTGGGGCTCCGGCCGCCAGGAGGCGCACGTGCTCTGGGCAAAGCTGTGGCTTGGCCTGTGCTGGGCGCCCAGATCATGCCCAGCCAGCGCCCCTCCTCACCTCGGCTGTTGCCACACCGGGGTACCCGAGATCTCCCTGGATAGCCCTGGGCCTGTAGAAAACAAGTTTAGGATTGAAGGGATAGGGACGGGGACACAACTCACTAACAGGAGTTTTGTGAGAGGGTTCAATCCTCAGAACTCAAATTCGAGTCGCCCAAGTTCAGACTAAGCCACCTGAGGGAGATTCTTGGATCTGCTGACTTTAAGAAAACAAAATCTGGAGTAGGGATTCCTCACCATTCTGGAAGAACCTCTTTGTACCGTTTGCTTCTCTTTCTTTCTTTAAAGATTTATTTATTTTATGTGTATGAGTGAGTGTTCGGTCTTCATGCGCACTAGAAGAGGGGTTCAGAGTCTATTACAGATGGTTGCTAGCCACCATGTGGTTGCTGGGAATTGAACTCAGGACCCCTGGAAGAGCAAGCAGCCAGTAGTGGTCTTAACCGCTGAGCCATCTCTCCAGCCCCACCGTGTATTTTTTTTTCTTCTTCTTTTAAACCTACAGAAGGCTGGAGAGATGGCTCGATGGTTAAGAGCATTGGCTGCTCTTCCAGAGGACCTGAGTTCGATTCCCAGCACCCACAAGGCTCCTCACGCCCCTTCTGTAATCACACCGGTTCAGGGGGATCTGACACCCTCCTCTGGCCCTCCACAGACAAGGTGCAGAGGCACACTTATGTGCTGGTAGAACATGGAAAAAGATAACACGGGAATGAAACGTCGGCGTGGGACATGTAGGGAAAGGGGCAAACTGTGCCCAGCTACTTTCCCCCTGTGAACATGTGTGGCATTGCCACACCCGTCTAATAAAGTTAACTTTTGAAAGGCAAATGAAAGCAACGGTGTCAGTTCTAATATTTAGTCAGATGACAACATTAGTCAAGAAAATGAATGTTAACTACAACCAGTCCGTTCCCCGCCCCCCCCCCCACGCCACCCGCCCTCTCTCTCTCTCTCTCTGTCACTCTCTTGGTTTTTTTGAGGCAGGGTTTCTCTGTGTGGCTCTGGCTGTCCTGGACTTGTTTTGTAGACCGGGCTGGCCTCGAACTCACAGAGATCCGAGTGCTGGGATTAAAGGCGCCACCTGGTCCCACTCAACCAGTTCATTCTCTTGCTGTGGTGATTCATAACCACGCAGTTTAAAAAAAAAAAGAGAGAGAAGGCGTTATGGAGCTGCTGGAGATCAGGGGGAAATGGTGTTTTTGTTTTGTGTGTGTGTGTGTGTGTGTTTCTTGTTTGTTTGTTTAGGGATGTAGTTTGCACCTCGGCTATTATTTGGGTGGGGTGGGTGGGTGTTTGTTGACCTTGGAGAGATCACATCTCCCCTATCTGTATCATGCGAGTCAGATGAGGTGGTAGGCTGGGTGTCTATCTCTACGGCACACACTTAGGATTAGGCCTTCCTAACGGCCGAGCTGCTTTTTTATTACAAACCATCTTCTGCAGATTGCCCCCGGGTTGGGGGGGGGAGGGCTTACAAAGACCCTTTGAATAGGATGATCTTGCACCCTGATCTAAATTCCAGATGTGAAGGCAAGCAAGCGACTGAAGTGATCTCACCCCTGTCACTCCCGGCAATGTCCACACAGAGCTTGTCTCTAGGAGATGGAAGGGGAGTTGAAGACGCCTCTCAAGATGCCTTAGAACTCATCAGTGCTCTCTGTTGTTTTGTTATTTAGCCCAAAAGGGGGGGGGAAAATCGATCCTTTTCGGTTTGAAGTGATCTGCACCTCAACAGATCTTATTAATTCCATGCAGAACCGAGAGCCATCCCAAAGGTTCAGCCTTTCCTCAAGTGTCTTCAAGGCAAGTAGTTTACTTAGTTGGGCTCTTACAGTTTTGTTTTGTTTGTTTGGTTTTTTTTGTTTTGTCATTAGAAACTGCTACAGCAGGCATTGTGGTAAGTGAGCCTTGAAAGCTAAGAGAAAAAAAAAAGCATGTAGGTTTACTTGTAAGCATTTCAAATAGTTTCTTTCTTTTGTTTGGTCCTGGAACTCCCTCTGTAGACCAGGCTGGCCTCAAACTCACAGAGTTAAATAGTTTCTTAAGTCATGCCTGGCTCATAGAAGCTTCTGATTCTCGTGAACTCTTAGCATCCTTCGTTCCTTGGCCATTTCCCTCTGTGCTTCCTCAAAGGTTGTGCTGTGGCTGGAGGAAATCAGGCAGGTGTGAGGGACAGCTGGAGTAACAGCCGAATGACCCCAGGCCGAACAATCACTCAGGGACTTAATGTTTATTTGTCTGTTTGTTTGCTTCCCCTGGCTACAAATCAGAGAGAATAAATATAATTCTTATTTCAGATTTCTAAAGAGACTATGAAGTTAGATGTAGAAAATAGCTCTGAAATTATTATTATTATTATTATTATTATTATTATTATTATTATTATTATTATTATTTTGAGATAGGGTTTCACTATGTAGTCCTGACTTTCCAGGGACTCACTCTGTAGACCAGTATGGCTTCGAAATCACAAAGATCCACCTGCCTCTGCCTCTGGAGTGTTGGAATGAAAGGCATGCACCTCCACACCCCAATTCTGAAATTCTCTTATTTAATCTTATTTTATGTACATTGGTGTTTTACTGCATGCATGTCTGTGTGAGGGTGTCAGATCCCCTGGAACAGTTGTGAGCCACCATGTGTATGCCAAGAATTGAACCCAGGTCCTCTGGATAAGCAGTCAGTGCTCTTAAACTGCTGAGCCATCTCTCCAGCCCCCCAATTCTGAAATACATTTTATTATTTTTTTTATTTTTTTTGGAGACAGGGTTTCTCTGTGTAGCCCTGGCTGTCCTGGACTCCCTTTGTAAACCAGGTGGCCTTATACTCACCGTGATCTACCTGTCTATGCCTCCTGAGTGCTGTGATTAAAGGCATGCACCGGTACACTCTGGCTGAGATCCTGTCTTAAAAAAAAAAAAAAAAGCAGACTAGCTCAGGTGCAGAGATTAGAGCAGCATATACCTGACATTCTTTTGGGAGGAATCTATGCCGAGAAGGTGGGGGCTAGCGCACAGATGACCTTTTGTCTCCTAGATCTCTCCACTACCCAAACATTAACATTTGTTTTAACAACAGCATCTCCAAATTGGAATTTATGACTAAACCCAGCAGGTTTAGATACTATCTACTAAGTTACCAAACCCCAAAGTGATACGACCAGTTGATTTTTATTTCCTGCAAGCTCTTACAGTTCTGTGCTAGGGACTTAATGTATAAACTAGTGTAAAGTGGGGTTTGACCTGGCTTGTCCTCACACGGGTGAGACCACTGAGCTACACCACCAGAACAGCCTATGCGTGAAGACACATCCTTGAGAGGAAGTGCACACATCTGCATGCACAGTAAGAGTCCGCTATGCACTGGGCTTATGTGCCCAGTATTATCTTGGCAGTAGAACCCCAGGCAGTTCATAC
>NC_140498.1:57839575-57909575 GCF_964271855.1 Acomys minous
TACGCCTCTCTGGTTGGGCTCTCAACTGTCACCAAGTCCTGCGCAGTGGCCAGCACCTGTACCCCAGCTATGACGAGCCCAGGAATTTAGAGGCAGTCTGGGTAAAGAAACAACACCACTCCCCCAGCTCCCACTCGCGAGGTTTTCCTGGCTTCGGGCAGTCTGGCTTCTCCTCTTGGTTTAACTAATTAGTGGGTCTGAGGACTGATGTCAACCTGGACACACATTGGGGTGTGGAGAATGGTGGGTGACTCAGTCTTGGATCACAGCTAAATAATTTACCCAAGGCTCTCTCTTTGGCCAGTTTCCTCCCCCCTTCCCCCCCCCTCCTTTAACTTCCTGCTTTGTGAAATCCAGGGAAGAGAAAGGCCGGGTTTTAATATAAGTTAATGTTTACAGTGCTGGAGACGCCATGCTTCTCCAACACCCAAGCTCTCTCTGTCCTCCCGCTCCCTCGGTCCGCCTCGCCCCTCTGCCAAGTCTTTGAGAAACGCAATGCTTGGCCACGGGGTGCGGGGTGCGTTCTGCAACGCAGGAGGCTAGAGTAAGCACAGTTGGGCCACCTTCTTGCCCCCCAAACCACATTCTTTCCTGCTTCCCAGCGGAGCAAAGTGGCAAAGGTCGAGCTTGCACACAGTAGCTGCCACAGGGGCAGCGCCCCCTTTCAGGCTCCCCTCACCCCGACCCTGTAGAAGGCTAGAGAACACAAACTGAGAGATAAGCAGAGGTGGGCTCCGTGGGGGTGGACGGCTGCAGGAGGAAGGGAAAGAGAGAGAGAGAGAGAGAGAGAGAGAGAGAGAGAGAGAGAGAGAGAGAGGGAGGGAGGGAGGGAGGGAGGGAGGGAGGGGAGGGAGGGAGGGAGGGAGGGAGGGAGGGAGGGAGGGAGGGAGAGAGAGAGCGCCCTTTGGAAGCCTGGCTGGGCTTAGGCTATGAAGGCACACTAAGCAGCTCCCTTGGACATTTCCTGCCAGCATATTTAGATGGTGCAAGGGTGAACAATGGGGAAAAAAGTAAGTTTTTTTTTTTATTGTGTACATTCTAGCCAGTTGGGGTATTGATGTGGCTCTGGTTTATGCAATTCCAACCGAGATGTATGTATGTGAGACCTGGGGAGATGACTCAGCGGTTAAGGGCACTGGCTGCTCTTGCCAGACGACCTGGGTTTAGTTTTCAGCACCTACACAGGTGGCTCACAAACGTCTGAAACGGTGGTCTTGGGATCATGACTCCTTAACTGTGCACAGATATACACACAGAAAAAACCAAACAAACAAACAACACAACCGAAAAACAAATACTCAATACACAAGAAATAAGCAAAACTTAAAGAATTATATGTGTGTACTTACACATACATGGAATAATATCTTTTTTAGTTTTTAAAAACATAAAAGTGGAAACTAAGTCATATTTTACTCTGCAACCTTTTTTTTTTCTTCTTTAAATCACATAAGGCCAGGCTATGGTGGTGAACACCTTCCATCCCAGCACTCAAGAGGCAGAGGCAGGTGGATCTCTGTGAGTTCGAGGCCAGCCTGGTCTACAAAGCAAGTCCAGGACAGTCAAGGCTACACAGAGAAACCCTGTCTTAAAAAAACAAAAACAAAAAAAGAACAAAACAAAAAAAAAATCACATAATGCTATGCATGGCTATTTCTGGAGTCATTATGAATATGTTCAACAGTTATTTTTTAATTTTTGTTGTTTTCCAAGATAGGATTTTTTCTGTGTAGCCCTGGCTGTCCTGAATTCACTTTGAAAACTAGGCTGGCCTCAAACTCACAGAGATCTGCCTGCCTCTGCCTCCCTGAGTGCTGGGATTACAGGTGTGTGCCACAGCACCCTACTTTAAGATTTATTTTATGTGTATGAGTGTTTTGCCTGTGTGTGTGTGTGTGTGTGTGTGTGTGTGTGTACCATATGTGTGCCTGGTGCTCATAGAGGTCAGAAAATGACATCAGGTCCTCTGCAAGAGCAGCTGCTCTTCCCTGCAGAACCATTTCCCCAGCCTCCCAGTGGATTTTTTTGGATGTCTACTCCATCAAAAGACTATGTATTGTGATTTAAAATTTTTTTATTTATACGCATGTGTCTGTGTGAGTGCATGTGGCTGCCCTTGGAGGCCAGAAGAGGTCATGAGATCCTTGGGGGGCCAGAGTTATAGGTGTCTGTGGGGTGCCGGGAACTGAACTCTGGTCCCCTAGAGGAACAGCTGGTGCTCTTAAGTGATGAACCATCTCTTCAGCATCCCCCCCCCCAATGTTAATATATCAATACAGAATTCTACCGTGCTTTATTCAGGCATTTCTTGTGAATACTTATTGTGTGAAGCATGCCGGGAGCATCAGGAAGCATCACAGGCAAGAATTTGTACTTGTGGGGCAGGGCTGATTAATTCCTATGGAAAGACACTTAACCACCTAAAGTTAGGAGTCAATGAAAGTGTGTGTGTGTGTGTGTGTGTGTGTGTGTGTGTGTGTGTGTGTGTGGTATTTTCCTGTGTATAAGACGACTATTTAACCCAGAAAAATCCGTGTTTTCCCTTGCTTCATATGTCCGGGCCATATAGTAGGGGATGCCGTGGCTGATTCCCTGCTCTGTGTGGGGAGTATGAAGCAGGGAGAACAAGCTGCCCACATCTCCCTGAACTTCGAGGAGGAGAGTGTGGATTGGCTCTCCACCAGAGCCTGCCCATTTGCTTCCAGTTGAGTGTGGAGCACGCCTTAAAAGGGCAGTGTAGCTGGCACTGGCTGTCTGCTGGCATTTAATAAAGCATCTGGCTGTCTGTGCCCCGCCTGCAAATAGACACATGCCCGAGTCTGCTGCACAGGGTGTGCACTGGAAGAGGGGTAGTCTTATACGGTGAGTATATATTTTAACTGGAAATATATATATATATATATATATATATATATATATATATATATATATATATATACACACATACACACACACATATACATATATGCACATATATATTCTTTTGTGTTTGTTTGTTTTAAGATTTATTTATTTGGGACTGGAAAGATGGCTCAGTGGCTAAGAGCACTGTCTGCTCTTCCAAAGGACCAGGGTTCGATTCCCAGCACTCACATGACAGCTCACAACTGTCTGTAACTCCAGGGCCAAAGAACCCTCAGACCAATACACATAAGATAAAATTATTTTTAAAAAAAATAAAGAAAAAAGAATTATTTATTTATGTATGTAAGTGATCTATTTGCATATGTGCCTGATCACAGAAGAGGGCATCAGATCCCTTTATAGATGGCTCTCAACCACTGAGCTTTCTCTCCATCCCTGTTTGTTTTTTGAGACAAGGTATCACTGTGTAGCCCTGACTGGCCTGACCTCACTCTGTACTAGGCTGGCCTCAGATTCAGAGATCCACCTGCCTCTGCCTTCTGCGTGCTGGGACCAAAGCTGTGCACCACCACGTCCATAGCTCCTACTTTCATGTTTACACAGGTTGGAGAGATGGCTTTAGGGTTAAAAGTGCTGTCCAGCCCTGGGGATGGGAGTTTGGATCCTGGCATTAGCCTTCTGTGAGTACAGGCATGCACACCCTTAAACACACAGACACAGATAAATAAAATAGGCACACACGGACACACACGGACACACACATGACACACACACACACACACACACACACACGGACACACACCCACACACGGACACACACCCACACACGGACACACGGACACACACACACACGGACACACACACACATGGACACACACACACGGACACACACACACATGGACACACACACACACACGGACACACACACACACATGACACACCCACCCACACACACACGGACACACACCCACACACGGACACACACCCACACACGGACACACCCACACACACACACACACCCACGGACACACACACACATGGACACACACACACACACACACACACACACACACATGGACACACACACGGACACACACACGGACACACTCACACACACACACACACCGGAAACATGAAGGAAGACCAGCTGTGTGGCACACAGCAGAATGAGCTCTTAGAAAACACCCACTTCTTAATTCTTAGAACCTGTGACTTCCTTCAGGCAAATAAGCCTGCAAAACTTGGCCAGTGTGCTGACGCCCTAAGGAGGCAGAGGCAGGTGAATGTCTATGAGTTCCAGGACAACCTGATCTATAGAGTGACCAGGTTAAGTCGCTCCAGGCCAGCCAGGGTTTAGTAATGAGACTATGTCTCAAACAAAACAAAACAACAACAACAACAACAACAACAAAAACAAAAACCAAACCAAACCCAACAAATCCCAAACCAACAACATAAACAAACAGTAAAGAAGAGTCTCTCCACCAACAGCCTACAGGGTAAGGTGCCAACGGCCTACAGGGTAAGGTGCCTGCCTCCCTCCAAGCCTGGCAACCTGAGCTTGATTCCCCAGGCTGTGGAAGGAGAGGACAGACTCCTGCAAGTTTCCTTTGAGGTCCATACATGTGCTGTGACATGTGAGCACTCAGCACACACACACACACACACACACACACACACACACACACACACACACACACACACACAAATAAATAATAAAGGTAATTTAAAAAACCTTTAAAACTCCCCTCAGCTGAAATAAATATACACACAGGTATAATTGAATTAAGTATCCTGGGCTAAGGGTTGAGCTCAGAGTAAAAGTGCATGTCTGGCGTGCTTGAGTTCTAGGGTGTGATCTCCTGCAACACATGTACACACAATCACACACGCAAACACACACATACATACACACAAATATACACACAAACATGCACACAAATACACAAACAAACACATACTCATGCACACAAATACACACACATATACACACATAAAAACACACAAATAGGGCCAGGCATGGTGGCGCACACCTTTAATCCCAGCACTTGGGAGGCAGAGGCAGGTGGATCGCTGTGAGTTTGAGGCCAGCCTGGTCTACAAAGTGACTCCAGGACAGCCAAGGCTACACAGAGAAACCTGGTCTTGGAAAAAAAAAAAAAGGCTGGAGAGATGGCTCAGTAGTTAAGAGCACTGACTGCTCTTCCAGAGGTCCTGAGTTCAATTCCCAGCAACCACATGGTGGCTCATGACCATCTATAATGTGATCTGATATGCACTGTATTCATAAATAACAACAACAACAACAACAACAAAAAGAAACAAATAATTCCACCGGGGTAGGGGGCGAGTGGCACACACCTTTAACCCCAGAACTCGGGAGGCAGAGGCAGGTGGATCTCTATGAGTTTGAGGCCAGCCTGATCTACAATGCAGAGAGAGAGAGAGAGAGAGAGAGAGAGAGAGAGAGAGGAGAGAGAGAGAAGAGAGAGAGAGAGAGAGACAGAGACAGAGACAGAGACAGAGACAGAGAGAGACAGAGAGACAAAGACAGGGAGAGAGAGGGGGAGGGGGGGGGAGAGAGAGAGAGACGAGGAACAGGGTAGATTCTGTTGCTATAAGCCACCAGTCATATGAATTCTTTCAAGCACCCACCCACAGGGAACACACAGAAAAGTCATTTATGACAGTAAACACCCCACACTGAGTCCCTGAGCCTCGCGCCTCAGTCTGCTTAGGTAGACCTGAGGGACCGCAGCCCTCTGCAGGTTTTCAGAGATGAAGCTGACCCATCGGCCAAGCGCACTCATGTTTATTTATTTATATAGCTTCAAAATTACTACTACTACTACTATTTCTGAGTTAGTTCTTTATGTACAGTTCTATGTGTTGGGTTTATTCAAGGAAGAAGTGACCAAAAAAAAAGATGGCTCAGAGGTTAAGAGCACTGACTGCTTTTCCAAAGGTCCTGAGTTCAATTCCCAGCAACCACATGGTGGCTCACAACCATCTATAATGTGATCTGATGCCCTCTTCTGGCATAAATAAATAAATAAATAAATAAATAAATAAATAAATCTTTTTAAAAGTTTATCTCTTTGATAGTTTTTGTTTTGTTTTGTTTTGTTTTTCTGAGACTGGGATTCTCTGGGTAGCTCTGGCTGCCCTAGACCTCACTCTGTAGACCAGGCTGGCTTCGAACTCACAGAGATCTGCCTGCCTCTGTTCCTCAAGCGTTGGATTAAAGGCGTGTGCAACTACAGCTGGCTGTCTATTTATATTTTATATTCATGGATGTTTTGTTTTGCCAGCGCAGATCTCTATGCATCACATGCACGCATTGCCTAAGGCAGCCAGAAGAGGACGTCAGATCCCCTGGAACTGCCATTACAGATGGTTGTGAGCCACCGTGTTGGTGCTGGGAACTGAACTCAGGTCCTTTAGAAGCCGGTGCCTTGACCACTGAGCTACCTCTCCAGGCACTATCCAGGCTCTGTACACAGTGGTTTAGAGCTTGGAAAGTTTTTTTTTTTTTTCCAGAAAACAGGCTGTGAGGTAGATGGAGTACTGGGGCCTCAATTTAGATCATTTTCACCCCCACTTCTATCGAGTTGAAGCAGCAACAAGTCCGAGGTTTATACACAGATGGTTGATATCACCAAGCTCTCCACACCATGGGCAGGGTCTGTCTGTCTGTCTGTCTGTCTGTCTCTGCCATCCTGTCCCCTCCCTTCTCAGATAGGGCCTTGCTACATAGCCAGGCAGGCTGGCCTCAAGCCCATGAGCCCCCTGATTCAGCTTCCTGTGTGTGCCACCAAGCTTACTATAGTTCTTTGTTTATTTTTTATTTTTGGTTTTTCATGAGACTGTTTCTCTGCGTAGCCTTGGCTGTCCTGGACTCACTTTGTAGACCAGGCTGGCCTCAAACTCACAGAGATCCACCTGCCTCTGCCTCTGCTGGGATTACAGATGTGCAGCACTGTTGTCTGGCTAGTATACTTCTTTTTTAATCTAAAAATTCATCAAATAAGCTAGATGGTAGTGGCGCACACCTTTAATCCCAGCACTCAGGAGGCAGAGGCAGGCGGATCACTGTGAGTTTGAGTCCAGCCTGGTCTACAAAGTGAGTCCAGGACAGCCAAGGCTACACAGAGAAACTCTGTCTTAAAAAACCAAAACCAAAAACAATATAATTTTTTTAATGCCCACTTTTCTCAACAAACAGCAAAGCTTGAGTAAGGAAAAAGTTGTGATTTTTCTACTCATGGTGAGCCACTGACAGCATTTAAAAGTTTATTTTTAAATTTAAAAACCCTTAACTAATTCATTTTGCTTGCCAAAAATATAATGTGGGAGCTGGAGAGATGCTCAGAGGTAACAGCGTTTGCTGCTCCTGCAGAGGACACAGTTGAACCCACAGACTTGGGATTTGTTTCAAAAGTAGTCTTTCTCCGTCTCTCCTCATTTCCAGCCCCGACTTTCTCTCTCCAAAGAGAATATAAATTGTTCTTGTACAGGTCTGTGCCAGCTGGACACAGACAACAAACAGACTCTAAATAGACAATGTAGATATTACACCACTCAAATTCTTTCTTTTAAAAAAAACCAACCAACCAAACAGAAGGTCTCACTATGTAGCCCTGGCTGGCCTTGCCTGGAATGCTCTATGTAGAACGAGCCAGGCTTGAACTCACAGAGATCCTCCTGCCTCTGCCTTCACAGTGCTGACATTAAAGGTGTGCGCCACCATGCCCAGCACCATACGAGTTTGAAGACCAGCTCTGGCGCTGCATGGTGGCACATGCCTTGAATCCAGTATTCCGGTGCCAGAGTTGGGTGTTTTCCTATCAGTCTAACACCAGCCTGGGACACAGAAAGAGACTCTGTAATACGGGGCAGTGCAAGTAACTCTCACTATGTGTACGCTGATATTTCTCATTCTATCTTATTTGATTTATTTTTAGGTGTGTGTGCATGCTTGCGCATGCGTGTACGTGTATGTGCGCGTGTGTGTGCAGGCATGTATGTGTGCACATTTGTGTGTAGTGTGTGTAGTGTGTGTGTGTGTGTGTGTGCGCGCGCGTGTGTTGCTAGAGATGGATTTCATGGCCATGGGCGTTCTAGGTAAGACCTATACCACTAATTGAGCCATGTCTTTGGCTTCTATTTTATTTAAATAAAAATATGTATTAACAGACTAGTAAATTGGATTCATCAACTGCATGTCGTTGTTTGAAAAATACCAACTCAGGATAGCGGGGGGGAGGGGGAAATATGGTTGTGCAACTCTAGGCAATACTTTTCACTGCAGAAAGCACTTTTCAAATGCATTGTATAGGCCTTCCGGTTCCATGCATCCCTGGACACCAAGCATGTGTGCAGTGCCCGGGGAGGCCAGAAGGGAGCGCTGGGTGCTGTGGGGCTGGAGTTGCAGGCCCGTTTTGAGGCACGATGTGGGTGCTGAGAATCAAACCCAGGCTTTTGCAAGAGCAGCCATCTCTCCAGCCCCAACAGACACTATTTTGTCCAACACTCTCAGCAGTCCTGTCAAATATTTTGCCTCAACTGACTAATGTGACAAAGGCTTCAAAGACACTGAATTTTGAGGTTCAGAAGCGAGGTGGGTGATAAACACAGAAGCAGAGGTAGATTTTTTTTTCTCACTGAAACATGTCAGCCTTCCTCCACGGCCTGTGTTAGAAGGAATACAGAGTTGAGCTCTGCCTGGATGCTAAGTTTAGTTCTGTGCTTTCTGATAGCGAAAGCAAACAGTGGGCCACAGAGTCTCACTGGTTGAAGAAATCAAGCACACGTGTTTGAATAAACTTCCTTCTGGCATCACATTCCAGGACATGGTTCTGTATGCAGGGACTACTGTACAATAATGAAAAAATTAATATTATTTTCGCCAGTGGGTTTTTTTTTTTTGTTTTATAAAACACCAAATTGTCAGAACAAGGCTCATTAAAAAAAAAAAGATTTGTTTGTTTATTTTGTTTTACACAGGGTTTCTCTGGGTAGCCCTGGCTGTGCAGGGACTTTCTCTGTAGACTAGGGTGGCCTAGAACTCAGAGAGAATTGTCTGCCTCTGCTTCCTGAGTGCTGGGATTAAAGGCGTGCGCCACCACCAGCCACCTAAAGATTTGTGTGTGTGTGTGTGTGTGTGTGTGTGTGTGAGAGAGAGAGAGAGAGAGAAGAGAGAGAGAGAGAGAGAGAGAGAGAGGGAGAGAGAGTAAGTGTGTGTGTGTGCATGTGCACATTTGAATGCAGTTCTCTGGGAGACCAGAAGAGAGCATCAGATCCATGAACTTATAGATGGTGTTTGGGTTCTGGGACCAGAACTCAGGTCCTCTGGAAGAGTGTCACATGTTCCTAACCAATGGGCCACCTCTCCAGGCCTTCAGGACAAATTTTAATAAGGATCTTAGGCCCTAGCCTTGGAGATTGTGTCTCCAAGAGTCCTTTTACACGTCTTTTTAAAACTTTAAATTGTATGTGTGTATGTGTGTATGCACGCATGCGTGCATGTGTGTGTATGGATAGACGGATGGGTGGATGTGTTTCTGTATATATGTGCTACAGTTAGTAACTGCTTTTATCTGCTGAGTCGCTTAGCTGGCCTGGAATCAGTACCTGTAATCCCTTACCGTCAGTATTATTTTCTTATTTCTTTCTCCTTTTGGAGGGTTCTGGGAACTGAGCCTGGAGCCTTGTGTATGCTGGACACTCTATTGCTGAGCCACATCCACAGCCCTCACCCTGCCCTGAGGCAGGAGGACGCACTCAAGCCCACTAACCTATGCTACACAGAGAGCCCTTATCCCAAGAAAGGACAGCACACAAAGCAAAACCCCCAAGGCGTAAACTAAGACTGCGCTCTTTTCAGAGAATAGCTGCCCCTTTGCTCAGCTGGTTAGCAAGCTCCCCAGTCTCTTTGGCCAGAGAACTGGTGCACTCTCCTTAGTGCCTGTCTCTTGAAGGCTCCCTAACCTAACTATACCTCTAAAACTCACTTTGCTCTGTAAAGGCCACACATTCACAGAGTTGAGGTGTTTCATCGTTGTCTTTCCCCCCCCCCCTCCAAGACAGGGTTTCTCTGTGTAGCCTTATCTGTTCTGGGCTCGCTTTGTAGACCAGGCTGGCCTTGAACTCACAGAGATCTGCCTGCCTCTGCCTCCCGAGTGCTGGGATTACAGGCGTTCGCCACCATGCCTGGCTGTCATCATCATCTTTCAGTCCCTTATGGACTGCAATTCTGCCTCCCTCTTCCTTGTTTACTGTCCCTTGCTGCTTAAGGAGCAAGCATGGTGGCTGCAGTGCACCATGGGACTAGACAAACAACCCAGGGCTAGTAGAATGGACAGTCAAGGCAGCCTGAGCGCCAGGCAACATCCCAGCTCTACGTGACTTCAGATTTCCACGTAGGAGAGAAATGAATTGCATACACGTAAGCCATTGCTACGTGTGCTCTCTGCTAACCACACCCACATCTGAGTGATATATCAGCCGCCGCAGGCATGATTTATAAATGAGGGGATGGTCTCTTAGCCTTGGGGTCCTACCAATTCCTGCGCAAATCCCACTTCATCAAGACACTTCCATCCTGGTCACCAGACTATTCCAGAACTAGATGTTGCATGTGTGTCCTATGTTCAAAGCCGGATGCTGTCGAGCACTGGCCAGGGCCCTGACCAAGACCCAGCCGTGTCCATCAGAGAATGATATGAAACCTTTGCAAAGTCTGCATTGCACTGCTAATGTTGACTACCCCCCCCCAGGGGGGGCGCTGGACAAAGCCCTGCTGCTAATGTTGACTACCCCCCCCCCGGGGGTGGGGGTGGGACTGCTGGACAAAGCCCTGCCGCCTATCTAGTAAGAGGGCCACTGTGCGGTTCTGAAAAGCCCTGCTCTGCCCAGCATACTCTTCACGTAAGCTGTCTCACGACAACACAGAAGATGAGAAGAAGAGCCCTAATTCCCCGGGCCATAGACAGTGTCAAAGGGATTAGGTTATTTGCCCTACTCCAGAAGGTCAATACATAACGGACACAGAAAGGCAACCCCTGTCCAGGGTTCTGAGGGAAAAATATTTCATTTTTGCATTTGGCCAAGGATCCTCCCCTTTTTCTCCCACTGAATCCGAGGCTAGACAACTGGGAGTTTGGAAGCTGGCTGTGCCTCAGTGCTTGCTTGTGTCCCTGTGGAGGGGCCCACCCACAGGGCGGGGGCCACTGAAGAGCCCTTAGAAACTGTCTCTTGCAGCATTAAGTCCGAATAAATTGTGCATGCACTTATTACGATGACTCCAATAAATACAGGATCATCATGTTTTCGGTTTTTAGGTGATATGTTTTGTGCACATTTTTTTTTCTGAAGTAGAGACTGTTTCGTGTAGTATAGAAATCCTAGGCTTATTTAGTTGTGCGAACCTTCTGAGTGAGCAAATAGCTATGATGCTGTCAAACCTCATAGTCTCACAAATCAGGTCTAGTAGAGAATTCAAAAAGGGAAAAGAATTTATTCAGGAAAAAATAGAGTTCATTTATAGGATATAGCAAAATATATCGCCACCCATCTGGAGAGTTTAGCGTGTCGCAGTGCAGACATGAAGCATGCATGCGTACTTATGAAACAGACTTTCTTGCAACGCTGGGCACTGAACCCAGAGTCTGGGACAACCAACCAAAAAACCCAATATTTTAAAAGAAACGCACTAGGAAGAGGAAGAGTTCACAAACTTGAGAAAGCAACACATATTTCACTCAGATGTAGACAACCCGGGCTGAGTTACCTGAGGAGCAGGTGCGGAGAGATGACATTGCCAGGTCAGGAACCAAAAGCTAGTTTGGGAAGTTGACGCTGGCCCTATTCTTCAAAAAGGGGCGCTCGCTCGCTCACTCGGGGAGCCTGATCAACTCCGCTTTCACTCCGGTAAGTTCACGGTCTCCAGGGTTGCCTTGAAGGCGGGGCGCGTCCCTGGGCCAGCACAGTAGGGGTTCCAGCTTAGGGCAAGAGCCCCCCGAGATAAACGCTTCAGAGGGCTGGCAGCTGCTGAGCGTAGGTAAGAAGCCTTACATCCAGCGAGCTCCCTTTACAGGCTGAGACGAGCTGTGGGCAAAGCCACAGGAAGAGGTGTACCCAGAGAAAAGCAAAGGCTGTGAGTGTTTCCTAGGTGTTTATCGCCGCTGGGCCACCTTCGTTCTGGACTGGGAACCTGCAGAGTTTGGGGAAACCCACAGGTTCTTTGGTTGAGGAGTCTGGTTGTGATTTCCAGAGATTGCCAGGTTGAGGATGTGTGGTGAGGAAGCCGGCTGGTTGTCAGGGTCTCCACAGCTTTGACCGCAGCCAGAATGGGTTCAACCGACACATCGGTGATCCAGAGACCGTCTCTCACTTTACTTGATGAATTCAAGAGGAATTGTAGGGCGTGTGGATTCTGCCTAGGGCACCACCGAGAGACGAGGCGTGGAGGTACACGCAGGTAAGCTCACCACCCACGCTTGCTCCCTTAACACCCTCCAAAATCATTGCAGTGGCGTCTGCTCCTTACGCGAACGGAACACACTAAACTAAGGAGCCAACGAGCTGAGGGAGGTGAGTAGTCCCGCAGCACGCTCCCATCCCCCACGCGCCCTCCCCCCTCCACGCGCCCTCGGAGACCCAGGCCTTTTTTTTTTTTTTTTAATTCGAGACAGGTTTCTCTGTGTAGCCTTGGCTATCCTGGAGTCACTTTGTAGACCAGGCTGGCCTCGAACTCATAGTGATCCCTCTGCCTCTGCCTGTGGAGTACTGGGAGCTTGGCGCTCCAGCACCTTTAGCCCACTCTCACATCCCCAGGGGCCACAATGTGCATCTCCAGGGGACTTCAATTCCTGGAACATGGGTGGAGCCCGGCCATTCCACCCTTAGGCTCTGCTCTCATTTCTGAGGTTGAAATCTCATCCTGCTACCCACGGTATCCCACGGAAGCCCTCCCCATGCCTGCTGCAGCCTACACGCAGCCCAGTGTGGCTGTCTCCCTCGCTTTCCTGAGGACTGTCCGGCCAGCCCTAGCTTTCTACTGGAAACCACCAGACAGCTGCCCCGCGTACTGAAGAAAGTGTGCCCCGTTCCCTTCTAGGTCCTTGGAAGACACCTCCTTTCATCCTCCTTTGAGCCCCCAATAATGAGGGAATAGAATTCAGTGACCCAGTCGACGCCATGGGTAAGGAAGGGGATGGAACATCTAAGGTCAGGGTAACCAGTCTGTTTTTTAGAGTCGTATTCTGAGCAAAGCTCGCATCCCAGGTTCGCCAAACCGCAGCCTCCTTGCTTGCACAAAGGCGTGGCGGTTTCTCAGGCTAGTCCAGAGTTCTGCAGCCTGCAAATCAGCCCTGCAACTACCCGGTGCCCCAAACTCCCAGCCCCTGCCAACCTCTACTTTTCTCCCCGCCCCCATCCCAGAGCCGGGGGCAGAAGCTACAGCCCCGCCAACCTGCGACGTGAGATTGAGATCTCAGACTCCCAGAGAAGCTCGCTTTATTCTGGAACCCAAATGTCTCTTGGACGCAAAACTACCGGGCTCTCAGCACCCGCACCAACTGGACAGAAGCATCCCCCGAAGAAGCTCCTGGAGGAGGTTGCTGTGGCAACAAGGGAGTTTTGGAAAACTAGGAAGTGCTCAGTCAGCTAAGACCAGTGGGTGTATGAAAACCATACCAACAGTGTAGGGGGTTTGTTAAAGGAGAGGACCTTTAGGGATGCTTGGAGAATGGAAGAGGTCAGTGGCTGGCCTCTAGGCCTCTAGTTACTCAGGAACGTGATGATGACCTCACTAAAAAGTCATTAATAATGCGGACAGACAACTCTTTTGTACATATTAAATCGAACCTGTTCATATTCTTTAATTTAAACCCTATGGCAATCCTGTAAGGCAGCACAAATTTTGCCACTATATTCAAGTGGGAAAAGACACTAAATTTTTTTTGACATCTCCAGTGTGGATTTGTCACACCCCAGAGCCCAGGATGTGTGCAGCATCCGTCAACCGGGGAAAAAACATATTCACACTGAAGAGAAGAGAGGAAAAAAACAATCACCTTATTGACTTCAGAGAATTTCTTTCTAACAGGTCGTTACTCAGTTCCTCTAAGGAACAGAGCAAATCATTGAATTAAACAAGTAAACAAAACTGCCTAGTGTCCTGTGGGTTCCTTCTTCCAAAATCTTGGGCTTAGACTTTGGGGGTAGCTCAAGAAAGGTAGAGAGTCATTAGAAAAAAAATCTTTAGAAAAGCTGTGGTTTTTCAAGACTAGGTTTGTCTGCGTAGCCCTGGCTATCCTGGAACTCATGCTGTAGACCAGGCTTTGCCTCACAGGTGCTGGGATTAAAGGTGTGCCACCACAGTCTTTGTCTTTCTGTCTGTCTGTTTGTTTTCGAGACAAGGTTTCTCTGTGTAGCCTTGCCTGTCCTGGACTGGCTTTGTAGACCAGGCTGACTTGGAACTCAAGGCCTGCCTCTACCTTCCCGAGTGCTAGGATTACAAACGTGCGGACACCGCATCTGGCTTGAAGAAAAATTCTTAAGAAAAAATGATGGTTAACATTTTTAAATGAGATGGAACCATCACCCTCTAGGAAAGTTTGGAATAAGTAGGGTCAAGTCGGCTTCATCACTTCTCAGGCTATTCATATTTATTAAGCATTTCCATAAACAACCTAAGTATCTTGAAAAGAGCAACTGAGTTGGAAATTCCACACCTGTCGACAAAGAATGGTCAATTTACGGGTTTAAGTGGAAAAAAAAATCAGTTCTCCCCCTCCCCTCAAACCTTCAAATCACGACGGGGGTTGGGGGGGGGGGAAGAGAACCAGTCAGGGCTTTGTGAACAGTTTTCCCAGGTGTACCAAGGCACCTGGCTTCCTTCCAGGAAGATACTCGCGCTCTAAATAGGAACTTCAAATGTCCCCGTGCAGCTTTGTCCCTCAGTACAAGAACTCTTTGCTTCCATTTTCTCTCAGGTCCCGCTGTGAAGAATTTCTGATCTTCAAAGGAAATGGTGTAGGTTGAAGGATGGGCTTTAACGAAATATTTGCATAAAGAGGGGGAGAGACTCTAGGAGGGAGAAATAAGGCAAAGGAAGGGAAGTGAAGAAGAGGAGGGAAGCACTCACTCACGTTACTGTGTTTTTGAAACCCCAAACGGCTCCCTTCCATTATTCTTAACCTTACACCCTTTCAGCTGTCTTGTTTCCGGACAGACAAAGACACCGAGGCGAGCTGGTTGAGAACGCTCAAGTTTGCACCCTTTTTAGTTTGGAGTCCCGGTTCTCTGAACTGGTCCCAGGATAGAGTCCTAGAGGCAGGGAAAGGAACAGGCCCAACAGAGGCTCACCTGGCCGTTGGCAGGGCACCAGAAGCGGCCTCAAAAGTTTCCAGAAGCCCAGGTCTTTTCCCCGGAGGTCCGCCAGTGTCCCTCCGGCTA
The DNA here is from genome assembly GCF_964271855.1 of Acomys minous. NCBI lineage: Eukaryota > Metazoa > Chordata > Mammalia > Rodentia > Muridae > Acomys > Acomys minous. The sequence goes on from NC_140498.1 coordinate 57,854,903, forward strand.
CACCCAGCTGGCTCTTGCGCCCTCACGAATGTTCTCCTTGTGAGGCGTCTAGGCTAAGCCTCCCTATCCTTAGCTGCCTACTCGGGTTCCCAGACCCGCTCACCCCAAAGCCTGCGATCCTCACCGAGGTTCCTGCGGCCGCAGGGGTGCGATGCCGGATGGCTGTGGCGACGCGCTAAGGCCCGGTGGCAGGCGGCCCTCCCGGGCTGCAGCGGGGACGCTGGGAGGCACTGCACCTCCGGGAGGTGGCGGCGGAGGCAAGGCCAGTAGCTCCTCGCCCGAGCTCACCGCACAATCCTGCTCGGGCTCTTCGCCCCCGCCGCCCCCGCCGCCCCCGCCGCCCCCGCTCGTGGTCCCGCTGCTTCGCTTCTTGTCCTCCTCCTTCTTCCATTTCATGCGCCGGTTTTGGAACCAGATTTTGATGTGTCTCTCTGTCAAGTTCAGCATCACTGCCAGCTCCACCCGCCGAGGCCGGGAGATGTATTTGTTAAATAAGAACTCCTTCTCTAGCTCCAGCAGCTGCGCCCGGGTGTAGGCTGTTCGGGTCCGCTTGTTCTCCTCCGGCTCCGCTGCGTACGCACCGCCTGTGGGTGACACGGGGAGGTCAGTGTGCGGTCCCCCGGGCCCCATGAAGGCCAAATATTTTATCCCCAGCCCAAGAACAACCTCCTACTGCTTGTGATTGCTCAGTCTAATCGCAGGCCCTTGCTCTCACAGTCCACCGTGGCAACCACAGCCTTTAGCCAGTTGAGCCCTTTCTCCCTCGGCCATTGCGCGCGGGTTCTCACGCTTGGATCGGACAACCAGTGGTTTCAGATTTAGTTCATTGAACTGATGTTGAAATGGTTAAAATGCACATAATAGACCATTTGATTTACTCCGTTCTACTAAATCAATAGTATGCCTTAAACACGGGATTTTTAAATTTTTATTTTCATTGACTTTATGTCCGGGTCGTAGCCTCATCCCTCTTCTCCTCTCGGTCCTATCCTCACTCCCTCCTTCTTTTCCCTGCCTCCCCTTTCCTACTCCTCAGGAAAGGGAGCGCCCCCCCCCAGTAACCCACCCCAGAACGTCAGGACGGAGAGGTTCATCTTTCACTGAGGTGGGCAAGGTAGTCCGCCAAGGGGAAACGAGGGGGAAAGTAGGCAACAGAGTCCAAGTCAGGGACAGCCCTATTTCCTTACCAGCGACCCACAGATGACTAAGCTGTCCATGGCTACATATGTGTAAGGGGCCTAGGTAAGAACAAGATTTTAAACAAACTTTCTGGCGTTGACCCAGTTCAATCTGACTGTATGAAATACAGTTCAGATTACTATCCCGTCCTCATAGGGATATGTATAACCGGGTATATATACATTTCTAGACCGAACTTTTACCGCATATAACGTTAATTTTCTTCCTTATTCACTGTTTCATTAAAACAACGCTAAACTCAACACATTAAATTATTTTTAACAAGATCAGAACCTCATTGTGAAGCCTTTAATTCTAGCGCTCCAGAGGCAGAGGCAGGGGCAGGCAGACGGGGGGGGGGGGGGGCAGCCTGTATCCTAGCTACTTTCAGGCCAGCAATTGCAACTTAATAAGACCTTGTTTCAAAAATATTTTAATAATTTATTTATTTTATGTGCATTGGCTTTTGCTTGCATGTACGTCTGCATGAGGGTGTCAGATCTTGGAGTTACAGACAATTGTGAGCTGTCATGTGGGTGCTGGGAGTTGAACCCCAGTCTTCTGGAAGAGCAGCCAGCCATCTGTTCAGCCCCCCAAATATTTTAAATGAATTTAATAATTCACTAATGGATGCAGACTGCAGTTTGAAAGATTATGGTGCTTATTAAGTTATGGGCACAGTTTATTATATCTTTTAATATGTATCATTTATATTTATTTAAATATTTATTATCATGTATATAGAATATGCATGTGTGAGCTTGGCAGCATGCATGTGGAGGTGGGGGGGTAACTTTTGGGGGTTGACTCTCTCCTTTTATCTTTGGATCCATGGATTGAATTAAGGTCCTCAGACTTGCACAGGGAACCTTTATTATATTATTGTTATTGCTATTATTATTATTATTATTATTATTATTATTATTATTATTATTTTCTATACTGAACCATCTCCTGGGCCCATATATTATATTTAATATAGTTATATTGTAGTTACCGAGAGGTAATTGTTACAGTAATTTCAGTTAGTCTTCTACATCTGAGGGAAAAATGCTGCTTTAGGAAAGGTCACCCTTAGCAGGAGGAGACAATTAACTCCCTGCTTGGTGGCCCCATCTTGCCCGAAATGTTGGCAGAGGTCAGATCCAACCCGAACTGAGGGCTACTTCGAAGAGCGATGGGTCACAGGCACCAAACCCGCATCTAAAGCAAGCAGCAGACCCAGGTCACCAGGAAATCAGTGCACAAAGTGAGTGTTTCCCAGGTCTGCGTCCTTTGCTTCTGTGCGGAGCACCTGCTGCACTGGATTGTGGTGGGCGCTGGTTTGGGGCCCCCCCACCAAAGCTCATGGAGGAGCCCAAAGCTGCCTTGATTCACGCCAGAGACAAGGAACATTTTTTCAAAGAGCTGAAAGGACAAGGGATTGTTTTCCTGGATGGAACCGCTCCCGGGTTTTTCCCAGGTCAAGAAGAGACGCTAGAATCTGAGGTGGGGCCTCTAGACCACTCCTCTCTGGAAAAGCAGCTCTTATCCCCAGGAACACCTCCAAACCACCCAGGCCTTTCTCAAAGCAGAAAAGGGGCGCGACTTATCCTTAATGGAACAGTTAAAGATGCCAACCACAGTTTCACACACGTAACTCACAGATTCTTGCGACTCCTGCCCTCAGCTGCCCACTTGGCCAAGTCCTAGTGAAAGGCCATAGGGATCTGCGCTCAGCTAGAGGAAGCGGCGGGGAGGCGGGAGGGGCGGAGGGGGGGACCGCTTGGAAATTAAAGTTGCAATCTCTTGGTGAGAAGATGTACAGAATGCGTAGATCGGATCCTCTTCTGGGGCTCAGCGCACAAGCGGCCAGTGGGAATTAGGAAGTTCTTTTTAGGTCCAGTTATTCCTAGGGTGAGCCCTTTGGCCACTGCGGGTCTCCACCCGGGGAAGAGAGGGGCAGCCCACCGAGAGTCCTGAGAGGCTCAGAAAGAACCCGCAAAGGCTTCTGGAGCCGCGATCTCACCGTCTGAAGGGTTCCCCAAAGTGCTCTCCTAGCAGCGGAAATGCTGTCTGCTTCCCCTCAGATTTCACTCGCAGCCTTCTTTCTGCCCTCATCCAGAGCAGGAGCGGACAGCCAGACTCTCCAGGGCTCTGAGCAAGAAAGCCCTGAAGAAGGAAATCCTTGGCAAGAAACTGCGGGCTGAGAGCCCCTGGGTGGAAGATCTGTCTTCGAGCAGCCCAATAACCGGGTCTTAGCGCCCTTTGGCCTTGGCCTTGGCCTTGAGACGCCTCTTCAGCGGACTACCTGCTCCGTCTGCTTGGAATTGGTTCAAGGTGGCGGACGCTCCAGCAAGAATTTGGGCCCTGTCCTAAGTCAGGGGTTCTTCCTCAACGTGAAAATGAGGAGCCCTCCTGGGACCGTGCTGAGCCAGGCTACCCCAGACCCTCTCTCAAAGCTTTGTGTGGCTGCTCCAGGGGCAGTATCAGGCCAGGGACTTTAGGCCCTGAGGACATGACGTTGACAATTCTCAGGGGATGGCAACTCCAGCTTTTTCACCTTAGCTCCCGACAGTCGGGAGGCAAAAGAAAAAGCAGCTATTTGCAATACAGGTGTGACCAGAAGTAGCTGCAGACCGGAAGAGATAACATTGTGCTGTGGCGGCGGCGGGCACCGGCCCCCTCAGCAACGGGCTGCCCGCATCCGGCAGGGAAGAGACCGAGGGCTTGCTGCGCTTCGTGCGGGCTGAAAGGAAGGATCTATCTCAAAGCCGGCGCCCGGGGCTAAGGAAACCCGGGCATCTTGCTTCGCAAAGCCCGGCAGCTTGGAAAGAGGCATCTCCTTTTGTCTATACACTGCCTGGGACGCAGCGCAAGAGGACCCTTCAAACCCGTTTGATTGGTCCAAAAAGAATTGGGAGCCCAGACGCCTCTCCCAGCTGAGCGAATGAACTAACTGCCTTCAGCCTTTCGGTGAGCCCCTCACTTTGCCTCAACAGCCTCTCCTTGTTCATACCCACCCCGTATTCCACCTCTGGGCCTCCAGACCCTTCGCAGGCCTGAACGGATGCACTTTCCCTTTTCCTTCAGTTTTTCCCTTTCCATCCGGTGCCCCTAGGGCCGCCCTCCCCCGCCCCCACCCCAGGGCGGGGAAGTGAAGGGACTTGGGGCTCCGAATGTGCTCCAGCCTAGGTCAGAGAGGGCTTGCATAACTTGCTTGGTGCCCACTACCCGGGAGTTCAGGTCCGTCGCTGCAGAAGGATCCAGAAGATTCAGAAGCTCTGAGTCTGCCTTAGGCCTCTGCTTTCTCTGGTGTGGAGGCCGGCTCCCGGGGTAAGAAAGACTTGGGACACGGAAGAAGGGGTGCTGAGTGGAAAAGAGGCTGCCGAGACAGGTGGACTTGTTGGCCCCCTTAGAATTTGTTCTAAGGCTGCGTTATCCCTGCGGGTTGGAGAACTCACAAAAGACCCAGGGGGCCGTTTGGAGACAGTGGCAGCTGAGTCCAGACTAGGAGAAGAGAAAGGGAGGAAGAGCCAGGCTTACCTGCCCACTGGCCTTTCCACGCGTGAGCTTTGGTGGATTTCATCCAGGGAAAAGGGAGCTGAACGCGGCTGGGCTCTTCCAGGCCCCCAGGCTCGGTTCCATTCGGGAAAGGCCCGGAAGGTGGATGGGTGAGGCCGAGCTGTGCTGGGAGGTGGTGGTGGAGGTGCGCGCCTGCAGGGTCGTCGGCGAGTGGGGGCACTTCGTATGGGGAGATGTCCGGGGGACTTCCCTGCTCCAGTGTTCCCAGCGCGCCTGCAAACTGGGGTGGCGGCGGAGGTGGGGGCTGGCAGCCCATGTACAGGCATGCAGGGGGATTAGCGCTTAACTCAGGCACAGGGCCTCTCTGGAATGCGCACGGGTCCTTGTAGAGCTGTGTAGCCGCATAGTATTGCTCCTCACTGTTCATGGTGGCAGGTGGCACTTGGGGACCAGCAGCCCGGAGTAGGGAGCTACAAGCCAGGCCTTGGCGCTGGTAGGCACGGGGACTCCCGGCGCCACCCCGGGTCGCTTTGACAGTTCTCTCCTGCTCTCTCGGGGGACTGGGGCTGGCGGAGGGGGGAGGCGCAGACAAGCCGGCCACAGTACCATAGGCTCTGAGGCACCCCACGTGGTTCAGCCTGGAGCCATCATTGGCCTGGCGGACTGCTTTAAGAAGGAGGCCCTGGTGCTCGCGAACCCCTGAACTTGTTTCAGTTTTCTGTCCGGGTCGGCTGAGCCCTCCTCTGTCCGGAGCTGAGGGAGCTCTCCAAAGCGGAGTGCGCAAAAATATCAGAAACTTTATTCTTTTACAAAACCTTTCCCAAGGTGCTTTCTTTAAAAGTTTACACCTCCGCCCCCCCCCGCATGCTTTTTTGTTTGTTTTGTTCTTAAAGACGGAGATGGGTGGGTGGGTAATTTTGTAGCCCTGGCTAGCCTGCAAGGCATGACGACGTAGTCTAGATTGGCTTCAGACTGGCTCCAAACTTGGGCAGGCCTTCGTCCTCTTCCCCAGTTCTGAGATTTTAGGTGTAAGGCACCATGGCCAACATTTTATTTTCTTGTATTTTTAATAATGTGTGTAAATATCAGTTAATAATATGATTTGCAAAATGTTAAGGTTGTAACTGTTGACGAATAGTTTTAAGGAGATGCCTACAGAATCCAGCTCTATAAGCTGGATGCTGTCATTTTTTGTTTTATTGCTGAAACTGTCCCCTTACTCGGGTTATTTTTTTTTTCTCGCTGTATTTGTGTTCCCTATAATCCTAGCATGCAGACTATTAACTTTTGAGAAAAATCACAGAGCTGGAAACATTTTTATGTTGAAGGCTATTGTTATTAAGTTTAACTGTAGGAAATTGGAACCTATTTGATTACCTCTGAACACAGCTTTCCAAATGTGCAAAGGAACGTGTGGCTGAGAGGTTGGGCAAGGTTTGGGGTGTGTGTGTTCAGATTTACCCTGGAGTCCCTAGTGGGATCCGCCTGCAGAGAAAGTCCACTCTGTGTGCTGTGAAACAGGGCAACTGGGCGAGGAGAGAAAGGGGTGCTCAGAAAACCAATTAAAAAAAAAAAAAAGAAAGAAAAGAAAACTAATTCAAACACTGCATAGTCAGGGTGCCTGTGCTTGCCTTCCATCTCTCAGATACTCTGGTATACCGAGGACCTGCCTTTAAGAGGGCTACTTTAGAGTGTGTGTGTGTGTGTGTGTGTGTGTGTGTGTGTGTGTGTGTGTGTCCCGGAAAGCAAGGACCAGACCAACTCCCAGTGGCCATGGTGTTCTGTTCGGTGTTCGGTGTTCATCTGGAGTTGATGCTACTGAGGTCAGGACTCTCTGAGTTACTTGGCCTGCCTCTGACCTGGTCCTCTAAAGACACAGGAAGGTTTGGGGGAAACTGGGCATCTTTGCATCTTTGCGGAGAGCCTCTGTAAAAGAAGGCAGGTGTCACCCGGTAATCAAGAGGAAATAAGTCACTCACCCAAACTATACGCTCACATCTAGACCTTTGCAACATTTTAGTGTTTTTTTTTTCCTAGTGGAGAATGTGTTTTAAATGCAGTCAGATGGAGTGAGCTATTCTGAACAACAATTATTAAAGGCAAAAAAAAAAAAAAGGTGGAGGTTTGAACTCTGGAAATTGTTACCCTCCTAGGATTCTGTTTGCTTGCATGCATCCAGAGCTGGTGAACCAGCCTGGGGCCCTCCATAGTCCCTGCTCAGGTTCTCACCGAGGGAAGTCAGGCCACAGGGGAGAATGTCTCTGATTTCTTCAGGGAAAAGGGCCACCTGTGGCCATTGCTGGGCCTGGGAGTGAAAGGCTGGACACCCGCGCACCTAATCTCTACAAGCCCGCCTCAATGAGTCCATTGTTCAGGGTGGCCGCCAGGGACTCCATGCTATCTCCTCGGGCTGCGAGTGGCCACATCGATCGGGAAGGACAGGGCCCAGCGCAGCAGCAAGGTGTTGACCCTCACCCGATAATCTGCCCAGTGGCCGCAGGTTGACTTGGTGATGCGGTTATGAGCAGGCTTGGGACAAAGACACCTTCCCTCACGGTTACTCCCCACACCTGGGCACCCCCTAGGGCTGGACCCTCCCTGTTCCCTCCCGCACCCCACTCCCCCCCCATATTACCCCACCCCCAGAGGCTTTACTTAGCACTCTGGTCTAATTGCGCATTTTGGTAAATTGGCTTCCACCTCGATGCTTCATTTGTTCCTATTTAATTTTTTTTTGCTAGGCATTGCAAAAAGGAAAGTGGCCCTCAGCAAAAAACACCCACTGCTTTTCCCGGGGAAACAAACAAACAAATAAATTCGCCCAGGCTGAGCAAAAACACAAGGGAAGGATTTCCCACAGTGAGTGTGCGTGCATGCGTGCGTGCGTGCGTGCGTGTTGTCTACACAGAGGCACATTCTTTGATTTCACAGTTAGTGTTTTCTGCCATCTCCTTCCTTAAAAAGGGACTTAAGAAACAAAGACCCCACAGCCACTCAGTGTGGATCTCTGAGTCTCAGGCTCCCAGTACCATAAGGTGGTCTAATCCATTACAGGTGAAATGCATTTCCGCTCTCTGAATCCAGGCCACAGGTGCCCTCCTTGCCTCCAGCAAGCCTGGGAGATATCCAGCCATTAGGCAAGAGCCTTCCCGAGCCATTTAACAGCAGCTCTTATGGATAAATAAACAAAAAAGGCTGTAAACCAATTATAGTGTGGACAGTGAAAAAGTCGTTTATTAGCAGGACATCCTGAGAGTCCTGCTTGCTCTCTGGCCTTCTATTTTTGCTGAGACTTCCTTCAGGCCTGGCCTTCCTCCTAGGTTTACAAGCACACCAAAGGCTGGTTTGGGTTAAAAGATAGGAATTAAGCCATTGTATCCCAGTGTGTGTGTGTGTGTTTGTGTGCACACGCGCGTGTTTGTTTGCCATCAAAGAAAGGCTTACGTGAACTTTAATTTTAAAGAACATATTCATTTCAAATTTATTTTGCTGTTAAAAATTAGGCGCACGCCTTTAATTCCAGCAATTGGGAGGCAGAGGCAGGAGGGTCGCTGTGAGTTCGAGGCCAGCCTGGTCTACAAAGCGAGTCCAGGACAGCCAAGGCTACACAGAGAAATCATGTCTCAAAAAACAAACAAGCAACTCCCTCCCAAAACAAACAAACAAACAAACAAAAAAATACAAAAAAAACCAAAAGTATGCCCTGAGATAAGAAAACTCAGTAAAGCAAACAATGCATATTTAACGAGAGTCCTACTAGCTCATGACTGGAATTTGACTTGCCTATAATAGCAATACTAGTGGCCATTCAGAATCTGGATCACAGATGGGAGACGGGACCTGGGAGCAAGGACGGCATCTAAGACGTACTCAGGTGATTTCTAGTGTCAATAGTGGACAGTTGAAATTATTTCCCAGATCACTCAGCACTCCCCCTACCACTCTTCATTTTTTGTTTCTTTCTTTTAAATTAAGGTTTCCGATTCTGTGACAAAACACCATGACCTAAAGTGACTTGGAAAGAAAGGGTTTATTCCAGCTTAAAACTCTGAGGTCACACTCACAGGGGGATGTGGCTCACTGGCTTGCTCCTCATGGCATGCTCAGCCTACTTTCCTAGAGCACCCAGGACCACCAGCCTAAAGGCAGCGCTGCCCACAATGGCCAATCAGTTGAAGGGTTAGCCCACAGACCAATCTGGTTGGGGGTGTTTTTTTGTTTGTTTGTTTGTTTTATTTTTTTCCTCAGCTGAAGTTCTCACCGATACAAAACTAGACAGCATATAACTACAGTTTAAGAGTGGAGAGGTGTTACAATTATCTTAAAATGTATCCGTCCTGCTTGCTGTCCTGAGTCCCCGAGTAGAAGTGCTGTTAAGGGCGAGGGCCCTGGAGGTCCTGTGGATGGCTACACGCTTGCTTCCTCCTTCAGAGGGAGCCGTCGGCATCCAGTCTCAACCTTGTAGGTTTCATTCACTTTGTAGCAGAAAGACAATCTACAGAAAGAAGTCAGACTCCCAGGGCTTCAAGGTCAGCTGCTATGTCATCCTCCTCACCCCCAATCTCTGTGGCTTCCTCTCACTTCAATGGCCTGCTTCCATCCAAACTCTGGGTTTTATTATTTCATTTATTTATTTATTTATTTATTTATTTATTTATTTATTTTGGGACAGGGTTTCTCTGTGTAGCCTTGACCGTCCTGGACTCGCTTTGTTGCTTCCGGGGTCCATCCCTTCTTCTGACCTCTGTGAGTACCTGAACTCACGTACACGCACCCACACACATAATTTAAAATAAATCTTAAAACGTTTTCGATTTAGCCAGGTGTGGTGGCGCACACTTTTAATCCCAGCACTCGGGAGGCAGGGGCAGGTGGATCGCTGTGAGTTCGAGGCCAGCCTGGTCTACAAAAGCAGTCCAGGAGAGCTAAGGCTAACACAGAGAGACCCTGTCTCGAAAAAACAAAAAACAAAACAAAACAAAACAAAAACAAAAACCAAAAGTTTTAGATTTACCTATTTTTATGTGCATGAGTGTTTTGCCTGCATGTATGTATGTGTACTACATGTGTGCCTGGTGCCAGAGGTCAGAAGAGGGTGTCAGAACCTTTGGAGCTGGAGATATGATTCGCTGTTACTATGTAGGTGCTGGGAACTGAACCCGAGTCCTCTACAAGAGCAGCCGGTGCTCTAACCACAGAGCCATCATCTCTCAAGACCCTGGGTCTTTAGAATCTAATCTGGCTGCCATGACAGCCTGCTAGCTTATTATAGAGTAGGTGCTTGAATATATATATTTAGACAAGCTCTTAATCAGCAAAGGCTGGTCCTGAACTCAGTAGGTAGCTGAGGTTGGCCTTGAACTCTTGATCTCCTGCCTCTACCTCCAGAGAGCTGGCCTCGCCCTCATGTGTCAGTCCTCTAACTTTTGGGGTTAGCTTTTCTCTTTTTTCTTTTTGTGATGGAGGTCAAAACCAGGGTCTCGTGTATGCAGAGCAAGTGCTCGCTGCTGATATACATCCCCAGCCCTGGGAATCCTCACGTTCGTTACCTTACATGCTCATTCACAGGCATCGAGAGTCGACAACAGACCTTTAGACTAAATTGACCTAATTTCAATGATCAGAACACGCTGTCCACCCTGAGGTTATCACATGGTTGGAAAAATGCCTAATTCTGGAGAAGCAGATGCCCCAGAGAGGTCATCTGAACCTCTGAGTGGTCCTGACACATCACAGTGGGTTATAAACCCCCAACACCGATGTGAGTCATCCATCCGGTCCTGTCTGCCACCCCCTGCATCCATTACTTCTTCGTGTAGTTAAGGGTTTGGGATGGGTTTGTGGGTTTCCCGGGCTCCTTTCTTTCCTTGGGATGCGGATGCCTCTCCTTGGGAGGTTGTACAGAGCCCCTCAGCAGCTCCCACATAAGTACAATTAAAGCCAGGCAATAAAACCAAGGCATATTGATTCATCAGCCGGCAGGACCATTAGCTTGGGTCTTAATGCAACACTCTCTCTACCCTGACCGTGACCAAACAGCTTCCTTTAAAGGTAAATGAATTTTATATAATTTGTTAGCTAATTCCACTTAATTCTGCCCACACGAGCATGTGATAAGGGAATGTTAAACTGGGTAACAACCTCAGGCTAACAGCGGAGTGCAGGAGGAGCTGGCATTTGCTTTCCAAGTGCTGGGGCCCAACGCGGAGACTAAGAGTGCTCTGGGTCCTGTCTTATTTACTTTCTGTTCTCCTACTCTTGAATAAAAGGCAGCGAGGAAACTCCGGCTCCATCTGTCACAGACCAGTTAACAGCACAACAAGGACTTTTTTTTTTTTTAACAAAAATCATTCTTAGTCTGACAAACTTCCCTTGGGCTTCAGGGAATCAGGAAGAGTTAAAATACTAGAATCAATAACAACTTTGTTATCTAGCAACTTAAACAGCCTTTGCCTTCTGGGATGGCAGAACAGGATTTCTTATCTGGCCAACAGGAGAACTCTCTGGATGGTAAGCTATTTTTCACATGTTTCTAACCAGTTAGCTTCTGGTGTCTAAGGTGGAAACAGGCCAAAATCTAGTCCCATGTACATATTAATTTAAGCCATGGAAAATACCTTATTTAGTTAGAACAAAATAGATATTATATATTTTTTATTAAAAAATAATAGCATACCAACTGTTATGGAGTCATTTAAATACTGAAAACAACCAAACAACCCCAAGAAATTCTCAACAAATGTTTGATTTAACTAGATATTTCAACTACAGGTTAAAATGGAGTCACCTTCATCATCCTGTTTGTGGTGTCAGCACATGCCCTGTGCTGTGTGCCACTGAGTTTTGACAAGTGGCATTGGAGCCTCGAGGTGCAGGACACTTTCTCCCCAATAAAAAACAGCAGAGAATGCTGTGCAACACCATGTAAGACTCAGCGCACGGAGAGACTGGACATCCTCAGCGCTGTGCAACACCATGTAAGACTCAGTGTGTGGAGAAACTAGACATCCTTAGCATCAAAAAGAAGCCAGAAAAACATCAGAGAGAGGCTCCAGCTTGAGTGCAACAGTCCAGCTTTACCCAGTTCTTCTAAACATATTTATTTATTTATTTATTTAATATGTACATGAGCATTCTCCAGAGAAGGAGAAAGAGAAAGATAGAGAGACACAGAGAGAGACACACACAGAGGGAGACACAGAGAGATATAGAGAGGGAGAGAGACAGAGACACACACACAGAGAGAAAGACAGAGAGAGAAATAGAGGGAGAGAGACACAGAGAGAGACTGAGAGAGAGAGAGGGAGGGAGAGAGACAGAGAGAGGCAGAGAGAGACAGAGACACACATAAACACACACACACACACAGAAAGAGAGAGAGAGAGACAGAGACAGAGAGAGAGAGAGAGACCTGCGGAGAACTCCAGAGGACATAAGCCATGTCAGATCCCTGGAACTGAGCTTACAGGCTGGTTGTATGCTGTTCTGTGGGTGCTGGGAACTGAAGCCAGGTCCTCTGCAAGAGCAGCCAGCGTTCTTAATCGCTGAACCATCTCTCCAGACCTCTGTACTTCTTTGCATGCACATATTGATGCTTTTAGTTCAAGACGCATAACGCATGGCATGTGTCTAACTATGGGACAGTTCACAGCCACTAAGAGAGTATTGTGTCCCGATTCTCCCGTCAAAGGTCAGCGGACCAGGTCTGTCTCCCCTGCTGAGTTCACAGCCAACTTGGCCCTTGTACACTGTGCTTTCAGTGCCGACTCCATCACCTCATGTTTACAGTGCTTGTGGATTCCCACACAGGGTGTCCTCACATCTACACGCATGTCCCACGTCACGCCAGTCTATCCACGAGCACAGACCCAATATCCCTCTGGTTTCCTTGAGAGAGAGAGAGAGCGAGAGAGATGCTGTGGACCTCCGGTTCAGCTGAGGGAAAAAAACACTTTTCTCTTTACTCATGCTTCATTGTAAAGTGCAATCAATCAACGCTGTCTGCGCCATTTACAGAGCCATTTGTTAGCCTCTGCCAGTAAGCTCTCACTCATTCAAACCTGGGGGCCTCTGAAAGCTCGAGTGAGAGATTGCGGTGAATCCAGATAACCAGCCATGTTTTCTTACCTTCCCAGCAGATCGTAACAGACGTTAACCAAAAGGCAAACAGAAGCCTCTGACCCCCCTCACCCCCCCACCCCCTCCCCACCCCGCGCCCTGAGTAATCTGCCTCCTGGCCTGGAGTTACACAGAATTTGTATTTTCCTCAAGAAAACGGAATGACACTATTTACCTTTTGTGTTTATGCAGCCAGTAGCTAAGTTTAAATATAATACCTAGAGAAATTCAGCCAGAAAAAGTCGTGGAAAGCTTACTGTGTCTTCCTCGTTTCTCTGTCTGTGTTTCCTTGTGAACCTCACTCTATACTGCAGGACCATTGAAAAAGAAAATACTAGAGTGGAGAGACAGCTCTTGTGTATATCTGTGCGGGGGGCGGGGGTGTTGGATCTTCTAGAACTAGAGTTACATGCGGTTGTGAGCCGCCATGTGGGTGCTGGGAATTGAGCTCAGGTCCTCTAGAAGAGCAGCCGGTGCTCTTAACTACTGAGCCATCTCTTCAGCCGCCCCTCCTTTCCTTATTTAAACTCTTTTCATTCATTTGTTTTTGAGACAGGATTTCTCCCTGTAACTCTAGCTGGCCTGGAACTCACTCTGTAGATAGACCAGGCTGGCCTTGCACTCACAGAGACCCGCCTGCCTTTGGAAGAGCAAGAATTAAAGGAATGTGCCATCACACTGGGCTGTTATTGATTTTTCTATAAAAATACATACAAAAGAGTTGATTTTTGTTCAACTTCTTTAAAAAGTTAGTAGTCAGAACAATAGAAGTGACTAGCATGGTGGCGACCAACTCTGCCGCACGTTCTCGAATCTGGCAGGTTGCCGAGATTCACAAATCTCTCCTTCTTTTACCTACTTCATCCGCAGGAGCAGTGCGTTTTCTGGGTTCTCTCTCATTTGCTGTCTGGCAGGAAAACACTCTCTTCCACAGGCAAGCACAGACCCTAGTGGGGCGGCTCTGACTCCATAGCTCTTGAGAGTGTCACAGGTGCTATGAATCACCTTTCCAGAAAGACACACGCTTGTGTGACACGCTGAACTCTTCAGGAGCATCCAGGAAGTGCACAGCCCCGTCTGCCCATCCTATCCCAAAGCAAGGCTTATCAGAAGCCTAGTCTGCGTCCACTGTTTTTTTGTTTTCTCCTTTCTACTCTTGAGTTTTATGAATGTTGCTTGCTTGTCAACATGCACATAGGTTATTGCTTATTTGCTAGGATGTTGGTTGTGCATGCTGTGTCAGGGGACTTACACAATGGGTCACCACTACTCAAGACTTGCTGAGGAATTACCCTTGCCTGTGAGGACAATACCTATATGGAGGGTCAAACAGTGCATTCGGAAGATATGAAATTGTAATTCCAAGACTAATTAGAAATTCATGGGCTTAAAGGGCATCGGGCCGTGACGTCGATGGTCACTTGGAATAACATCGCTCCTTCCTTCTTCCTCTTGTCTACCTATCTGCCACGTGCCAGGCACAGTGACAGGCTCTGGAACACAGTGGCATCGGACACGATCGTTATCCCGGGGGCTTTAGAGTCGAGCCACGTGAGGAAAGCATGCGGGCACACACACAGGAATTCAGATGCCTCCAGACTGTGGTCTCCCCCCTCTGAAACTAGTGAACACGGCACGTACACACACAGACACTGTCCATCGTCCTTGGCTGTCTTCTCAGTCCTGTCCCGAAAGCACTCGGGGCGTGCTCAGCCTCACTTGACTTTGGACTTTAGCTGACTCATGTTTCTAAGACATCCCCCCCCCCCACCCCTTTGAAACAGTTTCACTCTGCAGCTGGCCTAGAACTGGCTCTGTAGACCAGGCTGGCCTGGAATTTACAGCGATCTGCCTGCCTCTGCGTCCCAAGTGCTGGGATTAAAGGCGCGCCCTAAGCCTAGCTGTTTCCAATTTCTCACCTACTGAATGGCAGCGTGGCAAGTGGCTGAAACCTCTGGACTGTCAGCATTGAACCCCAGCAACACTGCTCATTTATCTAGGTGGCTTTGGGCGCGTTTCTTGATCGTTCTGTGCTTCGCTTACTTTCTCTGTAAGAACAGAGTGAAAGTCATTTTTACCACACAGAAAAGTCACAAATGGGCCGGGCGGTGGAGGTTGCACGCCTTTGATCCCAGTACTTGGGAGGCAGAGGCAGGCGGGTCTCTCTGAGTTGGAGGGCCAGCCTGGTCTACAAAGAAAGTTCCAGGACACCCACCAGCCAAGGCAGAGAGAAACACTGTCTCAAAAAACAAACAAACAAACAAACAAAAACCCAACCAAAACAAACAAACAACAAAACAAAACAAGGCACAAATGATCTTTGGGACAATCGATGGTATCTGAAGCATGGGCTAGTGACAAGGTAGGTGAAGCAGACGAGGTTTGAGAACAAGTAGGTAAGGACCAGAACGGAAATGAAGTGAAAGGGGGAAATGCAGAGTTGTAGCAGAGTTTGTAGGATTCAGCGGCCTGTGGGACTGGGAGACAGATGGGCTGGGTAGGGCTGCTGCTTGCCAAGTCAGGGTGGTGCTGGACTGTGTGCCCCTGCTGTCTTGCTTTGCCTCTAGAGACATACTGATATAATTTGTTCTGTCTCACTGTTAAAGCAGGGGCTCCGCCATAGCAACTCGCTTGTCCCGCCTTAGAGGCTGCGCAGCCAACCCGATCACTTCACCTGGAATCTGTCTCTTAGGCTCACCTGTCCGCTCGCTGGGTGGGGGTGTTGCTGGTCTGGAGAACTGGCGGAGGGGCGGGCGTGGTGCGGCGTGGTGCGGGGGCGGGGGGGGGGAGGGTTAGGAGGAGGTCAGGCGGAGGGGGCAGTGCGGGGCGCGGGGTGGGGCGGAGGGAGGGCAGGGGTAGGAAATGAGCGAGGAGAGTAGCGTCCCTAAGAGGACCCAGCTAACTGGGAAGCACAGCCTTCTGTCCTGTCCTGTGAGCTGAGTGAGTGTGGGGCCCAGGCAGGCAGCACAATTCAAGGGCATTTGGAGCACAGACCTGGAGACCCAAGTGTCAATACAATAGCTTATGGAGAGGCGGAGTCTAAAAAGGGAAACATGAATATGTTCTTGAGGATGTTCTAGTGGGTGGTAGAAAAGAGAAGAGTTGTGGGAGCTGACACAGGGGTGTGACTCGACAGAAAAAGAGCCCGTGTGGTGTGATGACAAGTGAAACGACCCAGGCCATGTGTGGTTCTGAGTCGAATGGTGTCCTGTCCCATCTCTGTATGGGTACCCAACATCCTTGCCTCCTGCCAGCACTCAGCGGATTCCTGACTTCTGTCTCTCTGTGGCCCTGGAATCACCCTCTCCTTAATGCTGCCTCATCTGGGCAGTTGTGACAGGGACCCGCTGGGGCTCCCTCTGCGTCATGCCATCTTGACATGTATGCTTTCTCTCCTTCTTACAGTACAGATGTCATAACTTCTGTCGGGAGGTTAGTCATCTTCCTCCGCCTGGGGAGTGGAGCCAAACTCTTCAGCTGCCCAGGAAGCCCTTCACGCCTGGGCACTGACCTCTCAGGATGACCTTCATGAGAGCCTCTGCTCCATCAGTGAGCATCAAAGTCGCCCATCAGACAACGCTTATTGGCCCGGCTTACTGAATCCCCACCCAATATTTGTCCCCAGGTCTATACCTTCAGTGCTGAATATGTAAACAGAATACTCAGTGTAGAGCAAGTGCTCCACAAATGTTCAGAGTATCTTTTCTTCCCTCCCTTGATCTCCCCATTCTCTTTTTTTCTTCTTTCCTTTCTTTCTTTTTTTTTTTTTTAATTTTCAAGACAGGATCTCTCTGTGTAGCCTTGGCTGTCCTGGACTCGCTTTGTAGACCAGGCTGGCCTCGAACTCACAACGATCCACCTGCCTCTGCCTCCCGAGTGCTGGTATTAAAGGCGTGCGCCACCACTCCCAGCTTTCTTTCTTTCTTTAAGCTGTTTGTTTTATAAGTGTGTTTGCTTACACGTATGAATGTGCGCCACGTGTGTGCAGTGCTCTCAGAGGCCAAAAGGGGGCGTTAGGTCCCTCGCAACTGGAGTCGCAGAGACTTGTGGGTTACCATGTCAATGCTGGGTCCTCTGCAAGAACAGCCAGGGCTCTTAGGCACTGAGCCACCTCTCCAGCCCCTTCCTTCCTTCTCGTGGGTAACTCAGCGTCAGCCACTACAGTGCTGAGGACCGGGGCGTGGAAAGGATTAAATAGTTACTGCTATTCATTACTTAAGTGCACTGGAAAGTTCTCACAGAAGTGGAGGCTTACTTATACTTGTTAATTTCTCCCTACACAGTTTCTTCCTGCCTACTCAGAAGAGTGCTGGACTCCATGGCTGGACGGGGTTCGCACGGCCAGGGTTTGCAGCGGGGGGGGGGGGCATGAGGAAAGAGAAGCAGGGGACCTGTTTTCTGGGGATTGATTTTCACACATCCCCACCCATCAGTGCTCCCTTCACAGAGATGGTTAATAATTAAGTTTTGTGAGAACGGAAATCGGTCCCAGTCTTTTGAAAGTGTTCTGAGCACAAAGCAGGCTGGACTCACTCAGCTTTTTCAGAGCACGGACAACGCGCCTTGCTGAGTCTGGTGATTTGCCTGCGTTGGCACACGCTCTCCAGCTCAGAACACGGCCAGCACAGTCCTCCCACCCCTTCCTTTTCCTCTTCTCCTTCTTCTTTGTCTTCTTCATCTTCTTTCTTTTTCTTTCTCTAGATCGCCGACATTTCTTCTTTGTTTCCTTCTGTAGCACCCCCATTGGGCATCCTGTTCCTTGAGTATTTGTCTGTCTGTCTGTTTGGTGTGCATACACCATGTAGATGTGGGTGAGCTCAGAGGCCTGCACAGGAACTAGAGCTGGAATTGCCCGTGGTTGTAGCTGAGCCGTCTGATGCAGGTGCTGGGAATAAAACTTGGGTCTTTGCAAGAGCAACAAATGCTCTTAACCACGGAGACATCACTCTAGAATTAAAGGTTTTATTTTATTTTTGATACAATAATTTTTTAAACTTTATTATAATTTATTCACATTACATCCTGATTGTAATCCCCTCACTCTTTTTTTTTTTCTCAAGACAGGGTTTCTCTGTGTAGCCTTGGCTGTCCTAGACTCGCTTTGTAGACCAGGCTGGCCTCGAACTCACAGTGATCAGTCTGCCTCTGCCTCCTGAGTGCTAGGATTAAAGGCATGAGTCATAGACAGAAAGGGACCTCCTCCCCCATCTGACCACAGCCTATGAGGTCTCATCTGGATTGCCTGCATCCTCTTCCTCTCACCAGGGGGCACTGAGCTCCTCTCACCAGGGGGCACTGAGCTCCTCTCACCAGGGGGCATCAGAGGCAGTTCCCACTCCCCTCCCCCACTTCCCCACGTGGAGAATGAGCTGTCCGTTGGCTACATCTGAACATGGGGTCTAGGTTCTCTGTTTGCAATGTCCTTGGTTGGTGCCTCAGTTTGTGCAGGCCCATAGACTAAGGATTTTAAAACAGCACAATAAATTACACTTGACAAAGAGCTACTGATTTTTTTTAAAAACAAATGTATCTCAGCAAAGTAGTAAAAAGGAACAAATTAAAATTGTAAAACTAGAAAACAAAAGAATGAGAATAAAAATACTACTGATTTAGCTCCAGAATACAGTGAGGGTGGCAGGTGGATAGCACATCCATAACCTGAGCAGTAGAGAACGTGTTGGAAAGAATGGCAGCGCGTCAGCGACCTCTGAGCCATCACCAGCTTCTGAGGGAAAGGAGACCACAAAAGGGGCACTGAGAACTAGTGGCTGTACACTTCTCACATTTGGTGGAGAGGCTGACTGAATGCCAGGTATGCCAAGTGTCCATGCCAAGACTCAACACAGGCTTCTGAGATCCAAGGACACATGGATTATCCTGAAACTGGAGAGGAGAGACTATCACTACAGCAAGCACCAGGCTGGACCACAGTGAACTCCATGCCACCACATGCACCAGGCTGGACCACAGTGAACTCCATGCCACCACATGCACCAGGATGGACCACAGTGGACTCTGTATTGCCACAGCAAACTCCAGGTTACCAGAGAAAACACTAGGCTGGACCACAATGGACTCCTCTGAGTTATCCTGGTCAGAGAATCACAGGTCGGTCTGATGATGTCATCTTTCAGGAAAGTGTGGGAACCTTCTAGAGAAAGAGCTCAGCAGCTGTTAGCAGTTAGCCTGAAGGAAGGAGGAGCCTCTGATGCCTCAGACAGAAAATGGTGAAGAAGGAATCTTAGAGAACCAGAGACAGACGAAAAAGCCGACAAGGAGCAGTCATACCATTTCCGCAGTTGTTTGTTTATTGTTTGTGTGTTTGTGTGTTTGTGTGCAGGGACGTGTGGCAGTTGCAGGAAATTAGTTCTGTCCTTTCACCATGTGGGTTCCAGGGACTGCACTCAGGCCATCAAATATGGCCCCTGGACCTTGGACTAGAACAAACCTCCTTTATTTACAAGATACTCGGTCTGTGACACTGAGAGTCCTTTTACATAATCTTTTCTTCCTTCCTTCCTTCCTTGCTTCCTTCCTTCCTTCCTTGCTTCCTTCCTTCCTCCCTCCCTCCCTTCCTTCCTCCCTCCTCCCCTGCCCTTCCCTCCTCCCCTTCCCCACCCTCCCTCCCTCCCTTTCTTTGTATATAATGTACCACTGAGGGCAGATGGATGTTTCCCAGGCTTGGGAGCGTGAGCAGCACAGAGGGTGAGTGTGGGCGTAAATGGCTGAGGATGGACTTGTATTGAGTCGCTTGTTCCATACACTACTCTTGCCACGTGAGTCAGAGCTAGACACCCTGCTGCCCACACACGCACACACACAAAGGAGAGGAACAAAGCCAGGGCAATGCAAACGACACGAAAGCCTGTGATCCCAGCACTCGGGAGGCAGAGGCAGGTGGATCGCTGTGAGTTTGAGGCCAGCCTGCTCTATAGAGCGGGTCCAGGACAGCCAGAGCTTATAGAGTGAGGCTCTGTGTCAAAACGAAAACCAGACATCACCTGAAACGAGGTGAGAAACTTTTGAGGCACAAATGGTACTTGAAGAAAAGCAGAGAAGTGTGTGCACCAGAGAGATGGGCACAAAGCTCACCAACCCTTACCTGACTCTTCCTTCTTCACGGGACATCTGTAAAGCCACATCTGGCCCACAAACGAATAAGGTCTCACTTCTGCTAAATGGTACCCAAGATTATTTTTTATACTATACTATACTATACTATACTATACTATACTATACTATACTATTTTATTCACTTACCATATTTTTCAGACTACAAAACGCACTCCTCCCAAAAAAAAGTGTGGGGCAGGAGCGGAAATTAGGGTGCACCTTATAGTCCAATTGCTCTCTTTACTGTTTCTCTTGTTTTACTGCTCTAAAACCTGGGTGCGTCTTATGGTCAGGTGCATGTTGTAGCGCAAAAAATATAGGTGTGTGTGTGTGTGTGTGTGTGTGTGTGTGTGTGTGTGTGTGTGTGTGTGTGCTCCATGGCACATATCCTTATATCAGCTGGGACCCAGGGATCAAACTCAAGCTCGCCAGGCTTGGAGTCAAGCATCTTCCTTTCTCACCAGCAGGTCCCCAGGATGTTTAATCTACCCGCATCTTTTCCTACGTTCCTCCACAGAAGAGTGCTGGAGAGCCTGTGGTGAGTAGCTGATGTCCCCAAGTAAGGACAGAATTGAGTTTAAGTCCTGCCTGTCCCACGAATCCTGGGCCCTTCCTTTAAGTCGGCTTTCCTGAAACCGAAAAAATGGGATTAACACTAGTGGCTGCCTCATAGACATTTCTTAGTATTAACGTTTTAAAAGCCTCTACAATATCTTGTATTGTTTGTTTGTGTGTGAGAGAGAGTCTCCCTATTAAGTAGCTCTGCTTGTCAGGAAACTCACTATTTAGACCAAGCTGGCCACGAACTCCCAGAGATCCACCTGCCCCTGCTTTCTGGGGGCTGGGATGAAAGCGCCATCAGCTCAATACATTGTATTTTAGCACAATGTCTACCTATTATGAGTAAGTACTCAATATGTGTGCACTGCCCTCATTCTGAGCTTTGAGTTGCCTCGTGGTTTGAACTGTTTGTTTGTTTGAGACAGGGTCTCTCTGTGTAGCCTTGGCTGTCCTGGACTTGCTTTGTAGACCAGCCTCAAACTCACAGCGATCTACCTGCCTCTCTGCCTCCCGAGTGCTGGGATTAAAGGCACGCGCCACCACGCCTGGCTGTGGTTTGAACTCTAATGGTGATTCCCAGCCTAAAGAACTCCCCAGCTTTCCACCTGCAGCTTGTGCTACAGTCTGCTTGCTCAGATAGCCTAGCTCTCACACCCCACCCCTGCCACCTGGGCGTCTCAGCAGCTGTTCCTAGCTCCTCTGCTTTTTGTGTGCCTAAAGCTTTAGCTTAGATTTTTTTGAATATTTTTTTCTTTAAAGATTTATTTATTATTTATACAGCATTCTGCCCACATGTGTGCCTGCCCACCACAACAAGGCACTAGATCTCATTACAGGTGCCTGTAAGCCACCATGTGGCTGCTGGGAATTGAACTCGGGACCTTTGGAAGAGCAGACAGTGCTCTTAGCCTCTGAGCCATCTCTCCAGGCTTAGATTACTTTTAAAAGGAGGATTTATTTTATTTTATTTTATGTGTATGAGTGTTTGCCTGCACACATGTGCACCACATACGTGCAGTGTTTGTGGAGGCAATAGAGGACGACGGATGGTCATGAGCTGCCATGTGGGTGCTGGGAATCAAACCCAGGTCCTTGGAAGAGCAGCCAGTGCCCTTAACCACTGAGTCATCTCTGCAGTCCCTTTAGCTCAGTGTTTAAAAATAGCTCATATAGAGGCAGGCGGATCGCTGTGAGTTTGAAGCCAGCCTGGTGAGTCCAGGACAGTCAAGGCTACACAGAGAAACTCTGTCTCAAAAATGCAAAAAAAAACCCAACAAAAAGCTGGGTGTGGTGGCGCATGCCTTTAATCCCAGCACTTGGGAGGCAGAGGCAGGTGGATCACTGTAAGTTTGAGGCCAGCCTGGTCTACAGAGTGAGTCTAGGACAGCCAAGGCTACACAGAAAAACCTTGTCTTGAAAATCCAAAAAAATAAAAAAATAAAAAAACCAACAAACCCCAGCTCATCTGCTATTTTCCCTTTGTGGAGAGTGATCTTTGTTTCCGTGGAATCTTAGTTCATCTCCCTCTCATGCTGCAGGGCTCTCTCAGGAGCCAGAGAGAAGCAAGGAGGCAATTTTCAGACTGAGCTGTGGAGGAAACACAGGCTCACCTGGACCCAAAGTGTCGGACGAGAGCAGCGGGGTCCTCAGCCTTTGCAGCCCACATCCAGTTCTTTGCATGTGTTGACTTGATTCCTTCGTGGTGCTATGGAGGGGAAAGGACTTGAGTTGGCGTGTACAGCGAGGACATGGCCCCTCCGAGGTGTGACTGAGCAGACGGTTTTTATGGCAGATATGAGGGAGAAGCATTAGGAAGAGCCCAGAAGAGAGAGAGAGAGAAAGAGAGAGAGAGAGAGAGAAAGAGAAAGAGAGAGAGAGAGAGAGAGAGAGAGAGAGAGAGAGAGAGAGAGAGAGAAGAGGTAGGTCTGTCCTTTTATATACTGGCCAGGCCATGCCTCCATGGCAGGTAGGCAATGGCATCACTGTACCGTTGCCTGCATGTATTTCAGTGCAGACGGAAGCAGAATCCTAACATTCGTCCCTTTTCCTATAATTAAAAAATGAGGCAGGCGGATCGATGTGAGTTCGAGACCAGCCTGGTCTACAGAGTGAGTTCCAGGACAGCCAGAGCTGTTACCCAGAGAAACCCTGTCTCCAAAAACCAAAACCAAAACAAAAAGGAGGACGTTGGATTGTTTTTATATAAGGTAAGTTAAAGCACATAAATGGAGATAAGGGAGAAAAGAAAGAGAAAAAGCAATAGTAACAAATGTCCAGATTATATAGGGAAGGGAAAGGAAAAATTCTGCCCTGAAAGTTCAGGGTAGAGGGCAGGATAAGTCAGCCATGTCCTGTAGCAGATGAGGACCGAGGAGTGCTGGGAGAACCTGGAATTGTTGGTCCCAAGTCTGGAGCACATCATTTCAGCCTTTTGCAGATGGATAAGGGGGGAAGTAATTGTCCTAACTACTTCCTGCTGACAGTAAGATGGCGATAGGGAGTTTAAAAGGCTGAAATGGTGGCCAGGTTCCGGAAGAACAGGCTGTGGATTTGCTGTCCAGGGCCTGAGAACATCTGTGGGTAAGAAACAGAGCCAACAGGGAAGGGCAATGCAGGTCCAGCTAGGAGGAACAATGCAGGTCCAGCTGAGAGGCGCAATGCAGGTTCAGCTGGCACTTGTGGGTAGCTGCTTTGATGATGTCCCAGATGTAGGAAGTCTGGCAGGATACTGGAACACTTATGTGGGCAGAAGACAGAGTTAGTAGGTCAGGGAGAAAATTCCCTTTAGTTGTGCATTTGAAACTCTTGAGAAAGCAAAGAGAAAAGGCTTGAAAACAAAGAAAGAGACAATGCTGACAATGCCTGGAAATTTTGGGAGAGCAAAGGAAAGGTTTGGACATGGGAACTTCCTTCCGTTTTACCCAATTGCTGGCCATAATTAAAATGGCGTAGTCTTGGATCTGTCCAAGTTTGGTTGCAGAGGCATCTAAACGTGGAAGCCCTTAATGTGGAATTCTCCAGAAGGCATGCCAGAGGAGCCTGGAAAGATAGTTTCTTTTTTTTTTTTCTTTTTTTTTTTTTTTTGGTTTTTCGAGACAGGGTTTCTCTGTGTAGCCTTGACTGTCCTGGACTCACTTTGTAGACCAGGCTGGCCTCGAACTCACAGCGATCCGCCTGCCTCTGCCTCCCGAGTGCTGGGATTAAAGGCATGCGCCACCACGCCCGGCCCGAAAGATAGTTTCTTATGGAGCGGTGAAGCCGGTAGTCTGTTAGGGCATCCCCAGAAACAGATAGTGACTCAAAAGTCAGGTGCACAGACTGTTCCAGTGACTTATCAGTGCTGGACAGCGACCAAAAGAGCACAGCTCCACGACTGAGATGGCCCTGGGGACACAGCCCACCTAGTGCTAGTATTTTGTGGCTACGGAGAAAGAGCGGTGTCAGCAGTTTCACCCAGTGAAAAGAGTCCTAGTTGTAAGTTAGTGAGAAGAAACAGCCCGTCACACAGACCGGGGTTGTCAGCTGGTGTCGGATGGAAAACGATGGCCATCAGGTAGTTAGGTGGGGGGAATCCCAAAACCAGTGAAAACGGGGAGGAATCCCACCCTCAGAGATAGGAGGCAGGGGAGAAACGTAGGCTGACGACTGACAATACTTACCTGGATTCCATTTGACCTCAGAGGTAGATTTTCTGTATCTTAGAAGAATCCTTCTAAGTTCACAAAAAGAGATACATTTTAGACATGTTAGCATCCTTGTTTGAAATCTGCGGTGAAACACACATTGTTAGGCATGTACACATTGTAAGACAAGGCAGTAGACATACAACATAGCAGAGGCTTCGGAAAAGAAATTTGTGTTGAAAGCACAAATACTCTTTTTTCCTCTCTTTTTTAAAATTTTTTTATCTTTTTTAAGATTTATTTATTTACTTATTATGTATGCAGTAGTCTGTCTGCATGTATACCTGCAGGCCAGAACAGGGAATCAGATTATTATATAGATGGTTGTGAACCACCATGTGGTTGCTGGGAATTGAACTCAGGACCTTTGGAAGAGCAGGCGGTGCTCTTAACCACTGAGCCACCTCTCCAGCCCCGACAAATACTCTTTGAGGTGAGCTTAGGGAAGGCAGAAGCCTTGTGAATTTGTCTGATGTCTGTGGGGGCAGTAACGTGGGAAGGACAGAAATCCCCTGTGGAGCAGAAGACAAAGACTCATGTCAGCATCAGGGCACATCAGGAAAGCGGTCTGTCCAGAAGACTGGGAGCATGTAATTTAAGCATTAATAAGAGACATTTTAAGAAAAAGACAAACAAAAGGAAATTTAAAATCTTGAGCTTGGAAATATGACGGTGGATCATGTGGTGGAATGTTTTCCATATTAGAGTTCCATTGACCAGTGTCAGCCTTCTAGCATTCGTAAAACACCTTCTTAGACCTTCTAACGTTCATAACTTGTAGGTATCAACCTTTTTTTTTTTTTTTTTTTTTGGTCTTTTGAGACAGGGTTTCTCTGTGTAGCCTTGGCTTCCTGGACTCGCTCTGTAGACCAGGCTGGCCTCGAACTCACAGCGATCCACCTGCCTCTGCCTCCCGAGTGCTGGGATTAAAGGTGTGCGCCACCACGCCCGGCATAGGTATCAATCTTAAAACACCTTCTTGGAAGCTTTAAGATGTAGGTAAAATTGCTGGAAGTAGTCAGTGTCCTTTAGCTAAGAGAGTGGTAAAAGTCTGGTGACAGGGCAGACTGTATCCAGACCTGACAATTAAAGTTTGGTCTCCTGCATATGAAGAGGGCTGGGAAGGAACCTGAAGTTTCCCATGCTAGGAGTTGGCCATGTGACTGTGTAGCCCTAGTAGGAGGTTTAATCAGACCTGTAGGGTCACGCTAGCAGCGTAAGGAGGCTGCTGAATCTAAGAGCCAACTGTACACCACCAGGCCAAGAACCTGGAAGGCTGGGAGTGCCTACAGCTCTTGTGCTGGTTGAGCCTCCAGTGACTTGGCGCAGAGGGACAAAGCCTGCATGCGAGCATCTTGACATCCCTAGGCTAATTTGCCAACAGGCAAGGCTGTGGGACCGGTGTCCCTTTCCAGCTGCAGCAGCTATGAGATCAGTGTCCCCTTTTTGGCTGCATCTGAAACAGGTCCCTGATGGAGCTGGCTCAGGCTGGACCCTGGTGGGAGGGGGCTTTGCAGACCTCCATTTTCTCAGGGTAGTGGCTACAGCCTGGAGCATAGTTTTTGCTGTAGCTGAGCCTCTTGGGAAAGCTCCTCTCGGGTTTTAAAGATTTAAAAACTACCTTTACCAGTTTCTGTGTAAGGAAACATCCTCAGCCTTTTAGTTAAGATGGCAAGGAGACCACAGTCTGTCTTAAGAATATTTAGGGCTGGAGAGATGGCTCAGAGGTTAAGAGCACTGACTGCTCTTCAAAAGGTCATGAGTTCAATTCCCAGCAACCACATGGTAGCTCACAACCATGTATAATGAGATTTGTATATATAATAAAGAAATAAATCTTAAAAAAAAAAAGAATATTTAGATAGACAAACTTTATAGTTTGAAGCTTTGTATAGCACTGTTTGTATGATCAATAACATCACATTTAGAAAATAAGGCTAAACATGTTTTAAGGCAGTGATTTGAATTTTAACATCATAAATAAATGAATGTTAATAGAGCAGAACATTGTAGAAACTTTAAAAAAAAATCAAATCCATTAGCCAGGAAGCCTGTAGTTGAATGTAGGGTAGCTGGTGACAGGAGGAACAGCATTTATTTATTTGTCTAGGAATTAGTAAAGACATAATTTAGAAACAAAATGTAAAAGTCAAAATTAGGTAACCATCGTAAAACCTAGATGCTGTATTTGGAGTTTAGCAAGGTTTTGAACAGGGTTGGGGAGCATATTGACCATATCTGGAAAACAAAAATGGCGGCTAGTCATGTGGTTGCCCTCAAAGATGGCTGGGAGGGCAACTCCTCTATCCCGAGCCAATATGGCAACTGCCACGTGTTGTGAGCAACCAGTGGCGAGCAGATTTGAAAATGTTGTCTGGCTGCCATGCTGTCTGGTCCCGGTGGCTGCCTGCTGGGGGCCATGGCTGTACAGCAGGCTGCGGTGACCAGGCTGCACAGTGTTTTAGCAGCTGAGGAAGTGCTGAGGCAGCGGTAGTTACTCTCTGCTGACCCAGTCCTGGCTCTGTGCAGCCAGCGCGGCAGGAGTGACCAAGGAGTCCCCAAGACGAGCCCCCAAAACCCCTAGAGCCTGAGGCTAGGCTGTCCCAGAGCATGGGAGCCGGGGTGTGGGGGTGTGGGGGTGTGGGGGCGTCGTATGAGTGAGGGGCAGGGCTCCAGCCACGGTGGCTGAAGGAACCACCTAGGTACTGGGCATGGCTGGTGGAGCGTGGCCAGCTCAAAGTCGCTTGCACCAGGGGGACCTAAAATTGGTCACACTCTGCTGTGGGCATTTGCTTACCAACAATGGATGGTCTTGTCAGAAACAGTGGCGACGGTGGAGCATTCGGATGGCAGCCAGGTTACTCTGAGTCCAAACCAGGGGGAGTCTGCCGCAAACAGCGCCATGTGTTGGGGGGTGCGCGGGGGGGGGGGTGCGGGAGGGTGTCCAGCCATGGGGCAGAGCGAATCACCTGTGCGCCCTCGCCGTGGCTAGGCGCCTGGAGAGAGTGGAGCGGCAGAAATTTACCTCAGTTTAGAATCCTGGTCTGAAGGCAGGGAGGTGAAGTTTGGAACAGAAGGAAATTGTTGTGGTTAGTGTGTTAGAACGAGTTCAATAGAAAGGAGTCCAGACTTAAGACAATTCTGGAAAAGCCTTCCCAGCACGGGCCACCAATTTTATGTTTAATAATAAGAGAATAAGATGCCGGGCAACAGATATTAGATTTTATGTGGTTTATTAAGTGAACATAAGGAGAGAAGGAAAGGGGGGGAAGAAGGGGTACCCCAAAGAAAGACAGACAGACAGAAAAGACAGAGATAGGGAGAGAGAGGGAGAGAGAAGTAAGGGAGGGAGGGGCGAGGTAGGTCTGTCTGTTTATATACTGGGCAGGGCCTCGCCCCCATGCCAGGTAGGCAATGACATCACACATGTAGTTGACAACACTATTTTAAAAAATATTTGGCTTTTCAAGATATCCCAAAGTGTCTAATATATTTTAAAGGCAGAACTTGCAAAACCACACATTTTGTACATGTCTGTGAAAACTTACCTGAAGTGATTTGGGAGGCGTGGCCGAGCACCTGGTGACCTGCCCACATTGTGCCTGTGCCCTGGCGGGGAGAGGAACGCAGAGCACCCAGCCGCCATGCTCCCCGCGAGGGAGAGGGTCTCCGTTTGCTTTATTTTCTGTCTGTATAGCTTATTAGCTACTCTTCTATTGCTGCAACAAAATACCACGGGCAGAAGCAACTCCGAAACAGAAACATTTCTTTGGAGAGTCCTTAGAGGCAGGAGGCATGGCAGAAGGCAACAGGAACCACAGTGCCTCTGACAGCAGGAAAGAGGCAGGGAGGGAACTGGAAGTGGGGCCGTCCTAGAAACTCTCAAGGCCCGCCCACAGTGACGTACTTCCTCTCCAGCGAGGTGCCAGACTTTCCCCAAGCAGCGCCACTTTCTGGGAACCAAGTGAGCAGCTCTGGGGTCCCGTGTGGGCATTTCTCACTTAGAGCGTTACACTGTCTTCAGTTGTTGTCGCATTTGGTTTTGAGACGAGTCTCCCTTTGTAGACCTATCTGGCCTGGAACTCACTGCGTAGATAAGGCTGACCTCACACCCACAGAGATCCGCCTGCCGAGCGCTGGGATTAAAGGGGTGGGTGTGTGTGCCACAATTTTTATTCTGCTTCCCTGCACTGTAAATACTATGGATGTACTGGGCAAGAAAGTCTTTATTGTATACTATGCAGCCTATAGACACTAAAGATGTTATAAGTGTTATGACACAGTAGAGTCAGAAAACTAACAAACTTTGTACATTAAAAAGACTAAGATAGGGCCGGGTATGGTGGCACACACCCTTAACCGCACCACTTAGAGACAGAGGCAGAAAGACCTCTGTGAGTTCGAGGCCAGCTCAGGCTACCGAGTGAGTCCAGGACAGGCAGAGCCACACAGTGGGATACTGTCTCAAAACACAAACACACAAATTAAAACAGTCCCACGCTCCTTGCTCTACATCGATGAGAGATTTTTTATTTTTATTTTTTGGTTTTTCCAGACAGCGTTTCTCTGTGTATTCTGGCTGTCCAGGACTGACTTTGTAGACCAGGCTGGCCTCGAACTCACAGAGATCCACCTGCCTCTGCTTCCAGAGTGCTGGGATTACAGGCGTGTGCCACCATGGCCCGCTGAGAGATTTTTTTTAAGACATAAGTTGATTCATTTATACTAGAGGTTGAATTCAGGGTGTGTTAGGCAAATGAAGACAGAATTTGAAACTAGGAAAAACATATTAAAAATCATAAAGAAAATGCCCAGGGGCTCAGTGCGTAGAGCACTGGCTGCTCTTGCAAAGGACCCAGATTCAATTCCCAGCACCCTCATGGTGGCTCACAACCATCTGTAACAGCAGTCCCAGGGGATCTGGCGCCCTCTTCTGGCCTCTGAAAGCACCAGACATAAACATGGTGCACAGAAATGCAGGCAAAATATACGTAGGCATAAAATAAAAATATGTTCAGGGAAAATTTTTAGAACTTGTTGCAAAAGAAAATTCTCTCTCTCTCTCTCTCTCTCTCTCTCTCTCTCTCTCTCTCTCTCTCTCTCTCTCTCTCTCTCTCGTTTCATTTTGTTTTTTTCAAGGCAGGGTTTCTCTGTGTAGCCTTGGCTGTTCTAGAACTCACTCTGTAGACCAGGCTGACCTCGAACTCACTGAGCATTGCCTGCCTCTGCCTCCTGAGTGCTGGGAGTAAAGGTGTGCGCCACCATGACCAGCCAAAATTCTTTAAAAAAAAAAAAAAGGATTTATTTATTATTATGTATACAGTGTTGTCTGCTTGTACAACTGCAGGTCAGAAGAGGGCATCGGGTTACATTATTGGTGGTTGTGAGCCACCATGTGGTTGCTGGGAATTGAACTCAGGACCTTTGGAAGAACAGGTGGTACTCTTAACCACTGAGCCATCTCTCTAGCTTGACCAGCCAAAATTCTTAATTAATGGTTCTAATATGATGAATACCTAAAAAACCTCAGGCAGGATATAAGGCAAGCAAATAATTGATGCCCCTAAAATCCAAAGAGCAAAATGAATAAGACAGAGGCAAATAATGTAACAGAAACATTACATTTAAAATCAAATAGGAAATTAATAAAAGGAATCATATAAATTGTCATTCAGCATAATGGAGAACATTAACCCTATTTTTAAAAAGATTTATTTTTAATTATATGTCTGTGTGTGGGTACAGGCCTAGGTGCTGGGAATTGTGGGTACAGGCCTAGGTGCTAGAAATTGTGGGTACAGGCCTAGGTGCTGGGAATTGTGGGTATAGGCCTAGGTGCTGGGAATTGTGGGTACAGGCCTAGGTGCTGGGAATTAAACTCAGTTCTTAGACCCATCAAGCTATCTCCTCAGTTCTCAAACTTAATTTCCTTAAAATATAGTTTGTTTTATTGATTACATTGCAAGAGAAAAGCTGGTGGGCAGTAACTAGAGTCTCTGCATATCACTTTGCCAAATATTTAAAGGAATTTTAGTATTTAGTATTGTTGGAGACATGTTGAAGTATTTATCTCATAAACTGATCTTGTCTGTTGATTAATTTGACAACAGGCAGGTTTAAAAATCAGCGTTTTTAAGCTGGGTGTGGTGGCGCACGCCTTTGATTCCAGCACTCGGGAGGCAGAGGTAAGCAGATCACTATGAGTTTGAGGCCAGCCTGGTCCACAAAGTGAGTTCTAGGACAGCCAGGGCTACGTAGTGAGGCATTGTCTCAAAAAACCAAAACCAAGCTGGGCGGGCGTGGTGGCACATGTCTTTAATTTCAGCACTTGGGAGGCAGAGGCAGGAGAATCACTGTAGGTTAGAGGCCAGCCTGGTCTACAAAGTGTGAGTCCAGGACAGCCAAGGCTACTCAGAGAAACCCTGTCTCGAAACAAAACAAAACAAAACAAAACAAAAACAAAAACAAAAACCCAAACCAAAATGAAACAACCCCTGCCCCCCCCTCAAAAAACAAAAAACAAAAATCAACAAAATATAGATTTAAAAAATGTTCAGGAAGAAATTGAAATAGTTCTATAATGTTAATAGAATTAGCTTTTAGTTTCTCAGGGGTTTCTAATTCTTCTAAGTTTTTTCAGTGATGTGTTACATGTAGAACTAAAAAAAAAACGCTATTCATCCTATTTTAGTAGATGGGACTGGACATCTAACGCAGTTCCTGCTTGCTGGTTGGCATTGCTCTGTCTACCGAGCCCAAGTGTGACTTCCTAAACGCTCATGTCTCTCTTCCTGGAAGCAATTTAGAAACTAAGTTCATGCACCACTCAATCCTTGTGCACATAGTAACTCATTAATTATACAGGCTTTGGACTTTCCAAGAACACGTACAGAATCCAGACGCCTCGGGCAGCCATGACAGTCCCTTTTGCACCAAAGTGAAGTGTAGACACTTTCATGCATATACAAATATTTCTGAATTGACTACTCAGACGGTTTTGAAAGTCCTTGTTTCCTTGCCTATGAGGCTGAGAATTTTCTCTATCTAGGTTGCTACACGTTTATATGGTTTTATGGTAACTTAGTGGCAGCTATTTCCCAGGGAGAGATTGCAGGTAGTAACCATGGGAAGAATTCCTGACACTCCAATGTGGTGGTGCGTACCTGCAGTGCTGGGCTTTGGGGGCCTGAGGCAGAGGGAACACAAATTTGAAGCCAGCATGGGCTTCATAGCAAGACCTGTCTTAAAGCAAAGCAAAAATCACTGACCCCCAACTTACTGTATAAATTATACCCTGGATCGAAGCAGGAGAGAAAAAAAAAATAGCCCAGAGACTTCTGAGGGGCTGGGAAACATTTGTTGACTTGTTGGGTTTTTTGTTTTGTCTTGTTTTATTTATTTATTTTGTTTTTGTTTTTCGAGACAGGGTTTCTCTGTGTAGCCCTGGCTGTCCTGGACTCACTTTGTAGACCAGGCTGGCCTCGAACTCACAGATCCTCCTGCCTCTGGAGTGCCGGGATTAAAGGCGTGCACAGCCTCGCCCCACCTTCGTTGTCTTGTTTGTTGTTGTTTGCTTTGTTTTGTTTGAGACAAACCTACTTACAGAGGACTTGGCCATTTCATCTGATCATCCTGCCCCCACCTCCTCCCCAGTGCTGGTGTCACAGTCATGAGCCCCCAAGTCCCGCTTCAGGGAGCCACTATTAACCGCAGCATCTTCTTGCAGAGGCTTTCGGCATACAGTATCTTTTCTGGAAACGTACGGCTAGTGAGCTTGCTTGGGAGGGGGGCTAGGCTGCTGTTTGTTTTGGTTTGGTTTGTTTTTTTGGTTTTCAAGACAAGGTTTCTCTGCGTAGTCCTGGCTGTCCTGGAATCACTCTGTAGACCAGGCTGGCCTCAAACTCAGGGAGATTCTCCTGCCTCTGCTGAGACTAATGGACTCAGGAGCAAAACATAGCACCGACTATTGGCCGTCTGTAGTATTACATGAACAATTCACCAGGTGCTTTCTGGAGTCCCTTTGAGTCAAGCCTTCAGGTAGGAGCCCTGAGGAGAGGGAGAGACACCATGCGGCCAAGAGCTGGCTTCCTGTCTAGTACAGAAGACAGGACATCACACACTTACCCAGTGCCTGGCTCCAGGCAAGCACATAGGGGCCACATGCAACCCAGGAAGATGGGTTAGGAAGTTAAGCAAAACAGCTCCAAGGGGTTGGAGAGATGGCTCAGCAGCTAAGAGCACTAGCTGCTCTTACAGAGGACCTAGGTTCAATCCCCAGCACCTCCATGGCAGCTCACACCTGTCAGTAACTCTAGATCGGATGGCTCTGACACCTTCTCAAAAAACAAAACAAAGCAAACAAAACAAAACAAAATCTTTTTTCTTTTTAAAAAAATAACATTTTTATTTTATGTGCATTGGTGTTTTGCCTACATATATGTCTGTGTGAGGGTGTCAGAACCCTGCAACTTCAGCTACAGACAGTTGTGAGCCACCGTGTGGGTGCTGGAAATTGAGCAGGGTCCTCTGGAAGAACAGCTCGTGCTCTTAACCACTGAGCCATCTCTCTTACCCGCGCCCCCCAAAAAATCTGTATTTCAACCACAGACTCAAAATACAAAATTATGTTACTGGTGGCTATGGCTGAGCATTCCAAATATTTTGGTAAAATTAAATTTGTTATTTTGCTTTTTTCCCCCCCCCCCATTTGTTTGAGATAGTCTCACTGTGTAGCAACAGAGCTCACCTGCTTCTGCCTCCTAAGCACTGGGATTAAAGATGCGCACCACCGGGGATGGAGCAATAACTCAGTGGTAAAGAGTGCTGGCTGCCATTCCAGAGGTTCTGAGTTCAATTCCCAGCCACCACATGGTGGCTCACAGCCATCTACACTGGGTTCTGATGCCCCCTTCTGGCCTGCAGATGTACATGCAGAGAGAGTGCTGTATACACAACCAAAAAAAAAAAAAAATCTCAAAAGGTGCGCACCACCACACCTGGCTTAGTTTCCACTTCGTCTTGTTCTTGTCCATTGTAAGAGGCTTCTGATACTAGTAGGAAAATCTATGCCATCCAGTCACAGAGATCCTAGCCAAAGGGCTGAGAAGAAGGGAGTTTTGAATGCCTGAGCCACCACGCTTTGGTCTCATCTTTCCCACGTGTTGGGAATGACTAGTTGAAGCTGTTTTGAGATTTTTAGGCGTCTTGAACATCTTCCATCCAGGCTGCACACACTAGAACCCCGCCACCCCACCCTGCTCTCTCACAGGGTCTCTCTGTGTAGCCTTGGCTGTCCTGGACTCACTCTGTAGGCCAGGCTGGCCTTGAACTCACATCGATCAGCCTGCCTCTGCCTCCTGAGTGCTGGGATTACAGGCGGGCGCCACCACGCCTGGCGTAGATTTCTCTCTTATTCAGAGTTGTTGAAAAGATCTAATGTCAAGGGGACACTTGGAGAAGAATCTGCTTCCTGCTCAGCGTCTGAGCTACTCTTTCCATTCTTCATGGAAGGCTCTGGAACCCAGATACACCCTTCTGCTTGGTGTATCTCCACACTGTGGCGCACCCGGCTGCTGGGCATTGGCAACTCATTTTGTTCTATTGTGCGACTAGTTTATTCATTTTTCTCGATGTTAAGTTTGGGCTTTCCTGTTGTTACTGAACCATATATTCTTTTTTTCCCCTGTGACTTCTCCCTAAATTCCCCTGAGATCCTGGCTGAGAAGCGCTGAGATGCGGCCAGCTTCCATCGCACCTGCTAGTCCAGAGTTCCTGGAATTGGGAGTGTTGCCTAGCGCGTGCGCTCCGGTATCTTGCTTTCCTCATCTTGAGTCCCAGCAGAATGTCAGGCATTCCTGTCTGCCCATGTAACTGGCTCTTTCCTTCCAGCATTTACTGTACTGATAAGGAGGTTGTGGAAATTCTTGGTGGATAATGTATCTTTCTTTTTTTCTCCAGGCAGGCCTCTAGGATTGTGTCTCAGTGTTTCCAGGTGCCTTTGGGGACAGAATGTCTTTTAAAAAATGTTTCTGCCTAGTACCAGTGTGCATGAGACTATGTTATTGCAATAATGAAAAAATCATGTCGTTACTTTGTTTCTGTTTTTTGTTTGTTTGTTTGCTTCTTTATGGTGGCTTTTTGCTGTTTTGTTTTGTTTTTGTCTGTTTGGGGTTTTTGTTTCCTGAGACAGAATCTCAGCCTGGGCTGCCCGTGAGCACCTGATCTTTCTGCCTCTACATCAGAAGTTCTAGGGTTTAGGCTGGGCCACCGTAGCTAGCTGTATCATTATTTCTTTAAACATTTCTTCCCCTCTGGCATGCCCTCCCTTTGTTTGTAACTTTTGTTAGACATTTTTGTGGAAGCTCTCAAAATGATTTCCAAATATCTATTCCTTTTTCCTTCCCTCTTCCATTCCTTGACTCTATCTCTCTCTTACTCCCTTCACTATGTAGCCCAGGTTAGCCTTTTTGTTTTGTTTTTGTTTCTGGTTTTGTTTTTGTTTTTTTGTTTTTTTTGAGACAGGGTTTCTCTGTATAGCCCTGGCTGTCCTGGACTCACTTTGTAGACCAAGCTGGCCTCGAACACATTGATCCGCCTGCCTCTGCCTCTTCAAGTGTTGGGACTAAAGCCGTGCGCCACCACGCTGGCTTAGCCTTTGATTCTTGATCATCCCGCCTCTGCTCCTCAGTGACTGGGATTTGAGACCGGGGCCTGCCTACCTAAACATGTCCATTTCCTCTACTGTGTTTTCCACTTCTCCTGTCACATTAAAGTCTCTCTAACCGTTTCTAAAGAGCTCTGTATGAAGTACGGTCAGTCTAGCTGGGCATGAAGATGAGGTGAGGGGTGGGGTAGGGCCAGCTAGTGTGACCCTCTGCCCTAGCTATGGCTCCACACCCCAGTGTCGTGTGGAGTCCATGTGATCTTGGTGTCTCCATTGGTTGGCAACGTGCTCTTGATGACTCAGCAGGCGTCCACACTTCCTGTGGAGTAGACTTTGGTCTTCGTAGTCCATGAGGGAGTTCTGTCCTCATGTCACTACAGAGAACTCAGAGCCTCAGAGAAATGAGCTAGCCTGTCCAAAGTCACACAGTAAGAAGATGTGGAATCCTAGAAAGCCAGGTGTGGTGGCGCACGCCTGTAATCCCAGCACTCGGGAGGCAGAGGCAAGCGGATCGCTGTGAGTTCGAGGCCAGCCTGGTCTACAGAGTGAGTTCCAGGACAGCCAAGGCTACACAGAGAGACAAAAACAAAACAAAACAAACAAACAAACAAAAAAGGAGTTAGAGGCCTACGGCTGGCTCAGTGGGTAGAGCACTGGCTGCTCTTGCAGAGGTCCCAGGTTCAATTCCCAGCACCCACAGGGCAGCTCACAACCACTTATAACTCCAGGTCTACTGGCACCAAAGTCCTCTTCTGGCCTCTGCGGGCACTTCATGTGTGTGACACACATACATGGAGACAAAACACCCACATGCATGAGATGTTTTAAAAGTATTTAAATTAAAAAAATATTAGAGGTCCCCACAGTTGACATTTTTTTTTCTCTAGTAATTCCTGTTGTCCCCCATGAGGAATGCGACCAAGGCCAGTGCTGGAAAAATCAAGCGCATTTTGTCAGAGTTCCACGACCCTTAACTGACAGCCTTCTAGGAAGGCCACAGACTTCTAGGAAGACTTTGTAAGCGGTACCTCCTAAAGTTCAGGCGGCTGAGCGGTGCCCCTAGTCAGCCCCTGTGTCTTTGGGGTTGAGCTCAGCAGGTAGAGAGAGAAGTAGGGTGGAACAGCAACCCTGGGGGAGCTGCAGGGGTGTTAGTTCCGGGGTGGACCGGAAATACCAGGACTCCTTTGAGAAAGCTGAGGAAAGAAAAATGGCCCCAGAGAATGAAAAAACATGGCTGCTGAGCAGAAGGTGGCTGTAGGGAAAGAAGGGCTAAGCTCTGGAGGTTTGCCTCTTGCTAGAAAGCTCTAGAGTGGAAAGTCTGGAAGAACACAGAGTACCTCAGCATCCCAAAGCTGTGCACCAGCCGGGTGCGCCATGGCACACGCCTGTGAGCCCAGCGGATCTCTGGGAGTTCAAGACCAGCCTGGTCTAAGAAGCAAGTCTAGGGCAGCCAAGGCTACACAAAGAAACCCTGCCCTGAGCAACAAAGAGAAACCAACCAACCAAACAAAAAAAAACCAAAACAAAACAAAACCGTGCACCAGTCAAAGACGCACGCCCTTTGGCGACCTGTGGAGGAAGCGGCCCATCTGGAGGCTTCAGCCAGATGGAACACCTGACAGAGAGCAGGCCAGCCCCAGCGGCTTTAGCGCCCACAGCCAGGTCAACACAAAGAACCTGGCTGCATCAAGAAGTCTGGTTTCCTGGTCCAAGCCTGACAGCTCAGGGGTGGAAACCTGCGATGTTGCTGCTGCCTCGTTCCTGGGAGAAGCCTCCCAGCCCCGTCCATGCCAACTCCCAACTCCTCCTGAGAAGCGCCCAAGAGTGGGGGCTCGCGTGTCCCCCCCACACCCCGTCCTTCCCTCTGGTTCTTAGGGTCTCTGAGCTCAGGCACCCTCGCAGACACTGCAACCCCACGGAAGGTACTGTCCTGCCATCAGGAGCAGGGTAGGGGGGGGGGAAGGACCCCCATTTGTCCTCCATGATAGGAGGAAGCCAGCTGACCCGGAAGCTGGGGACTTGACAAGTTGTGCCTCAGCCCGGATTGCTGGAGGCACAGATGTCTCGGATGATTGGAGTGTGTCCTTGGGGAAAGGAAGTTCCTCCAGTAAATAGCACAGTTCTTAGCAAGCATTTGTTTTGTTTTGTTTTTTTTTTCTTCCATCCGGCGCCTCCTGGAGAGCTGGTGGCTACCAGTCCAGGCTGGTCAGTGCCGGAAACCAAAAGTAACTGGATGGTCTTGTCTTCTGAGAAAAGAAGAAATGTGTTCAGGGAGTGTCTCTCAGCATCACTTGGGAGGGCCATAGGCTCCACTGTGAAAGCTCCCGCAATCCCCAGGGCTCTTTCCTAGGACACTGCAAAACCCGTCTCTTTTCTTGGCCAGGCTTCTAAACGCTGTGTGTGTGTGTGTGTGTGTGTGTGTGTATGTGTGTGTGTGTGTGTGTTTTAATTAGGTTACACCAATATCAGAACACGTTTTGATGTTTTCACCTGCTCTGGTAAATGATTTTTGTTTTGGTTTTGGTTTTTTGAGACAAGGGTTCTCTGTGTAGCCTTGGCTACCTTGGACTCACTTTGTAGAGCAGGCTGGCCTCAAACTCACAGTGATCCACCTGCCTCTGCTTCCCTGAGTGCCGGGATTAAAGGAGTGCACTGCCGCCGCCTGGCTTCTTTCCCATTTTCTAAATGCTTTGTAGTTTATTTGCTTGGTTTTATTTACTTTGTGTGTAATGAGTGTTGCCTGCACCTACATATGTGCACCGTGTGCATGCAGTGCCCACAGAGGCCAGAAGAGGGCATCAGATGCCCTGGGACTGGAGTTGCAGATGGTTGAGTCACCATGTGGGTGCTGGGAACTGAACTGGAGTCCTCTATAGAGCAGCCAGTGCCCTTAACCACTGAGCCATCTCTCCACTTCCTATATTTGTCCTCTAAACATAATTGTAATGACACACACAAAGGAGGAAAAGCCAGTGCTGTGCTTTCTTCTTCTCCTCCTCCTCCTCCTTCTTCTTCCTCTTTTTTAAACCTCAAACCTTCAACTTTTGGCTGTTTTCTGAGCATTTGCCTCTTCGTGAATATTTGTTTTTCAGCCTCGGTTGAAATGAAGGAGTTTTTTTCCTTTGTTTGTTTTTTATTTTTTATTTTCTTGTCTTTCTTTTACCCTTAGTTTTTAGGGTTGTTGTTTTTCAGAGCCTCACCACTGATTACAAGGAATTGCTCTTTGAAGGAGAGAACCCTGTAGTCCTGTGAATAAGCTACCTTGGAAGTGAGCTCACTAGTCCCACGTGAGACATCCGGGGAGACATTACCAAACCCTGCTGAATTGCAGGCGCTTGAATAAGATATATTTGTGACTGTTGTTTTGAGCCCACTGTGGCTGCGAGTGGACTGTTACTCACAATGGCTTCCTGTCCTAAAATTTTTTTTACTTAGTTTAAAAAAATTTAGAAACTTGTCAGGTGATGGTAGTGCACACCTTTAGTCCCAGCACTCAGGGAGGCAGAGGTAGGCAGATCTCTGTGAGTTTGAGGCCAGCCTGGTCTACAAAGAGAGTTCCAGGACAGCCAGGGCTGTTACACAAAGAAACCCTGCTTCAAAAACAAAACAAACTCTCCCCAAAGCCCCCCAAGAATCCCTAAAACAAAAATTCTAGAAATTTTGGGTTTTTGTTTTGTTTTGTTTTGTTTTGTTTTTGAGATAGGGTCTTGCACTGGCTGGGCTGGAATTTATTACCGGGAATAGACTGACCTCGAACTTTCGATAGATAGCCCTGCATTGCCTCGGAATGTTGAGTGCCTGCAGTGTTTGGGCCTGTTTTTCCCAGCACTGCTGCG
Organism: Acomys minous; assembly: GCF_964271855.1. NCBI lineage: Eukaryota > Metazoa > Chordata > Mammalia > Rodentia > Muridae > Acomys > Acomys minous. The sequence continues at coordinate 57,893,560 of NC_140498.1, forward strand.
CCCTCGTGGGGGAAGCCTAAGATGTTCTTTGCAAGGTCAGCATGTGGTTTGGGTCAGCTGCTGTCCACCAGGCTGGGTGTGTCCCTCTTTTCCCTGGAGCCTGTCATCTGTTATCCGAAGCAGGCCCATCCCACCTTGATTTGATGTCTGATATCTGCCACGGTCCGCCATGCAGTTAGACTCTCGTGTAGAAACACTCCTGAGAAGCCTGGCCTGCTCTCCAGAGGGGGCCTGCCAGACGGGACCGGAAGACCTTCAACAGCAGTTTATGTTTTAAGGACCTGTGAAGTCAAACTTCCAGGGGTGTTGACAAAGCGTTCATCCATGGGCACACATTAGGTTTTATTGTCCCTTGGGACGTTTCCCTGTAGACCAGCTGGATTTGATATTTTCTCTGCTGTCTGTTCTGACTTTGAGAACCTTTGACTAGGAAAGGGAGGGTGAGAAACCAGGTAGCGCCTTCTGGGTTCTCTCATGTACAATGTTTGATTAGAAAGAATGTGATCTCAAGCCAGGCATGGTGGCGCATGCCTTTAATCCCAGCACTCGGGAGGCAGAGGCAGGTGGATCGCTGTGAGTTCGAGGCCAGCCTGGTCTACAGAGCGAGTCCAGGACAGCCAAGGCTACACAGAGAAACCCTGTCTCAAAAAACAGAAGAAGAAGAAGAAGAAGAAGAAGAAGAAGAAGAAGAAGAAGAAGAAGAAGAAGAATAATGTGATCTCCTTTAGCTCTCCCTCCCCAACTCTTTCCCTCCTTCCTTTCCTCCCCTCTCCCTCTCTTCCTCCTTCTCCCCTCCCTCCCTCCCTCCCTCCCTCCCTCCCTCCCTCCCTCCTTCCCTCTCTTGCCCCTCTCTTCACCCATAGTTAAGGAAACTGTTAGTCCTGAGGACACTGCCTGGACCCCCTCCTGAGGAGACTTGTGCTTCATTGCTGTGTTCTGCTTTCCACGGGCAAACATTTTGTTAATTTCATTAACCTCCCTGCTGTGTTATGGTAGGACCCCTTTCTGCCTGTTTCTAATACCCACCCACTGGCATATTTCTTTGAGCCATAGCTAAGGACCTTTCAGAGTCCCCAGGAAGCCTTTTACAAGCCAATATCCTCTCCCTTTCAGTTGGCCATCGGTGCCCACACCAATATCATATATATATATATATATATATATATATATATATATATATATATATATATATATATATTACACACACACACACACACACACACACACACACACACACACACACACACCAGGTTTCGCTTTAGAATGCCCGGTTTCCAGAATCTGTTTGTTTCTCTTAGTAGACTACAAATATTTGACACATATCTTATCTCCACTCAGGTTGTCATGGAAGAAGTCAGGAAGGATGGGATGGGCCCGACCTGGTCCTCAGGTAGGTGTCGATGCACCAGTTCACACTTCAGTCACCTGAAGGCTCAGCAGGCTCGGCAGTGAATTCCAAGCTAGTCTTGGGCGCAGAGTAAAATCTTATCTCAGTTGCTCAACAAACAGCTTGTGGGCCTACTTTTCCACGGCTTGTGACCCTAAGGAACAATATCTCTTTTTCTGCCTCTTTGCTTGTTTTCAGTCAGGGTGTGTACTGGGGATGGGACCCGGGCCCTCGAGTCGGGCGCTGCCCAGCCTGGACCACACTGGAGAGAGATGCCAGTGAGGAAGGATCTATGAGGGGCAGAGACAAAGCGGGGAGTGAGGGATGGAGGGGAGGCCGATGACCTAGATGTGGCTGTGGGCATCAGAGCCCCCTGGAGGCCAGCAGTCCTGATGGCTGTGGGCATCAGAGTCCTCTGGAGGCCCGGGTCCTGCACTCCCCAGGCAGCAAGGGATCAGCATCCCCCGCCTATGATGGCGAGCTGCAGTTCTGTGTGGTTGAGTTTGCCTCTTAGACTTCATAGATGTGGGGATGGGAGGAATGCGGGGATAAAGGCATGTGTGTGGCTCTTCCCTCCCCCAAATGAACACAGACTGGCAGTGGGATGCCACACCCTGCCCACCCCTCAGAAGGCATGAGGAGGGTGGCAAACTGTGGATATAACCAATACACCCACTGTGCCAGGCTCTGAGATAGCACCAACGCACACTGGACATAAAAGCTGGGCCTATGACCTACTCAGGGGACACGGTCAACAGACGTGTGCTCAGTTCCTCACTCGTCCGACAGTCCATAGCTGCCCGGTTTGTCATGGTCCTGAGCTGGGCAGCATCCAAAGGTCTCCGCACTGCAGAAGAGACAGATGTACTCGGATAGATGGAATACCTATGATGAAGAGGTAAACAAACTCAGCTGTGTGCAGGACACACGCCAGCCTTCTAAAGACAACACTGAACAAGGGAAGCCAGGATCAATGGGGAGTCCATTGGGTTGAAGTTCTAAACTAGGCAGAGGCAGTTTTACTGTTCAGAGGTAAGATTGGGGTCACTGGGAAGGGGTGTTCAGATCTTCTAGGGGTACTCATCAGGGTCTTTCTTACATTGGTTGCTGGTTCCTGGGGTGTGGACATTCATCAGGCTTAGGAGCTGGGAGCTTCTCCCCGTGCCTGCTGAGCCACCCCCAAGTCTGGAACATTCCTCTGACCCACAGCTTCACCTGGTTCTGAGAACAAAGGCCACTGCAAAGAATTCGTCCCAGGCCACATAGCATCCAGGAACTCCAGGGGCTCAGATTTCTGGCACTGGCCATGAGAGATTTCCTTCACTTTATCTGTGACAACTGTGATTCACCGAGAACCCTGTCTGAGAAAAGGGAAGGAAGGGAGAAAAGACAGCGCATATGCTCACAGAAGCCCAGCGCACTGAGGCCACCAGAGGGCGTTGTTTGAGGCAGAATTCTCTATAGCAGTGGCTCTCAGCCTTCCAAACGCTGCGGCCCTTTCATGCAGTTCTTCATGCTATGCTGACCTGCAACCATAAAATGATTTCATTGCTACTTCATAACTGTAACTTTGCTACTCTTATAAATCATAATGTAAATCTCTGATATGCGGGACGTGCAGCCTTCAAAGGGGTCATGACCCACGTTTTAGAGCAATCTGCAGTGGCCCTAGAGGACCAAGACTTATAGGATGAATATATGTTCTGTAAGTGGAAGGGAAGTAAAGGGCAAATGCTTGAAGCAGGGAAATCAGCCTTTGATTCTGGTATTTCTTCTAGAAAGCCACAGAACCTGCTCACCCGAGCTCTTGTCTTGATCCTTGTTGCATTGTTTTTCTTTCTTTCTTTCTTTTTCGATTTTTCGAGACAGGGTTTCTCTGTGTACCCTTGGCTGTCCTGGACTTGCTTTGTAGACCAGGCTGGCCTCGAACTCACAGAGATCCCCTGCCTCTGCCTCCCGAGTGCTGGGATTACAGGCGTGCGCCACCACGCCCGGCTCCTCGTTGGGTTTTTTTCTTAAAAGCCTGGTTCAGTTTCCTCAGACACCGAGAACATTGAACTTGTCAGATATGAAGGCAGAAGAAACGGTGACCCCCATGGAGGGTGAAATAACAATGTGAGAAACTGTGTGCCACCCAAAGAGGAAAGCCACCAGTCCCAGCTCCTCCTGGGACAGGATTATCCCTTGTGCTTGCCCCCTTAGAAAGGGTGTGGGATGAAATTTAACATCAGTTCTCTTCAGGTAGTGGGGGAAGTCCCCAGGGAGCCTTGGATTCAGGTCAGTGTGGAGTGTGGGGCTTAGGGATGAACCCGCCCTGTGACATTGTATCGTAGGTGAGTGTCACAGGTTAAGCAGGGTTTCTCAGAGCGTGGTCCTTGGGTCAGCACTCAGTCACCCTGGAAGCTTCTGGAAAATGCAGTCTTAAGGCTCCAACTCAGATTTGCTGAGTCAGAGAGCTGTGGTGGCAGAGATGGGCGGTGGTGAAGCGAAAAGCCTTTAATCCTTGCACTCAGGAGGCAGAGGTAGGCAGAGTTCAAGGCCAGCCAGGGCTACATGGAGAAACCGTATCTCAAAAAACTAAAGTGGGAAGGAAAAAAGGAAAAGAAAAGTGATTGAACGAGGCCTCCAGGGCAGTGTGTAACTCAGTGGTAGAGCCCATCCAGCACATGTGAGGCCCTGGGTCTTCTCAATGCTGCAAAGTAATATAATAACAATATTGCTGAGGTCTGCAGGCGATTTAGATACGTGCGAAGCTTAACAGCCTGCAAAGGTAGGACTATTTCTTTTTGTTATCGTTGATTTTATTTTATTTGTTTTATTAATTTTCTTTTTTTCTTTTTCTTTCTTTTCTTTTCTTTCTTTCTTCTTCTTCTTCTTCTTCTTCTTCTTCTTCTTCTTCTTCTTCTTCTTCTTCTTCTTCTTCTTTTACATATACAGTTATATGTAGGATTATTTCTTGAGCCAGCTGGTCTTTAGTCTCTCTTGCTGTTCCTTAAAAGAGAAATCAAAGCAGTACCGTTGGCCTGAAGCTCATAAATTGAAGATCTTGGAATCTTTGCCAGTGGCCACTACTGAAGTCCCTGTGACTATGAAAGCCTAGTTTCTGAAAGCACACATATGAAGTTTGTAATCTGGGACACAGACACCTGGGCAGGTTGAGATTCTCTGGCTTTCAGCTTTCCATCCAATAACATGATCTTTAAGAAAAGATTTATTGGGATACAGAGATGGCTCAGAGGTTAAGAGCACCGCCTGTTCTTCCAGAGGTCCTGAGTTCAATTCCCAGCAACCACACGGTGGCTCACAACCATCTGTAATGTGATCTGATGCCCTCTTCTGGCCTGCAGGTGTGCATGCAGGCAGAACACTGTAGACATAATAATAAAAAATTAAGTCTTAAAATCCAAGTGCTCTCTGACATGGTACTTCCCATTTTTTTAAAAAAAGGAAAGATTTATTTATTATGATTTTATGTGTCTCAGTGTTTGCTTGCATGTACATATGTACACCATATGCATGCAGTGTCCGACTAGGTCAAAAGACGGCGCCAGATTCCCCCTAGAACAGGAGTTACAGATGGTTGTCGGTTGCCGTTAAAGTCTTGGGAACTGAACCCAGGTCTCGTGCAAGAGCAGCAAGTGTTCTTAACCTCTGGCCTGTCTCTTCAGCCCCGTGTTTGCCTTACTATCTACACAACAGTCAGTGCCCATATAGTTAGTTTGCATTCGTAGGCACAGTTATTTTTTTTTTTAAGATTTATTTATTTATCATACATACACAGTGTTTTGCCTGCATGTACACCAGAAGAGGGCACCAGATCTCATAGATGGTTATGAGCCACCATGTGGGTGCTGGGAATTGAACTCAGGACCTTTGGAAGAGCAGCCAGTGCTCTTAACCTCTGAGCCATCTCTCTAGACCCATAGGCACAGTTATTTTCAGAGAAAATAATGACCTTTTGGGGGGTTTATGCTTTATCTCTTGTTTCATCAGCATGAAAAATCACCCACCCAAAACTGAAGGGCAAGAGAGTCAACTTGGAAAAACTGAACTAGATTTCAGGCATCGGCTTGCTATGGGGTGGGGGATGGGAGACTCCATAGCAGTGCCTCTTGTGAGCCCTCAGCCTCTCAACCTGTGGCCTGTGACTGCCCCCCAAAAGACTACTGGAAAACACAGGGATTTACATTAAGATTCCTAACAGTAGAAAAATTACAGTTGTGAAGTAGCAGGAAAAAATGTTATGGCTAAGTATGGTGGTGGCAGCCCATGCCTTTAATCCCAGCACTCAGGAGGCAGAGGCAGGCGGATGTCTGTGAGTTCAAGGCCAGCTGGTCTCGATGCCAGTTCCAGGACAGCCAAGGGTACACAGAGAAACCCTGTCTCAAAAAAACAAAACAAAACAACAACAACAACAACAACAAAACCCCAAACAAATAAACAAAAACACCAACCAACGAACAAACAAACAAACAACAACAACAAAAAAAGGAAAATAATTTTATGGTTGGGGGGTCATCACAACATGAGGAATTGTATTAAAGGGCCGCAGTTTTAGGAAGGTTGTGAATCACTGCTCTAAAAGTCAATAGCTTCCGGCCTGTGGCTCTAAAGATTGAGGAGTGGGGATTGCAGACAACTGCCACCGTCCCAGGAACAGCTATCTCGCTGTTTGCTGGCTGAGTGAGTGGACACACCTGGCCGGCCAGCTTGCAACCGGGGCCGGCTACTTTCTCCCGACAGCGACCTGCCCAGGGAATGATTTATGGCCATCCAGTTTTCATTTATAAAAATGACAGTACTCCAGCTGATAATGTTGATCAATGTGAAATTCAGTATCTGCAGGATAAAAGCCACTGGGCCCGCTGAGACATTTGGCCAGGCGGCAAAGACGTCACCCGGTCGCCCTTCACCCGGTGGAATGCTGACAGCGGCTAGATAAGGTCAAGAGCATTCAAGGTCCACAGGGTCTAGTCATAGAGTTAAGTTCAACACTAGGTTTTAGCCTGAGGTAGAGGCCAGGGAGAAACGCTTCGGAAGAAATAGTTTGCTTCATGACTCTCAAACAGCAATGTGAGGAAGGGGTCTTGGGGACAGCCGTGTGGACAGAGAAGCTGTGGCCATGACTGCCTCAAAGAATGCGCTCTCTGGATGAGTACCGTGAGGGGCTTGGCACCGCCTTTTATCTGCAGGTTTCAAAGTTCTTGGAGTGAGTCAGCCATTAGTACTTCATACAACGCAGTGGCCAGGGAGGTCATGGGTGGACTAACCAAGCCGCTGCCCCGGTGACCCAGGGTCAGAGGAGACGGGTCTGCACGCAGCACAAGACCCACACTCTTGGCTCCCACCCGGGAGCCCAGACCACCCAAGCAGGTATGTTAAACCTCGGGTTTTGGCTTTGGCATGCGAGGGATGGGCTCTGAGCCCCACCAATGCTGAGCCACACCCCTCACCTCTGAAACTAACTCCTCAATGTTTTGGTTTAGCAGGTGTGTGCTACGGTAGTGACTGGAGGTCTAGCTTAACCATGTGCATGGGTGACGGTGTTGCCTTATGGCTCTTTAGAGTCAATGAATGGGGGCCACTGAAACTGGAGGGGCCTCAGAGGTACCCGATGTCACCAGAAAGGCTCTGCTTGTCCCTCCTACAGTTGATTGGGCTCTTTGTCTAAAGGGGTTGTATGTCCCCTTTGAGATGTGTGTGTGTGTGTGTGTGTGTGTGTGTGTGTGTGTGTAAGTACCAACAACTGAAACACATTTTTGAGATTTTATGTACTTATTTATTTTTTGGTTGGTTGGTTGGTTTTTAGTTTTGGTTTTCAAGACAGAGTTTCTCTGTGTAGCCCTGACTGTCCTGGAACCCACTTTGTAGACCAGGCTGGCCTTGAACTCACAGAGATCCACTCGCCTCTGCCTCCCGAGTGCTGGGGCTAAAGGCGTGGGCCACCGCCACCCGCCTATTTTTTGGATGTGGGACATTTTTTGCCTGCACGCCACCTGCATGCCAAGTGCCCGAGGAGGCCGGAAGAGGACACCAGATGCCCTGGAATTGGAGTTATAGGTGTGGAAGCCGCCACGTGGGTGCTGGGAATTGAACCTGGGTCCTCTGGAAGAGCAGCCAGTGCTCTTAACCGCTGAGCCATCTCCCCAGCCCTGTGCTTTTAAGTAGGGTTGCTGTTTATATGAGAGCGGGTGATGAGTTTACTTACAGACGCATGGGCACCAGTGACCACAACACTGAAGAACGATGCCTCTCTCTGTCTCCAGCAAACATTAGCTGCCAACAGTGCCTCAGGAGATCCTGCCTTCACAAAGGACGATAATGGGCCCAGTCCTGTGGAGGTCTTGTCTCAGTCGTCACAGCTACCATGTGTCACAAGTCAGCGACAACACTCCACTCTTTTTCTATCCCGTCCTTTCTTACTGTCACTTACTCCACAGGGTTCCCTGAGTCCGGGAGGTCCCACGGAGGGCTGAGCACTCAACGGTCACTCATTCTCAGCACCTGGACCAGTCATGGGTCTCGACCCCTGCACAAAGATGCTGGCCTGGCCAAAGCTGAGAACGCTGTTAACCTATGGGCATAAGGATGTGTAGGGAGTTTAACAAGCCCAGCACTTCCACATAGGCAAATAGCAGCAGGGGCGTCCCATACTAGCACCCAGGATCTTTCCGGCTGCAGGGTTCCGGCCAGTTATACAGCACCAGATGTGAGTTGCCCCCTGTGGAGCAGCTGTAAATCCAACCAGAAAGGGGATTGGTTACCCCCAGACCGGCCATGCCACTGTGGCACCAGTGGCCTGCGTGGCATCATGTGGCACGAGAGCAGGTTCCAAATCAGTTCCAGTTTGATTTCTCTGTTCTGAAAATGGAGTGTGTGTTGTTTGTGACGATAAGGTCTAGTTCTGGTGGCCGGCCAAGAAGAGTCTTGTCAGCATTTTTGTCACGTGTTTTACTTTAAAAAGATTTGTTGGGGTGGAGAGGTGGCTCAGAGATTAAGAGCGCGGCCTGTTCTTTCCAGAGGTCCTGAGTTCAATTCCCAGCAACCCCATAGTGGCTCACAGCCATCTATAATGAGAGCTGATGCCCTCTTCTGCAGATAAAGTGCTCACATGCAATAAATAAATCTTTAAAAATATTTATTTAATCTTGGCAGTGGTGGTGCACTCTAATCCCAGCACTCAGGAGGCAGAGGCAGGCGGGTCGCTGTTGATTCAGAGACCACCCTGGTCTACAGAGTGAGTTGCAGGATAGCCAGGGCTACACAGAGAAACCGTCATGAAACTTCCCCCGACCATAAAAAGATTATTTGTTCTTTATGTTTGTGGGTGTGAGGCACGTGCTTCCGTGCATGTTTGTGAGGGCAGCGCGGGTGTCAGACATCTTGCACTGAGGCAGGGTCTTTCTTTGAACTCAGGGCTAGAAGACAGCAAACTTCACTGGCCCTGTCTCTATCCCCCTCAGAGGTGGCGATGCAGGCATTGGAAAGATACCAGATTTGCTACAAAGGGCTCTTAACCACTCAACCAGCCTTCTAGCTCCACATTTGTCCCCCCTCCCCCCCTCTCTCTCTCCAGGGTTTCTCTGTGTTGCCCTGGCTGTCTTGGAACTCACTTTGTAGACCAGGCTGGCCTGAACTCAGCGCTCTGCCTCCTGGGAACAGGGATTAAAGGCTTTGGCCTTCAAGCCTGAGCCACATTTGTGTTCTTTGTCAAAGGCACTCTGGCTGGGGTGGCCTGGAATCTCAAATCAACTGACGGCCAAACACGCTGATCATGCCTCAAGTGCTAAGGTCCTGAGGTAGTTCTGTGGGACCGAGTCGTTGCTCCTCCCTTTGTCTGGCCTCCAACCTTTCCGCAGGGAGCCCTGCACCATGACTCTGGCTGCCTTTCCGTCCTCCTCAGAGACCAAGCTTGGAATGCGAGTTTCCGAGCCGAGTTCATCTACAGAGTTTAGAACTCAGGGAGAGATCAACTGAGCACCCACCACGTCTCCCCTGGATGGCGAGCTTAATACTGAGAACGCGACCTGAGGCAGCAGCTCTAGTTCTGTGTCCAGAGGGAAGGGACAAGAGAAGCCTGAAGGACCCCCAGTAGCTGAAACGAATGGGGTACAGTCTAGAGAAGCCCTGCCCACAGACATGATGAGCATGCCCCTCCCACAAGGCCTTTGTCGGTGTTAACAGGACAAAGAAAGTGAATGGAAGAGGAGAGGGAGGAGGGTGGAGGGAGAGAGGGAGGAGGGTGGAAGGGGAAAGGGAGGAGGGTGGAGGGAGAGAGGGAGGAGGGTGGAAGGGAGAGGGAGGAGGGTGGAGGGTGGAAGGGAGAGAGAGGAGGGTGGAGGGTGGAAGGGGAGAGAGAGGAGGGTGGAAGGGGAGAAGGAGGAGGGTGGAGGGAGAGAGGGCCTCGAACTCACAGCGATCCTCCTGGCTCAGCCTCCCGAGTGCTGGGATTATAGGCGTGCACCACCCCACCGGGCCTTGTTTTTGGTTTTTGAGTCAGGGTCTCTCTGTGTAGCCTTGGCTGTCCTGGAGCTTGCTCTGTAGACCAGGCTGGCCTGCAACACACAAAAATCCACCTGCCTCTGCCTTCCCAGTGCTGGGATTAAAGGCGTGCGCCACCCCTGCCCAGCCTGCCTCCCTCTTTTAAGCCCACTGAGTCCATTTTGTGCTGCCTATATACTTATGGGTATGGGGCTACCACCGGAGTGTGGACAACCTCTGTGAGGCTATATTCTTAAAAAGGACTGCCCCTCCCTTCCCCCAGAAGCCATGGCGTACCCACAGGTCCCCAGCAAGCGGTGGGGCTCATGAGTGCTAACCTATCTTGCTGTTGTGCAGGTCTTGAGTGCAGTGGTCCTGTTGTGTCCAGAAGACACTCTTTCCCTCCAGTCCTCCCTCAGCACTGTCTCCTGTCACCTTTCTACTCCTCCTGGGATGGTGCCCGAGCCTCGGAGAGGGTGTGTGACATACATGGCTTGCTCACGACTAAATGCTTCACTGATGTTTCCTCTCTGCACTTTGACCAGTCCTGAGCTTCTGCACTAACCACTGACCGCTGCACCAGGAAACTTCTTTGATGACGTCTGAGAGTTATGGAAGACATGAATATAGAGGGTAATATGACACTATATCTATTTAGCAAAATAATGGCAGTAGGTTCACTCCTGGGTCCTATAAGCTCATCGGTTCTTGGCCAGATTTACAATCCCAGGAGTGCGTTTCCTTCTCAGGAAGTACTTGGTTGCCGAGGTAACATCCACGCCACTATTGCACCCATGGCCCTGTCTTGTCACACAGGTCACAGGCTTCACCTCTGGGTAAGACCGTTGATGACGCAGCCCTCCAGCAGCTACATGCTGAGTTTTGAATTCACCTTCCCACGCCCTCACTCGGCAGGTATTTATTGGATAGCTACTGTATGCCGGGAGTTGAACTAGGTGCCGACAGTTACAAGGATGACTAGAGTGCACTTTCTGCTTTGAAGGTGTCTCTGGTCAAGCGAGGCCCCCTTGGTTTGTTCGTTTGTGTTGTTGTTGTTGTTGTTTTAAAGACATGGTCTCTCTGTTTTAGCCCCGGCTGTCCTGGAACTCACTCTGTAGACCAGGCTGGACTAGAACTTACAGAGTTCCACCTGCCTCCGCCTCCTGAGTGCTTGGATTAAAGGCATGTGCCACCATGCCCTGATTATACCTGATATTTTAAAAGACATATTTATATCTAGTCTATGTGTATTAGAGCTTTAACTGCAGGCCTTTCTGTGCACCGTGTGCATGCAATTCTTAAAGTGGCCAGAGGAGGGCGCTGAATCCCCCTAGACCAGATGGTTGTGAGCTGCCTGCCCTGTTGATGCTGGGCACCAAATCTGGGTCCTCTGCAAGGCTCAAGCACTCTTACCCGCTGTAAGATCGGTTCACTGCCTACCGTAAGTTTTGATATATCAGCATAGGGGCTTGGAAAATAACGCAGCAAAAGCACTAACAGCATCCAGCCAATGAGATGATGGAATTTTCTCTATTTTCCTACAATGATCACATAAACTGGACTAGAAGGTAAGTCTGTGAGCAGACTTTGGGGATGTTGGCTGGGGCCTACGCGCTCCAGATGGGGTCAGCCCCTGGCCACTCAAGGGCGACATGACGTTGAACAAGCCTCTCCGGGCAGCCCTCCGGCTTCATCTATGTCATAGTGAGAAGATAGTTTACTTTCAACATTCTTTTCCCAGCGTGGCATGATGGGGCAGGCCAGTAAGTCTCAGGGTGCCGAAACGGGGAGACCGGTCAGGTCAGGCCAGCCTAGGGTGTTCAGGGAGATGCTCTTTGCGTGTTTTGTGCGCAGGAGATGCAACCCACGGCCCGGCCGCCTGGGCCAGCTCTCTGCACTGAGCTGCCCACTGTCTTCTGCCTTAATGAATCCATCCCAGCTGTAGATTTCTCCATTTTCTTTGCTGTATGAGGACTCCTTGCCCCAGTCCTCTCACCTGACGTAGTCAGAGAAATGACAGTCACATGGCGAGTGCCTTCCTCTAGGATTTTAACTGAGACCTCAAAGCACATGAAGCGATACACATGGAACAGCCCTCTGGCGCCCTCTGTGGACAGTGTGCGCAGGCGGCCCGAAGGCTGCAGAGCCCCAGGAGACCATCGTGACCCCGGCTCTTCTCCTGATCAATCCCCCAAATATCTATTATCTGTTCTCTCGCTGGTTAAGGGGACTCTTGTAAAAACAAACAGATCAACGGAAGCTTTCTGGCAGACGAGATAGTTCAGCAGGTAAACAAACAAAAACAAACAACAACAAAAACGTGAGCTCCACACACTTGACACCCCCAGGTCGATTGTCAGAAAATTCGGATGCAGGCTCTTGGCAGTGGCACATGCCCAAAATCCCAGCACCTGAGAAGGCAGAGGCAGGCGGATCTCTGTGAGTTCATGCCAGCCTGGGTGCCACTTATCTGTCATCCCAGCTCTCCTACAGAGACAGGGGAATCCATAGGCAGCGTGCAGGCTAGCTAGCCTGGAGTATATAGAAAGGCAGAAATTACAAGGGAGGTCCTGCCTTTAAAAATGAGCTGGAAGGACAAAACCAACTCTATAACTGTATTCTGCCCTAGTGTGAGCGCTCTCTCTCTCTCTCTCTCTCTCTCTCTCTCTCTCTCTCTCTCTCTCTCTCTCACACACACACACACAAATACATAAATAAATTAAACAAAATATAGTCAACTGGATTTGGATTTTTCCTTTTATTCATTTGTTGTTGTTTTGTTTTTTGTTTCTGTTTGTTTGTCTTTGTTTTTTGTTTTTCGAGACAGGGTTTCTCTGTGTAACAGCTCTGGCTGTCCTGGAACTCACTCTGTAGACCAGGCTGGCCTCAAACTCACAGAGATCCACCTGCCTCTGCCTCCCAAGTGCTGGGATTAAAGGTGTGTGCTACCAATGCCCAGTGTGTCTTTTTTTTTTTTTTTTAAATAACAGATTTTTTGTTTTATTTTTTATTAGTATGTATATAGTGCTCTGTCTGCATGTACACCTGGAGGCCAGAAGAGGGCACCAGATCTCACTATAGATGGTTGTGAGCCACTATATGTGGTTGCTGGGAATTGAACTCAGGACCTCTGGAAGAGCTTCCAGATAGTCTTAAATAGCTCCACTCTAAGAAACTCTCCTCGAAAACCAACTATTCCAGGATCTTCTTGTCAGCCTGTTCCGTGCCCCTGCCCCTCCATCCCCCAAGTCCTCTCCCAGGAAATGAAGTTGCTGAAGTGGGTTCACCTGTTAGCTGTGTGGCAGCAGATGAAAACCGCAGCCTCTCTGAGTTGACAGGACCGTGCAGCACTTGCGGCCTGAACACTAGCAGCGCCGCCTGGACACTGCACTTGGAGCCGAAGACAAGCCCGTGGGCAAACGCCATTCTTGCTGTCCTGAGAGTCACTGTGCAGTAGGGGTATAACGTCTGAGGTGGCCTCTGGGACGAAAACGCAGGGAGTAGGAACAGCTTTGCCCTGGGGCCCCACAAGGAGCATCAAGGCCGAGCCAGGAGCTGAACTATAAATGGCTGTGCTTCTGGGGTGCCCTCCCCTCCCCCAGCACAGCTCGTGACAGCACCCATCCACTCTGCACACGAGGATGATGTCGCCAGTGCCAAGGCTGAACCTGAGACCTGGGCAAGGAGGACGGCAGCTCAGTAACCAGGGGACATGCTAGGGGACACTTTGGTTTGATTCAGCACTAGGGATACAACCCAAGCTGAGTGATAAAATAGAAACTCTGCTGCTCAGCCACATCCTGCCTCTCCCCCTCCCTCGCCCCCCCCCCCCAGGTGGGGTTTCTCTGTGTAGCCTTGGCTGTCCTGGGCTCGGTTTGCAGACCAGGCTGGCCTCGAACTCACAGAGATCCATCTGCCTCTGCCTCCCGAGTGCTGGGATTGCAGGCGTGCCCCACCACCACTGATGACTTAAAAAAAAAAAAAAAGCTTTAAAAAAAGATTCATTATTCGTAATGTTCTGCCTGCATGTACACCTGCAGGCCAGAAGGGGGCACCAGATCTCATTATAGATGGTTGCAAGCTACCATGGTTGTGGGAATTGAACTCAGGGTGTTTGGAAGAGCAGCTAGTGTTCTTAACCTGTGAGCCACCTCTCCAGCCCAAACTTTTTATATTTTGAGACAGGGTCTCACTAAATTGGCACAGCTGACCTTGGCCCTACTCTATGGCTCTGACGGACTTGGAAATTTGCAATTCTTCAGCCTCAGCACCTGACTTTTAATCTGGACTGGAGATATGGCACAGTGGTTCAGAGCACTGGCTGCTATTGCAGAGGACCAGGGTTTGGTTCCCAGCGCCCACATGGTGCCTCACAACCACCTGAAATTCCAGTTCCAGGGGACCCAGGGACTTCTTCTGACCTCTATGGGCCGTGCAGGTAACACACGCACACATACACACAAATTAAATTAAATTTAGAAAAGCTTTTAATCATTAACTTGATCTGATAGGGGCTTATCAAGATCCCTGTGGCAGCTGTGAGGGTGACTGAGGGGAGGCTGCAGGTGTGAGGAATTCATGTGACAGCTGTGAGAGTGAGGGTTTGGTGGCCTGCAGGTGTGGGAGCAGGTGTGTGCCCAGGAACAACTGAGGTTCCAGAAGAAGCCAAGGGCATGCCCTCCACGCTTGGAGTAAATGGACAAGCCCACAGCAGAGCGTGGCTTCTGGGTAGGTGAGTGTCTGCCTCAGGTACAGAGGGGAGTGTCAGGGTTTTGTTTTGTTGTTGTTGTTTTGTATTGTTTTATAGTTGTTGTTGTTTCTTTTCTTTTTCTTTTTCTTTTTTTTTCAAGACAGGGCTTATTTGTGTATCATTGCCTGTCCTGGACTTGATTCCTAGACCAGCCTGGCCTCAAACTCACAGAGATATGCCTGCTTCTGTCTCCCCGAGTGCTGGGATTACAAGGCACGCATCACCACGCCTGGCTCCAGCTGACCAGCTTTATCCTAAGAGGGCTGTTGAATGTATGAGCCCCGTTTGACGCCAAGCTGGCACATTTCTACCACTTGACACTTAACCCAGTGACGTCATTTTCACATTTATGAAAGAACAAGCCTGCCTTTTTACTTTGCCTTTAAGTTTACCTGCAGCCAGCAGCAAAGATTACCTTCTGCTCGTTACTGGCTTTTGAGCTTCACTTTAAAGATTTGTTTATTTATTATGTATGCAGTGCAGATCAGATCATATTACAGATGGTTGTGAGCCACCATGTGGTAGCTGGGAATTGAACTCAGGATCTCCGGAAGAGCAAGCAGTCATTGCTCTTAACCGCTGAGCCATCTCTCCAGCCCTGGGATTCACTTTAGGCATAATGAGTTTGCAGGACAGGAGGGTAGAGGACGCAGCGGGGACTGTCACTTCCAGACAAATCCCAGGTCCTGTGGGGGGAGCCTAGCAGTCTCACACACTGTGAAACACCCAGGCTCTGAACAGCTCTGATCGCTGTTGCGGATGTGCACCGGCAGGGGGCGCTACGACCCCACCGTTTCGAAGCCACCTCCAGGCACCGCTCCAGCTCTTGGCCACGGTATAAAGCGCATGCAGCGAGGCGCAAACCTGCCAAGGCCGGGCAGAGAGCTGTTGGGGTCCTCCCTCCCGGAGCTGGACTTTCCCCAAGCTTTGGCACCTGTGATCGCAGCCTTGCTCACGCCCTGCCTGGCACTCTGCCCTGAAGCTTTTCCGTGGGCAGCCCACGGGTTGCTATGTTATACTCGGGTTTTGACTCACTCCTAGCATGCTGTAGATCAACACGGTCAACTCTCTGGGCCTAACCACTCTTCTTCAATCACCTTCACGTCAAGCGCCTGTGCGGGTCATCACCGGTGGAGGAGCAACTGGTCAAGACAGACAGACAGACAGACAGACAGACAGTGTGTGTGTGTG
Source organism: Acomys minous (assembly GCF_964271855.1). NCBI lineage: Eukaryota > Metazoa > Chordata > Mammalia > Rodentia > Muridae > Acomys > Acomys minous. The sequence goes on from NC_140498.1 coordinate 57,909,369, forward strand.
TGTGTGTGTGTGTGTGTGTGTGTGTGTGTGTGTGTGTGTGTAAGGCATCTGTAAGGGAATTTGGTTTTGTTTTTTCTTTCTGAGGGGACGTACTAGCCTCTGCTAAGGTCCAGCTCGCTCCAATTGGTTTCTTCGTTACACAGCTGTGAGCCTAAGCTGTGGAGAGCGTGGGTCGAGTGGAGGGGGCATTTGACGTACATACCAGCC